>NW_022436952.1:12717422-13180365 GCF_009761245.1 Sapajus apella | reverse complement strand
TTTCGTTTTTTGTGTGTTTTTTTTACCAAACAATTGTTTTTTAAAAAGTTTCTTTTTTTTTTTTTTTTTTTTTTTTTTTTTTTTTTTTTTAGTGAGTTTTCTTTTGTTCTATTTTCCTGAGGACCCAGACTTAGGGTTCTCACGGAAAGAAAATGGTCAAGATAGTTGTAGGGAATGCTACCCTTTTCCTCCAATGTAATGGCCATTGGAACCAGTGGAGAAATCATTGCATGGTGAAAGGGATGGAACTTGGAGGTGCAAGTGAAGAAGGAACGATTCTGGTATCATTTAAACAGTAGGGAAAACAAAAACACAGGAATGTCGCTTTAACAGGACACCCACATTCCTTTTCTCTGTGGCATCTCAGAGAGGAGACTCTCAGAGCCAGAATTTTAGCTTCTAGCTCCTCCGTTTGCAGATAAAGACTCTGAGGCCCAGAAGGCTCAAATAAATGTGTTTAGGTCATTTAGATCACACAGATAGTCCCTATCAGAGCTAGGTCTCGGACCTATGCCTGTGGATTTCTAGGCCACAGGGCATTTAGAAGAATGTAGTCTTCTAGGACACGTATTAAGATCTAGAGAAGAGGTCTGAGGGGGAATTTGGGTGTCAGTCCGTGAGGCAGTAAAGCACATGTGAAATCGCTGTGAGGATATGGTCAGGGGCCTTCCTGCATTGCAATGGCTATGTTTTTGCCTCCTGGTGCTGCAGTGGTTACAACCCAACAGCTGTAATCCCTATGGAGCTCTCCCTGCTGACCTGCTGTGAGAGATCCCACATTGCCCTCAACCCACTTGGTACCTATGATGCTTCTTTGCTCAATAAACAAGCGTCTGTTCAATTACACATTGACAATCCAGCAGGGACCAGGAACTGTACTAGGCACTTGAGTTAAAATACAGAATACATCTATTAATGAGCTTCACAGTCTAGTTAAATAGACAAGGGTAAGCGTGATCATCATTGCATTAAAAGGTTCTATGGGAACACAGAAGAGAGAGCATTCAGCCCTTCCTGGGAGTGGGAAGTGGTCAGGGAAGGTCTCTGAAAGAAAGGCTACCTGAACTTAGCCTGAAGTAGGAATAGGCGTGGACAGCAGGGGAGGGAAGAGGACACTGTAAGCAGAGGGAGTCACCAGGGAAGGACACCATGGCATGAGAAGGCATAACATGTTCAGAAAACTGAAAGTGGTTTGATTTCCCAGAGTTGGGTGTGGAGAGGAGATTTTTATTGTGGCAAAACTGCAATTGCTTTTGCACCAGCCTAATATGTTTTCTAGAGCTGCTGTAACAGCACACCGTAAACTCGGTAGCTTAAAACAACAAAAATGTATTACCTCACAATTCTGGAGGCCAGATCTGAAATCAATATGTCAACAGGGTCACAATCCCTCTAACAGCTTTAGGGAGGAATCTTTCCTTGCCTCTGCCTAGATTCTGGTGACTTCCAGCATTCCTCGGCATTCTTTGGGTTGTAACTGCCTTCCTCCAATCTGTCTCCATCTTCACCCTGCTTTCTTCTCTCCCTGTGTATCTATCTCTTCGGTGCCTGTATGTCTCCTCTTCTTATAGGGACATCAGTCACTGGATTTATGGCCCATCCTAATCCGGTATGACCTCATCTTAACAAATTATATCTACAAAGAGTTTATTTTCAAGTGAGGTCACATTCTGAGGTTCTGGATGGACATGGATTGTGGGAAAACATGATTCAACCCACTATGAGTACTTTATTGACGAAAGAGTAGCCACCACTGTTTAGATTCTCAAAAAAAGACCCCTAATCCAAATACCTTGAATCACTACCTAGGAGAATTTTGAATTGGGAAAGTAGAAGAGAGACAAGAAGCAGGTTACTCGGCCTTACATGACCCTGTCACCCAGTTCCTAATCCCACAACCCAGTCACCCGGGAGTTGTTGACAGCCCTTCCTAATGACTTCTTTTGTGTACCTCCCAGCACTCTTCAACTAAAAGATGCCCAGCCAACCAATGGGATTGAGAAACAGGATGTTACTGGGAACAAGTGTCTCTTTGCTCATCTCAAGTTCCTTCAGCCATAAAATGAGGGTAGAAATCATTGCCCAGCCCACCTTAGAGGGTTGCTGGGAGATCCTAAAAGATAGCTGATTGAAGAAGTATATTTCAAGCTGTAAAGTCCACCGATTAGTTAGAGAATTGTGTTCTTATTCCTTCTCTTCTCTTTTCATATCACACTCCCCTTGACACCCCCGTCCCCAACCCTCTGTCAGAAAATAAGCAGGGGTAGTGGGATAAACCAAGCAGAAATCAGTGTTTTTTTCTGCGTTAGACACGCATAGACGGCAGACTCTAAGAAGCATCCAAGTCCCTGCTCTTCTTGGTACTTTGCCCTAAATAACCTTTGCATACATGCAAAGACAGAGTGTTATTGCTTCAAGGTGTTCATGCCCAGGAAGTTAAAAATGAGCTAATTAGAGATTACAATTAGGTTTGAATTCCTGAATGCAACACTTGGTATTATTGCTGCCCTCTCAGAGACAATTGAGTAGTCACTAATTTTTAGGACTTCAATACCTTTAGGGCTTCCTGGCCTGCCTAGGATAGGCATAGCCTGATCACATCATTCCAGGGTAATAGCTCATTATCTCAGTAACCATCTGTTTTCTAAGAATTCTCCCCAGGGCCAGTTCTTGGTATAGTTCTGATTGTTATCTTTGTACCCTGTAGGTGACATGTTAGCTCACTCTGCCCAGGCATAGTAGAAGGAGACAGCATTGGAGATCAGGACATCTGGGTTCCAGGCATGACTGTCACAGACAAATTTGGTGGCTTTGGTTAAGCTATTCCTATCTTCAGGTCTTCAATTTTCCTATCTATAATATATATATATTTTTTCTTTTTTTCTTCTTTGAGATGGAGTTTCACTCTTGTTGCCCAGCCTGGAGTGCAGTGGCACAATCTCAGCTCACTGCAACCTCCACCTCCTGGGTTCAAGTGATTTTCCTGTCTCAGCCTCCTGAGTAGCTGGGATTACAGACATGCACCACCACGCCCAGCTAATTTTGTGTTTTTAGTAGAGACAGGGTTTCTCCATGTTGGTCAGGCCAGTCTTGAACTTCCGACCTCAGGTGATCTGCCGGCCTTGGCCTCCCAAAGTGCTGAGATTACAGGCATGAGCCACCACGTCTGGCCAAAAAATTTTCATATGTGGATTTTTCCTGTGGAAAGTGTCCCTGTCGTTATTTTCTCAAAAAGGTCTGTAACCAATAAAGATTAAGAATCCCTGGACTGGTTGATTTATAATGCAATTTATCTTTTTTTTTTTTTTTCTTTTTAAGACAGTGTCTCACTCTGTCACTCAGGGTAGAGTGCAGTGGGGTGATCTCGGCTCACCTCCACTTTCCAGGCTCAAGAGGTCCAAGCAATTCTCTTGCCTCAGCCTCCTGAGTAGTTGGAATCACAGATGTGCACCACCACGCCTGGCTAATTTTTGTATTTTTAGTAGAGGCCGGGTTTTGCCATGTTGGCCAGGCTGGTTTCAAACTCCTGACCTCAAGTGATTCACCTACCTTGGCCTCCCAAAGTGCTGGGATTATAGGCATGAGCTACTGTGCCCAGCCTTATAATCTAATTTAGGATGATTCTTTGGTTCTGTGCATTTAGTGATATCATACATCTAACTGTCGAGCAAGTTTTTGCTGACTGCCAACTGTATGCTGGGTCCTTTGATGCGGCCCAAGGATGCAAAAGTAATGAAGACATCTTCCAAGGAAGCAACACTTCCATGGAGGAGTCAGACTCACACACAAAAAAAGTCTTAAAATAAGACATCCAAAATATGATGATGGAGAAACCCGGGGAATCTGAGGAACACAGAACACCTGGAAGCGTTTGTAACTTTTCCTCCTCGCATGAAGGTCACAAACTGTTGAAAATAGAGGGGCTTTGAAGGGTTTCCTTGCAAGTTTAAAAAGTAGAGGGTGCATTTCCTCTCAGTTAGTTTGAAGGCCCAGCCTCCACCGACCTCCTTTCTCCAAGACCCTCCACCCATGGCCTCTTGCCTTGTGCTGCTAGCAAGCTTGTTGCACTTAAGTCTTTCATTCTGGATATAACCCCTAGCATCTATTCTTCAGACCTCGTCCTTCTGGGATGAGAAGTCCCACACCTTGTATTAGCCCTGGAGTCCTTCCAACATTCCCTTTTCTGCCCTTATTGGAGGGGGGACTCTCTTGGGCCCCTTTTGTGTCCAGCACTCCCACAATGGACTCAGGAGTGCTGAAGTGCGTGATCACAAGGGCATGTTACTCTTGCTTGGGTGTCGATCTGAGCAGTTTCCAGTGACCTTATGGCTCTGCAGAAAGCATTGTAAAAAGGGAAATTTATTTAAAAAAAGAAAAGCAAGAAAATTTACATGACACATGGCAGGCCAGAGAGGCAGATGCGATAGAGGTCTGGGTTCTAGTCCTGGTTTCTTTACATGCCCCCCAGGTCCAAGCCTTTCCATGTGTTGCTAACACATTGCCCTGGCTACCATCACCTCTGCCTTCATCTGTTCCACTTAACTTCCACATATACCTCATTATAATTCTCCATATGGCAGCCAGAGGGATCTTTTTAAAGTGTAAATCAGAACATGCCACTCCCCTGCTAACATTTTGCAAGTAGTTTTGCTGCACTTAGGATGAAATCCAAACTCCTCAACAAATCCTGCAATACCTTCCATGTTCTGGCATCTGCCTGCCTCTCTAGCCCTGTCCTGAACCCCTCTCCTCACTGTCTAAGCTTGCTGACCTTTTGTCTGTCCCTGCATCACGGGAATGTCATTTCTGCCTCAGGACCTTTGCACTTGCAGTTTTTGTTGACTGAATTATATTTCCCCAAGACCTAGGCATGGCTTCTTCCTCTTACGAGTCAGGCCTTAGTTTCAAAGACACCTCTTTTTTTCTTTTTAGAGAATTCTTTTCTGACATTTCATCTAGAGTTCCCCCACTTACTCCATCACAGCTTCTTCATTCTACTTTCTTTCTCTCTCTCTTTCTTTCTCTTTCTTTCTTTCTTTCTTTCTTTCTTTCTTTCTTTTCTTTCTTTCTTTCTTTCTTTCTTTCCTTTCTTTTTTTGAGACGGAGTCTCGCTCTGTCACCAGGCTGGAGTGCAGTGGTGTGATCTCAGCTCACTGCAACTTAGTCTCCTGGGTTCAAGCAATTCTCCTGCCTCAGCTTCCCAAGTAGCCGGGACAACAGCCGTGCGTCACCACACCCAGCTAATTTTTGTATTTTTAGTGGAGACAGGGTTTCACCATGTTGGCCAGATGGTCTCCATCTCTTAACCTCGTGATCCTCCCGCCTCGGCCTCCCAAAGTGCTGGGATTACAGGCATGAGCCACTGTGTCCGGCTATTTTACTCTTTTCATAGTATTTATTTATTGTAATTTGAAGTTATTTTGTTTTTTGGTTATATATCTTCCCTGTTCCACTCATTGACTGTCCCAGTTACTAGAGCATCTAGAATAGGGTGGAACCATAACAGACAATCAATAAGCTGTTGAATGACCGAGTAAGTAACTATGCTAAAGATCATTCAACATACCTGAGCCCCACGTTCTTTAGCAATAAAATGGGGAAGAATGTCTCCTTAGCTGTGTATTGGATCTTTAATCATTGTTAGAAAACTCTCTGCAGTAGATATTACTATTACAGCCACAGAAGACATGGAAAGCCAGATGGGCTAAATGATTTGCCTAAAATCATAGTTGTGGCCTAAAAGTTTATCTTCATTGAGATACCAATAGAGATTTGGAAGAAAGAAGCAGGGGAGAGAAACTTTCTATGTTCTTCCAAGTTTTAAATCTCACCAAAAAGCCGCTCATTGGATAATAGAGTCATAGACTATCTGGTAATCCTGACAGCAAGGTCTGTGGCTAGGACTCTATTCCCACACAGAATTCTTCTGCATCTGATTCATTCCGAGCACACCCACTACATTCACGTTCAGTCATTCATTTGCTTGTATAGGTTGGTGCAAAAGTAATTGCGGTTTTCACCGTTGAAAGTAATGGCAAAAACCGCAATTACTTTTGCACCAACCTAATACATCAATTCATTGCATACATACTGTTAGCAGCCAGTCACTTTCATAGGTATATGGCAGCTTCAGGGAGGAACCCCTGATTCATAATAAGAACATGTCCCTGGAATCCCCTAGAAATGGGTAGTCCTCATTGGGATCTATTGGTCAAATTTGAATTTTTGAGGCTAATTAAGGGAGTGCATTTAAAATGCTTGTTAAGCTGGGTGCAGTGGCTCACACTTGTAATCTCAGCACTTTGGGAAGCCAAGGTGGGCAGATCACTTGAGGCCAGGAGTTCGAGATCAGTCTGGCCTACATGCAAAACCCTGTCTCTACCAAAAATACGAAAATTAGCCAGGCGAGGTGGCACAGGCCTGTAATCCCAGCTACTCAGGAGGCTGAGGCCGGTGAATCTCCTGACTTGGGAGGTGGAGGTTGCAGTGAGCAGGGATCACACCACTGTACTCTGGCGTGGGTCTCAAAAAAAACAAAAAAAAAACAAAAACAAAAAAAAACAAATAAAATGCTTGTTAGCCAGGGTTCTGGCATGGAGTAGACACTCAAGAGCTCTTAGTAATAATGAAGTTAGAACCTGAACCTTTTTCTTCAGCCAGACTGTCTCGAAGAGGAGAAAGAGATTTAAAATGCCCTTGGCAATTTTTTCTCTGCCAGAGTCATCCTGTTAGAAAAATCCAGCTCACATGACTCCAACTGCCTTTTCCAAATCCACAGCCTGTACAAGCAACTGAAAGTAATAAGCATAATTTAAATGCTGTGTCTTTCCTAATTAAAATCCATCCAGTAAGGGATGCCAGGGTTATTTTTGTCTATGTGGCAGAGGAAGTTTTATTATATAAATCCAGCCTTCTCAACAGAGTCCAAGGGGGGGGTGTGTCCATGTGTGCATGTGTGTTCCTGTGCGTGCATGTATGCATACAGATGCACGTAGTGTGAATTTGGGGGTGCAACCAAGAATGCATAGTTGGCACTGAACAGGTTGGAGGGTCTGAATTTTCAAAGGAAGCTGTTGATGGAGCCACTGGCAATTGCTTCCCAAGGCACATTAGACTGGTGAAGAACCCTGGAGTCTGCCTTGGCCCTCTTAGCTAGTTCTGAAGAACTGCACCAGAATGGCTTTTCCTTGAGGGGATGTTGTCCTAGCCTTCTCAACAGAGGCTCTGCTTGCTTGGTGGCTCTTCTTGGAAACACTGGTTGCCAGAGCAGCTGTGTCAGCCTGGTTCTCCAGAAAAGACAGGAAAGCAGGCAAGGAGCCCTCTGCTAACCCAAGGGCCTCTTTCCAGGGGACCACTCCCAAGAGCAATCTATGCAGGAAACCCAGTCCAGATAGAAAAGAGACAGCAACTGAAAAACAAGGAGGAAAAGAAGAGAAGGAAGGAAGAGAAAGAAGGGCAAGGAGATTTAAAGGGCTTAATTAAGAGACATTCTGAGGATGGGTTTTGCTTTTCAAGGGCAGGAGTTCATTTCTGTGTGGGAGGCCAGTTGGCTAAAGTGTGAAGATAGTTTGGGGCACATGTTTCATTTTCAGGAGACTCTTCCTTCCTATCACCTGTCCCTGAACCCTTGCTATAACTCTGCTAATGCTTGTGAGAATCATCTCAACGTATTTTATCTTATTAGTAAATTTTGTTTCCTCTCCAGCAGCCCTTCTGAGGCTACTGGGAAGGAGAATGTCCTAGAGTAGACAAGAAGGAAGATATGATGCTAAGGGGGCTTCCTACCCAACAGGAAACAGGGGGAATGCACCTGCAGGTCTGACAAGGGGGCTCAGAAGAGAGAGATGACAGGGCAAGAGACAAGAGATGGGTGTTTCTGCCCCTAACTCAAATCCAGGGTCGTTGTGAATAGGAGGGGAGGAAAGATATTGGGCAGGAGTCTCAAAACTTCCAGATAGAAAAATAGAATAACTTACACCTGGGAAATAGAAATGTCTTGGAGACAGCCCATGGTGAGCCGGCACAGCGTCCGGCACGGCACAATGGCAGCAGGCTACCAGGGCTGAGGAAGGTCCATGTGAGTGGGCTGGAGGTCCAACTTGCTGAGATTTGCAGATTCCAGCTTGGTGCAGGGAACACATCTGAGGCCCCTAGGGAGATGCAGAGGCTGAAAGAAATGAAGGGCCAAAGCAGCCCCCCAGACTGTAGATAAGGGGGCTGCAGGGGACAGGCACGTCACCTCTGGAGGCCAGATCAGGGATTACACACAAGGCTCCAAAGGACAAGGTGGGATTTGCCTTCCCAGGCAAATACCCAGGAACCAGACCAGAATAATCCACAGCTCAGCACAGACCTGGGGCCAGCATGAGAACCTGAGACTCCCCACCTCACCACCAAAGGATCTGTGACTTCCACCTGCACCCAGCCACAGTCCTGAGAAAGAGAAGAAGGTACACAGATCTTGAGACAAACTGTCCTGGATATTTGTACTTTGAGTGAATTGAATTCCTAACCCAAAGATATCAAACTGAGTGAAAGATCCTACTTTAAATTGGAAAGGAAGAAAACTTAATTGTAATTGGCCAATTAAATTTTTAATAAACTCAGATAAAGATGAAATCAAGTATAGATCATTTGAAGAGCTGCATTTTTTTTTTTTTACAACTCAGTTGTAATGTGAAGTGTTTGACCACTTGGTAACAATGACCTTGCACATTTGCAAATAAATTTAGAGTGTACAAGTCATTTTCACATGTTACTTGTTTTGAACTTCACATTAAATCAAGAAAGATGTTAGTCTAACTTTATGGATGCAGAAAATGGAGGCTCAGCAATAGTAGGAATCTTGCCCAAGCTCAATATGGATGAAGGCCTCCTCTAGGGCCATTTCAACTACAGACTGCAGAGCCTCAGTCTAATACAGTGATGATGCCCAACTGGGGCGATTTTTAGTGGCAGTTTCAGTTGTCACAACAGAGGAGAGGGGGTGCTACTGACATTTGGTAGGTATTTGGTCATGATATTTGGGGATGCTGTTAAACACCCTGCAATGCACAGGACAGCCCCACCACAAAGACTTATCTGGCCCAAAATATCAACATTGCTGAGGTGGAGAAACCCTCTGAGATACTACAGAGGATTCCCAGGGTAGAAAATGTCTGTCTCCTTTCATACTCGCAGAAATGGAAAGAACTCAGAGCCAAGACAAATGCAATTTAATAAGAAAGCCCCAGCTAACAAACTTACTTGCCAGGAACATGTACTTATTGGAGCTTCCTTTTCAAAATGCTGTTGGTGATGGGTGAGTGAGAGGTCTTGCCAGAGGATTAAAAGCAAATTGTGCTCATTGTGGACAGGGGAGTACCCGGGGGTTTACTGAGAGCAGATAGTCTTTCATCTCCCCTCCTTTGCCAACACAATTGTCTCCAGTAACATTCATAAAATAAGTCAAATGATAGTAACAGCCAGAAAACCAAAATTTTTTTATTTTATTGAATGTCATATTAATAATCATGTCATAAAGATGGCAACAATAGATACTGGGGACTAGTAGAGATTGTGGGGGACAAGGGTTGAAAAACTATTGGTGCCTGCTCACTATCTGGGTGACAAGACCATTTGTGTCTCAAACCTTAGCATCACACAATATATCTAATATAGTTTGGCTGTGTCCCCACCCAAATCTCATCTTGAATTGTAGCTCCCATAATTTCCATGTGTTGTGGGAGAGACCGGATGGGAGATAATTGAATCATGGGGGTGGGTTTCCCTCCTACCGTTCTTATGGTAGTGAATAAGTCTCAGGATACCTGATGGTTTTATAAGGGGAAACCCCTTTCGCTCAGCCCTCATTCTCTCTTACCTGCTGCCATGTAAGACATGCCTTTTGCCTTCTGCCATGATTGTGAGGCCTCCCCAGCCATGTGGAACTGTGAGTCCATTGAACTTCTTTTTATTTACAGATTACCCAGTCTTGGTATGTCTTTATCAGCAGTGTGAAAGCGGACTAATACAATAGCCATGCACGTATGCCCCCTGAATCTAAAAAAAAAAATTGAAATCATTAAATAGTAATCATGTCAGTACAATAAATAATTGAATATAGCAAAACAGGAAAAGAGTAGTAGACACTTCGAACTTTTTAATTACATTAGTGTATCTTCTTTCAAAAGAAAAAAACATACCCACATACCAGGCTGTAGCAATAATGCATAATAATATTACAGATTTTGTGTTTGTACCTGAACTTCTGTAAATTTGTTAATAATTTTGTCAGAATTGGTCTTCTAGGCATATTTGACTAGGCAGCCAGATTTACCAAGCTATTTTCACTCACAGTTGATCAGAGAACTTCTAATTAATTTTAATTTTGAAATGTTCTTTCACACCGAGGAACAGATTTGCATATAATAATTTTAATGCTGACTTGAGGGCAGGTTTAGAAGGGATTCATAAAAATCCTATTCCCCAATAAGTTTCAGAAACTGCAATACTGCCCATGTCTTTGTTTCCTTTCAGGATTTATCCTAGCAGCTTTCCAAATTCTTCGCAGTTGAAAATTCCACCAAAATACCTTCAGCAGAAATTTCATAATTTCTATTGTGGTTGATAAAAACTTGAAAAAACTTTTATTTTGCAAAACCATAAAAATGCTAAATAATATACAACACTGATATCATCCCTTTTAAAATCGCTCCAGACAAGGTACCCTGGACCACCTATACCCTGGGCTGACCCACCCTGCTGCTCAGCCCTTGGATGTTTCCTGGAGGAGGTATTCTTCATGGTTTAGGGGAAGGATCTATGTGGCAAGGCAGGCTTTATTGCATCACGATATTCCAAGATTAAATTTTTTTCTTTTTTTGGTTTTTTTTTTTTTTTTAACTTTGCAAAAAGAACATGAAAACACAGAAACACATTAAGGAATAAATATCACACATTGAATTAGTTATGATTAGGTTTGTTTGCAATTCATAACGTCATCTCTGTCCTCAAAAATGCTGGCATGTTTGCAGAAGGGGCTCAGCTGTGGACAAATGTGTCAAAATTGCACGGCAGAAAGTTAGCCACAGCAAGAGAGGGACACGTGGAGAGCTTGGGTTGGAAAGTGGGGTAGGTTCAGAGGAGGGAGGTGACTGCTTCTAACTGGGAAACTAAGGAACATTTCATGGGAAAATGATGAAATTCATCATCAAGAATGTGTGGAATTTAGACACTTAAAGACTTTGCTTAGGCCTAGAAGATGGCAGACTGAAGCAATGAGGCTGTTTGTGCTTCCATCTTTCCACCTGCAAAACAAGATCCAATCATCATTGCCCTTAGGATCCCCTAGAAAAAATAGCAAAAGAGGAGACAGGGTGCTGTACTGAACAGCGTGGCCTGGGGATCAGGGGTTGGCTGGGATTGTATCTAGCTGTGTGTAACACTTGGCAGGTCACTTTCCTTCTCTAGACCCCCAAGGCTCTCCTCTACAACATAAACAGATTCGCCAGATGGAACGCATCAAAAGCATCAACTGACCCAAACATCATCTTGTGATCCTTACAGTGCCTTGGGGAAGGTTTCTGAGAATGGGTAATGGGCTTCCTGCTCACATAGACACTGTAGTAAATGAGTATCATGACTGTGGTGTGGTTACAAGGTCACGGTCAAGGGGCCAGGAAGTCTAGGGTCCCGTCTGGGCTTTTTCTATTTTCACCTACCTGCCTGGGCCCTTGAATCTTCATCCTCACTTCACCTACAGTCCTTTCTACCTCCCATCACATCCACCCACTCACACCCCCTCCTCCACCACTGCTGCACACTGGAGAAAAGTAGGAAGGGAGGGAGGGAGCAGAGGGAAGAGGGAGAGACTGAGACAGAGAAGGGGGCAGAGAGAGAGGGATGAGGGGAGAGAAAAGGAGGGACGGAGTGGAGGGGAAGGTGAAGGGAGTAAGAAACAATGACAGATGGAGACAGAATGAGAGACAAGGGGAAGGAAGAGAGAGGGAGAACAAGAGAGAAATGGGGAGGGAGAAAAGGAGAGAGAGAGAGAGAGGAAGAATGAAAGATTGAGAGAATGACCAACTCAGTTCACAAATAGCTCAAATCCAAGGTTCCCACTGAGAACCTTGAGGCTAGGGGACGTCTCCCCTGCATCTCCTCTTTTCAGTGATGTTTCCTCTATTTCTGAGATTCATCTTCATTCAAAAGAAAGAAAGGCACTTTGGTCTTTTAAAGGTTCCTTTTCATGAAGCCTTTCTTGTGCCAGCTTCCCTCTGTAGTTCTGGGGAGACAGCAGGGGGGATGGGGCCTGAGAGAAGGGTGAAGGAGTTTCTGCAATGCTGCCCAGGGAAGAGGCGGATGGGCTGGAGACTGGGAGGGGCATCGCAGGACCGGTGCAGAAAGCTTGTCAAAGCACGCTCATTTTGTGGCTTCAAAGCTATGAACAGAAAAGTTAGAAACAGGAGAATAAGGTTACAGGTGGGGGAGGTTCGTTTTAGGAACAACAGCCCCATCTCAGATGGAATCAACTGAGCACTGGCTTCTCCCCCTGAAATCATAGGGAGTGGGTGGAGGAGCACTGGGAGGCAGGTTGGGGAGTCAGCAAACTGTCAGAGGCATTTATTTGTTTCAGTTAATTATAGCTGAGGACATTGGGGGTTTGCAGGGGGTTGAGGTGGCACACGTGAGGTCTTCCCAGCCCATACTCCCTTGGGGATTTGGGATGTCAAAACACTCATCAGCACAGACCTCCTGGCTCCCCTCTGACCCTGGACAAGGTTTGCCATCACCAAATCTGTTTCCTTGTTTGTTGTACCCTGAGTCCCTCACAGGGTTGCTGAAAGGTCCAAAATGAAAAACAGATGAGGGACTGTTCAGCTGTACAACGGTGGTCAGACGCGGCGGGATCCCGATCCCCTGGGCAGGAATCATTTTCCTTCCCTGGCTGCATCCTCTTCACAGGCAAAGTTCATGAGGGACCCTCCCCTTTCTTTCCTTCCTCTCACCCCCTTCCCAGGTCACAGGATGCTGCGAAGAGGAGGGACAGAAATGATGACTGGGGAAGAAACCTGGATTAGAGCTTGGCCTTGTGACTCATGCTGGAGACCATTGCATCTACTTCCAAGGAAATCACACAATTCTCAATTGGCTGTGGATGTGGGGTCAACTAACGGGCACTGCCTTCCAGTCTTTTATACCCTGGGACTCATTTTCAGCAGTGGCTTCAGAATTTCTGCATAGAAGTGACTCAAGAGCTGCAGTCTATTGAAGGGGTAGAAGGTGCTGCCAGAGGAATTGGAAACCGTGTTAGCAAAGCAAGGATCCTGGTTTTACTAGAGAATATGCAAATTTGGGGTAGCTTTTGGAAGTGAGTGGTTATCATGCGGTACAAAAGTCCATGATGCTTGCACTACCAATTTACCTTGGGGATGGAAGATAAAGATGTGATGAGGATTGTTAGGGGGCAAGATGGATGTCACAGCATGAGCATCAGATGGGAAGTTTGGAAACCTAGGATAGAATCCAGTCTTCAGCAGCAACTATTTGACTTCTCATCTTGAAATAAGGATACTAGATGAGAGATTCTCTAAGACTCCTTTCTTAATCCATCCTGTGTCCTCTAATAGGTTAGGATAGAAACCTTACAAGTAAATCTAGCCTAAGGGACAAAAGTACCAAATGGTGTCATTAGGTTTTCTCATGTCCCTGTGTTTTTGTTGAATTTTCAAAGGTCAGAGAGAGAACACTAATCCTGAGTCACTTCCTTCAAGAGGCTTCTTACCTACCTCCTGCAAGGTGCAGGGAGAAAAGGAGGGGTTGGGCGGTACCAAGGGAGAAACTCATCCTCATTCAATGTCTGCTATTCCGGGCTGCCAGATGCTTCATATTTGTTATCTTGCCAAGTGCAAATAATATGAAGATGGCACTAATGACTCTGAGGTTGGGAAAGATTATGTATAATGTTAACAGCTGAAACAGCCTTCTCGGCTGGGAGTGGTGGCTCACGCCTGTAATGGCAGCACTTTGCGAGGCCGAGGTGGGTGGATCACCTGAGTCAGGAGTTCAAGACCAGCATGGCCAACATGGTGAAATCCCATCTACTAAAAATAAAATAAAAAATTAGCTGGGAATGATGGTGGGTGCCTGTAATCCCAGCTACTCCAGAGGCCGAGGTAGGAGAATCACTTGAACCCGGGAGGCAGAGGTTGCGATGAGACAAGATTGCGCCATTGCACTCCAGCCTGGGCTACAGAATGAGACTCTTGTCTCAAAAAAAAAAAAGTGTGTGTGTGGGGGGGGGGCTTCTCTTTATTGGACGCTGCATAAATATCTATTTCTAAAATAAATGGATGCCAGAGACAGAGTTCAAACCCAGTTTTAATTCAACTCCAAGGCCTGTGCTATTCACACTGCATCCTCCAGCCCAAGTTGGAAAGGAAGATGGTGGTTGAATTTCTCCAAATGCTGTCCGTCTCTGGCAAGCTTTGTTAAAAATGTCGTTCAGGAGATACTCTTTTGAGACCTTGCACCAAATAATCAGTGATGACTTCACTTCCCACTCCACTGATGAAGCATTCTGCAAGGCATTTTGATTGATTCAAACAGAAGGAAATTTAAAAAGCAGGTATGTTGTGGGACCTGTGGTTGTGTTATTGCAGGTAATTAGTAAGACGGGAGCAGGGCAGAAGAGGACCCCCCACCCCCACCACCAGGAATGTCAGATGACCATCAGGTGTTGGTCAGGCAGTTGTTAAACTCTCTCTAAAATGATAATTGGCCTCAGCCAGCACAAGGGAAAGGCAGTCTCTTAATAGATAAAAACACCTGAAACTAGTGATCAGCAGCTTCCCTATAAGATCTCAGGAGCTGGCTGGGGGGTAGGCTCAGGCATGCGCCTAAGAGGCAAGATGGTGGCATTCAACTGGTATATGACCTTTTCTAGGAGCACTTGACTGATAAGGGAAGAAGGCCTGAAGTGAGTGAGCATGCATACAACTTCAGAAAACACTGATCATGTGGCTCCTCCCAAGTGCTGGCAGGCTACTGTGCATGCGAACAGCTCATCCCAAGGTAAGAAATCAGGGGAGAAGGGAAGCATCCCACCTTCCGGGAAGCATGCCAATGTATAAAACCCCAAGGCAAAGGTCAAACCACACGCTTGAATCTCTCAAGTGGCCTGCTTGGCCTCTTCCAAGTGTATTCTACTTCCTCTTGTTCCTGCTCTAAACTTTTTAATAACCTTTCACTCCTGCTATAAAACTTGCTTCAGTCTCTCCCTCTGCCTTAAGCCCCTTGGTCAAACTCTTTGTTCTCAGGAGGCAAGAATTGAGGCTGCTGCAGACCCATAAGGATTCGCTGCTGCTAACATACTTTGCTGCTGCAGGACTCGGTATGTTTCCTAGTGCTATCAGTTGCAAGAGCAAGACGCCTACTCAAACTAGCCTTAAAAGCTGGTGGGGCAGGAGAGGGTAATTGTAATGCTGGATATTGTTCAGAATTCAAGGGAAGCTCAAAAACTTAGACATCAGGAAGGGCAAGAATCAAGGAAATCCAAGGACTTCAAAGGATTGCAAGGACATGTACGTATCTGCCATTCATTCCTCCACAGACTCGATTTGCTTCTCTGTGTGGTTTTTGTTTTGGGGTTTTTTTTTTTGTTGTTGTTGTTGTTTGTTTGTTTGTTTTTTTGAGACAAAGTTTTGCTCTTGTTGCCCAGGTTGGAGTGTAATGGCATGATCTCGGCTCACTGCAACTTTTGCCTCCTGGGTTCAAGCAATTCTTCTGCCTCAGTCTCCCGAGAAGCTGGGATTACAGGCACCCACCACAACACCCAGCTAATTTTTTTGTATTTTTAGTAGAGACAGGGTTTCATCATGTTGCCCAGGCTGGTCTTGAACTCCTGACCTCAGGTGATCCACCCACCTTGGCCTCCCAAAGGTGCTGGGATTACAGGTGTGAGCCACTGTGCTCTGTGTTGTTTGGGGGAGAACTTTGCAATCTGCAATGTGCATAGGAATCATCTGAAGATCTTGTTAAAACAGAGATTGTGATTCAGGAGTCTAAGAGAGGACCACAGAGTCTACTCTCCCGGAAAGCTTCCAGCTGATGCTGATGCTGTTGATTTGTAGACCACATTTGGAGAAGCAAGAACTTTGACCGTCAGTTCACAAGCTCTAATTGTAATCCCCTGGGGAAAAAATTTAAACTATGCCTACGTTCCACTTCTACCCCAATCCCACCCCTCCCATTTTGATTCAGTTGATTTGAAGTATGACCTGGGATCACGATTTCGTTTCCCAGGTGATTCTAATGAGCAGCAAAGTTTGAGAGCCACTGCCTTAGATATCAGCTGATTCAATGGTGTGGCCTCCTCTGGGGCCAGGCATCCCTCCTAGTCAGGCAGCTGTGGATGGAGGTAGGGCTCAAATTATAAACATATCAGCCACACTCAGGAATACATAGGACAGGTGGTCAAACAGGAAGCAGGAGTGGGCAGGTAGGCAAGGATCAGCACATCTAGAACAGGAAGAGTCTTAGAGTCCAAATAACTTGGGTTCAAATCCTGGCATTACCATTTCCCTAGTTATATGCCCTGCTCTAGGAATTCTGATTTCAGAATTCTTGACCTTTAATTTAGGTTCTTTAATGGAAAGACGAAGCCTACAATTCCTGACCCATATTCCTCTCAACCAGAGAGTGCAGAGTAGAATAAACCAAGAGAGCTTTCTAAGGAAAATGGGCTGATGGTCCACACCAGAGGCTGCAAGTTCAACGAGTTGCAGAGTGGTGCCAGGCATGGGTGTTTTTGCAAACCCCTGAGAAGATCCTTATGTGCATCCCTGACCGTGAACCATGAATTGACTGAGATCACAGACCTTAGAGCTGCCCTTGACTCCTTCTACTAAACCCTGCAGGCTCAACTCCCTAGATAACTCTTCAATCTATCCATCCACCGCATCCCTAGAGACTTATTCAGAGACTAATGTAAAAATCTCTCTCACTTTTCCTAATTGTTTGCAATCCATCTTCCTCATAATTGCCAGTATAATCTTTCTAACATAGAAACCTGCTCATGTCATTCTCCTGGTCAGGCTAAAGTCCAAAGGCCTTAGAGCAGCATGCAAGGATATTCATGGTCTGACCATACCTCATTTTTTACCACTCACCTTATATCCTTTGCACCAACCATGCTGTCGCCTGTAGGAGTGTTCTGTTCTCTTCTCTTACCTCTGTGCTGCCACCTGGGATATATCCCTCTTCATCTTCCTGACAAGCTCCTGCTCATCTTCACTCACCTCAACCATTACCTTCCTTCTGGGGACTCCCCAGAGCTTATGGAAGGCATGGGGCCAATTCTATTTTAGGGGCTATAAGGGACATTTCAAAAGATATAGAAATGCCAAAAGAAAATTACAAAAAAAGTTGTCATTCTATCTTTAGGAATATGTATATTCAGTTGGAAACGAATCAAACATTCTAATTTGAGCCCCTTCAAAAATGTTAGAACTGGCCAAATAACCCCTCTGCTCCTTTACCTCCATCAGCCCCACTCTAATGCCCTGCTTTAAACCAGCAGGACACACATCTAGTGGTGCATAAAGTATATCCAAGGGATATGTTTGCATAGGCAAGTCTTAAGGGAATTTATAGGTCCTCAAATTCTATATGTATTTTTTCTTAAAAGTGATCTGCCTAAGTCCTTGTTGTTTTTTTTTTTCTCCCATATCATTCTTTTTTATTTATTTTTTTGAGATGGGGTCTCACTTTGTCAGCCAGGCTGGCGTGCAGTGGTGCGATCTCGGCTCACTGCTGCCTTGACCTCCCAGGTTCAAGTGATCCTTCTGTCTCAGCCTCCCAAGTAGCTGGGATTACAGGTGTGTGCCACCATGCCTGGCAGATTTTTGTATTTTTTGTAGAGATGGGATTTTGTCATGTTGCCCAGGCTGGTCTTGAACTCCTGAGCCTAAGCAATTCTTCCACCTCAGCCTCCCAAAATGCTGGGATTACAATTGTGAGCCACCGCGCCTGGCCTTGCATATAATTCTTTTTTTTTTTTTTTTTTTTTTTTACTGTATTTTAGGTTTTGGAGTACATGTGAAGAACATGCAAGATTGTTGCATAGGTACACACGTGGCAGTGTGATTTGCTGCCTTCCTCCCCATTACCTATATCTGGCATTTCTCCCCATGCTGTCTCTCCCCAACTCCCCTCCCCACACTGTCCCTTCCCTATTTCTCCCCCGACAGACCCCAGTATGTGATGCTCCCCTCCCTGTTTCCATGTGTTCTTATTGTTCAGCACCTGCGTATGAGTGAGAACATGTGGTGTTTGATTTTCTGTTCTTGTGTCAGTTTGTTGAGAATGATGGTTTCCAGGTTGATCCATGTCCCTACAGAGGACAGGAACTAATCGTTTTTTATGGCTGCATAGTATTCCATGGTATATATGTGCCACATTTTCCCTGTTCAGTCTATCATCGATGGGCATTTGGGTTGGTTCCAGGTCTTTGTTATTGTAAACAGTGCTGCAATGAACATCCCTGTGCATGTGTCCTTATAGTAGAATGATTTATAATCCTTTGAATATATACCCAGTAATGGGATTGCTGGGTCAAATGGAATTTCTATTGCTAGGTCCTTGAGAAATTGCCACACTGTCTTCTACACTGGTTGAACTAATTTACACTCCCACCAACAGTGTAGAAGTATTCCTGTTTCTCCACATCCTCTCCAGCATCTGTTGTCTCCAGATTTTTTAATGATCGCCATTCTAACTGGCGTGAGATGGAATCTCAATGTAGTTTTGATTTGCATTTCTCTAATGACCAGTGATGATGAGCATTTTTTCATATGTTTGTCAGCCTCATGTATGTCTTTTGTAAAGTGCCTGTTCATATCCTTCGCCCACTTTTGAATGGGCTTTTTGTTTTTTTCTTGTAAATCTGTTTTAGTTCTTTGTAGATTCTGGATATCAGCCCTTTGTAAGATGGGTAGATTGCAAAAATTTTTTCCCATTCTGTTGGTTGACGATTCACTCTAATGACTGTTTCTTTTGCTGTGCAGAAGCTGTGGAGTTTGACTAGGTCCCATTTGTCCATTTTGGGTTTTGTTGCCAATGCTTTTGGTGTTTTGGTCATGATGTCCTTGCCTATGCCTATGTCCTGAATGGTTTTGCCTATATTTTATTCTAGGGTTTTTATGGTGTTAGGTCTTATGTTTATGTCTTTAATCCATCTGGAGTTAATTTTAGTGTAACATGTCAGGAAGGGGTCCAGTTTCTGCTTTCTGCACATGGGTAGCCAGTTTTCCCAACACCATTTATTAAACAGGGAATCCTTTCCCCATTGCTTGTTTTTGTCAGGTTTGTCAAAGATCAGATGGTTGTAGATGTGTGGTGTTGCCTCTGAGGCCTCTGTTCTGTTCCATTGGTCTATATCTCTGTTTTGGTACCAGTACCATGCTGTTTTGATTACTGTAGCCTTGTAGCATAGTTTGAAGTCCAGTAGTGTGATACCTCCAGCTTTGTTCTTTTTGCTTAGAATTTACTTGGCTATGCAGGCTCTCTTTTGGTTCCATATGAAGTTTAAGGTAGTTTTTTCCAGTTCTGTGAAGAAGGTCATTGGTAGCTTGATGGGGATTGTGTTGAATCTGTAAATTACTTTGGAGCAGTATGGCCATTTTCACAATATTGATTCTTCCTAACCATGGGCATGTAATGTTTCTCCATCTGTTTGTGTCATCTTTTATTTTGTTGAGCAGTGGTTTGTAGTTCTTCTTGAAGAGGTCCTTTATGTTCCTTGTTAGTTGTATTCCTAGGTATTTTAATCTCTTTGTAGCAATTGTGAATGGCAGTTTGTTCTTGATTTGGCTCTCTTTAAGTATGTTATTTGTGTATAGGAATGCTTGTGGTTTTTGCACTTTGATTTTGTATCCTGAGACTTTGCTGAAGTTGCTTATCAGTTTCAGGAGATTTTGGGCTGAGACGATGGGGTCTTGTAAATATACAATCATACAGTCTGCAAATAGAGACAATTTGACTTCTTCCTTTCCTGTTTGACTACCCTTTATTTATTTTTCTTGCCTGATTGCTCTGGCTAGAACTTCCAATACTATATTGAATAGGAGTGGTGAGAGAGGGCATCCTTGTCTAGTGCCAGATTTCAAAGGGAATGCTTTCAGTTTTTGCCCATTCAGTATGATATTGGCTGTTGGTTTGTCATAAATAGCTTTTATTATTTTGAGATACATTCCATCAATATCTAGTTTATTGAGGGTTTTTAGCATAAAGGGCTGTTGAATTTTGTCAAACGCCCTCTCTGCATTAATTGAGATAATCATGTGGTTTTTGTCTTTGGTTCTGTTTATGTGGTGAATTATAGACTTGCGTATGTTGAACCAGCCTTGCGTCCCCGGGATGAAGCCTACTTGATCATGGTGGATAAGCTTTTTGATGTGCTGTTGCAATCTGTTTGCCAGTATTTTGTTGAAGATTTTTGCATCTATGTTCATCATGGATATTGGCCTGAAGTTTTTTTTTCTTGCTGAGTCTCTGCCAGGTTTTGGTATCAGGATGATGTTGGTCTCATAAAATGATTTGGGAAGGATTCCCTCTTTTTTGTATTGTTTGGAATAGTTTCAGAAGAAATGGTACCAGCTCCTGTTTGTATGTCTGGAAGAATTTGGCTGTGAACCCATCTGGACCTGGGCTTTTTTTGGGTGGTAGGCTCTTAATTGCTGCCTCAACTTCTGCCCTTGTTATTGGTCTATTCACGGTTTCAACTTCTTCCTGGTTTAAGCTTGGGAGGATGCAAGTGTCCAGGAATTTATCCATTTCTTCCAGGTTTACTAGTTTATGTGCATAGAGTTGTTTGTAATAATCTCTGATGATCGTTTATATTTCTGTGGAATCTGTGGTGATATCCCCTTTATCACTTTTTACTGCATCTATTTGATTCTTTTCTTAAGGGTTTTTTGTGTCTCTGTCTCCTTCAGTTCTGCTCTTAGTTATTTCTTGTCTTCTGCTAGGTTTTGAGTTTTTTTTTATCTTGCTCCTCTAGCTGTTTCAATTTTGATGATAAGGTGTCGATTTTAGATCTTTCCTTCCTTCTCATTTGGGCATTTATTGCTGTATATTTTCCTCTAGAGACTGCTTTAAATGTGTCCCAGAGATTCTGGTATGTTGTGTCTTCATTCTTGTTGGTTTCAAAGAACATCTTTATTTCTGTCTTCATTTCATTGTTTATCCAGTCAACATTCAAGAGCCAGTTGTTCAGTTTCCATGAAGCGGTGCAGTTCTGAATTAGTTTCTGAATTCTGAGTTCTAACTTGATTGCACTGTGGTCTGAGATACTGTTATGATTTCCATTTTTTGCATATGCTGAGGAGCGATTTACTTCCAATTATGTGGTCAGTTTTAGAGGAGGTGTGATGTGGTGCTGAGAAGAATGTATATTCTGTCAATTTGGGGTGGAGAGTTCTGTGAATGTCTATTAGGTTTGCTTGGTCCAGGCTTCAGTTCAAGTCCTGGATATCCTTGTTAATTTTCTGTCTTGTCAATCTTCTAATATTGACAATGGGGTGTTAAAGTCTCCCACTATTATTGTCTGGGAGTCTAAGTCTCTTTGTAAGTCATTAAGAACTTGCCTTATGTATCCGGGTGCTCCTGTATTTGGTGCATATATATTTAGTATCGTTAGCTCTTCTTGTTGCATTGATCCTTTTACCATTATGTAATGTCCTTCTTTGTCTCTTTTGATCTTTGTTGCTTTAAAGTCTGTTTTATCAGAGATGAGAATTGCAACTCCTGCTTTTTTTTGCTCTCCATTTGCTTGGTAAGTCTTCCTCCATCCCTTTATTTTGAGCCTTTGTGTATCCTTGCATGTGAGATGGGTTTCCTGGATACAGCACACTGATGGATTTTGGCTTTCTATCTAATTTGCCAGTCTGTGTCTTTTGATTAGGGCATTTAGCCCATTTACATTTAGGGTTAATATTGTTGTGTGTGAATTTGATCCTGCCATTTTGATGCTAGCTGGCTGTTTTGCCCGTTAGTTGATGCAGTTTCTTCATTGTGTCGATGCTCTTTACCATTTGGTATGTTTTTGGAGTGGCTGGTACTGGTTGTTCCTTTCTATGTTTAGTGCTTCTTTCAGGAGCTCTTGTAAAGCAGGCCTGGTGGTGGTGAAGTCTCTGAGTACTTGCTTGTTCGTAAAGGATTTTATTTCTCCTTCACTTATGAAGCTTAGTTTGGCTGGATATGAAATTCTGGGTTGAAAGTTCTTTTCTTTAAGGATGTTGAATATTGGTCCCCACTCTCTTCTGGCTTGTAGGGTTTCTGCTGAGAGATCTGCTGTGAGTCTGATGGGCTTCCCTTTGTGGGTAACCCGACCTTTCTCTCTGGCTGCCGTTAGCATTTTCTCCTTCATTTCAACCCTGGTGAATCTGACGATTATGTGCCTTGAGTTGCTCTTCTTGAGGAATATCTTTGTGGTGTTCTCTGTATTTCCTGGACTTGAATATTGGCCTGCTTTGCTAGGTTGGGGAAGTTTTCCTGGATAATATCCTGAAGAGTATTTTCCAGCTTGGATTCATTCTCTCCATCACATTCAGGTATACCTATCAAAGGTAGATTAGGTCTTTTCACATAGTCCCATATTTCTTGGAGACTTTGTTCATTCCTTTTTACCCTTTTTTTCTCTAATCTTGCCTTCTCATTTTATTTCATTGAATTGATCTTCGACTTCTGATATCCTTTCTTCTGCTTGGTCAATTCAGCTGTTGAAACTTGTGTGTGCTTTGCAAAGTTCTTGTCTTGTGTTTTTCAGCTCCATCAATTCACTTATATTCCTCTCTAAGTTGTTTATTCTCGTTAGCATTTCATCAAATCTTTTTTCAAGGTTCTTAGTTTCTTTGCATTGGGTTAGAATAGTTCTTTTAGCTCAGAGAAGTTTATTATTACCCACCTTCTGAAGCCTGTTTCTGTCAATTCATCACATTCATTCTCCATCCAGCCTTGTTCCCTTGCTGGTGAGGAGTTGTGATTCCTTGTAGGAGGAGAGGCATTCTGGTTTTGGGTGTTTTCATCCTTTTTGCACTGGTTTCTTCCCATCTTTGTGCATTTATCCACCTGTCATCTTTGTAGTTGTTGGCTTTCAGATTGGGTCTCTGAGTGGATGTCCAGTTTGTTGATGATGAAGTTATTTCTTTCTGTTTCTTATTTTTCCTTCTAACATTCAGGCCCCTCTGCTGTAGGACTGCTGAGGTCCACTCCAGGCCCTGCTTGCCTGGGGATCACCTGCAGTGACTGCAGAACAGTAAGGGTTGTTGCCAGTTTCTTCTGCTAGCGTTGTCCCAGAAGGATACCTGCCTGATGTCAGTCTGAGCTCTCCTTTATGAGGTGACTCTTTGGATATACGGGGGTCAGGGAGCTGCTTGAGTGGACAGTCTGTCCTTTATAGGAGCTCAAGTGCTGAGCTGTGAGCTCCATTGTTCATTTAGAGCTGCTGGGCAGGTATGTTTAAGTCTGCTGCAGCAGAACTCATAAACCCCCTTTATTTTTCCCAGGTGCTCTGTCCCAGGGAGTTAGGGCTTTGTTTATAAGTTTCTGTCGTGCTGCTGCCGCCTTTTTTTCAGAGCTGCCCTGTCCAGCAAGGAGGCAACTTAGTCACTGTCTGTCTGCAGAGGCTTTGCTGAGCTGCTGTGTGCTCCACCCAGCTGCCATGTGAACTTCCCTCTAGTCCTGTTTATGTGGGTGTAGACAGAACTGCCTCTTAATGGCAGGCTGCCTCGGCAATGGTGGGCTGCCTCGGCAATGGCAGACGCCCCTCCCCCACAGACCTGGACCATCCTGGGTTCAGCTGTGCTTGCTGTGAAACTCTCAATCCAGAGCATTTCAGATTGCTGTTTTTTTGTGGGGTTGGGACCAGCCGAGCCTGATCACCTGACTCCCTGCCTCAGAACCCCCCCCTTTTTTTTCAGTTGAACAGGCAACTCTGTCTCCCAGGTGTTCCAGTCACCTGTTGAAAAGGCGCCGGGATCTGTGTGATTTCCTGTGCAACAACCCACTGTGCCAGCTGAAACAGCTGTGCTGAGATTCGTTGAGGTTTTTTTGTCCAGGAATCTCCTGGCCTGGCTCTCTGTTTCAGTCCCCTTTTTTATCATTTGAATGGGCAACTCTGTCTCCCAGGAGCTCAAATCGCCAGCTAAAAGGGTGCCCAGACCTGTGTATTTTGTGTGGAGACCTGCTGTACCAGGGCGCCAGCCAAAACAGCCACGCTGGCAACCAGTGGGGCTCCTCCGCCTGGGAATCTCCTGGTCTGTGGGCAATAAAAATCTGCCTGGAAATGTGGCATCCACTCACCCTCCGCACTTTTGCTGGGAGCTGCAATCCTGAGCTGCTCCTAATCAGCCATCATGGATATGTCCTTCAAGAAAGTGCTTGTTGATGAGGCCTCATGCTGGTTGTTTTTTTTTCCTTTCCTCTCCTTTTACAATCACATTTCCCTCATTTTACAAAAGGTAGGCATACTTCCTACCCATCCTAAATCTTACTATAGCTCTGGGCTCCAGTTCTAGGCATAAAAATGTCCAGGGCACCAGACAAAGGGACAGCAAGGAAGTTTGTTGTCTGTGAAGTCTTTTTATCAGTTAATCACAAGCACTCCCATCCATCTTCCTAGATTTGTAGTTCTATTAGTTTTGTTTTTCATGGGCAATAATTATTTAAAAATTTACTATAGACATGTTTTGATCATGCATATGCTAGTAATGAAGGTAACCATAAGTCATACCTGAAGAAAAAAATTTTATGAGCCTTGTTTTATTTTCTCTGCAAATAAAATAAGAATCTCAGTCTATAGCTGTTGTTTTATGACTGAGAAATATGATGGAGGGACAATATAAGACTTTCAGGCATAAAAATATGTTATATAAGAAACAAACTCAGTGAAGAAACAATGTAAATAATTATTTCGATAAAAGAAAGTGGTGTACAAACTCCAACTCCATTTTTCAAATGGATGGTGGTTGGTATTAAATCACTAGGGTTTTAATAGTTCATCAGATGTATTAAAAAGAGTCATGTAGTAGCTTATTTTTAAGTGCCAATACTTAGAGCAGCTCTTATACCCTTTGCAACTATTTAAGCTTGTGATAAAAAAATTTTTCGTTGTCAACTTTATAATGTGCAATGTGGTTTCATGGTTTAAAAAGAATTTTAGGGAGCATATACGCAAAAATATCAAAAGACCAGTGCTCTAAGAAATGGTAGGCCTTATCTTGAGGTGAGTATCTGAATAACTGGGGCTGAGGACGAAGTGGGGACTGAGTGGCCAGGAAGAGAATTTGAACTCAGGAGAGGATGAAGAGTAGAAAAGCCGATCTGGAAGTAGAGGCTGGTTCCCCTATGATATGGTTTGGCTGTGTCCCCACCCAAATCTCATCTTGAATTGTAGCTCTCATAATCCCCTGTCATGGGAGGGACTCGGTGGGAGGTAATTGAATCATGAAGGCAGGTTTTTTCCATGCTGTTCTCATGTTAGTGAATAAGTATCACAAGATCTGATGGTTTTATAAAAGGCAGTTCACCTGTACATGCTCTCTCTTGCCTACCGCCATGTAAGATGTGCCTTTGCTCCTCCTTCACCTTTTGCCATGACTGTGAGGCCTCCCCAGCCAGGTGGAACTGTACATCCATCAAACATATTTTTCTTTATATATTACCCAGTCTCAGGTGTTTCTTCATATCAGTATGAAAATGGACTAATACATCCTGAAAGTAACTAAACAACTCTGGACAGTGTTCAAACACAGGATAAATGGAGGCAAGAGGTAGGCAGTGATAATCTGAAGGTCCAACCCAGCAGGCTTAGCCTAACCAGGGTGGGGGCTCTGTCCAGAAGGTCGGTAAACCTCAAAGTCATGTATGTGAGGGGTGATGAGCCTGGATTCCAACTGGGAACCTGGCAAAGATGTCAACACCTGAAATCAAAGACACTGGGCTTCAGAAGAAGCTTCTCATATTGGGATTAGGCTCATCAGTGGTAAGGCTATTGAAACAACCAACCCCAGTATTTCAGTGGTTTAATACAGAGAAGCTTTTCCCTCCCTCATGTAACAGTTTGATGACTCAATGTCATGACAGACCCCTATTAATCTCAACAGGGAAGATACCATGTTTGAGAGGCTGAAGAAGAGACCCAGAGCTAGCAAATGAGCCATAGATGATTATTAGAGGAAATTTACACACAGTGATGGTCCAGTGACAATGGGCCAGACAGGAGAACGACAACCACTTGCAAATACCATGTGGTCTGTATCGCATATAGCACATAGCACTTCCACTTTGCACCCTCCCCTTAACAACCTCCACCTGACAACCCATTTAACCCAAAACAAAGGGCTTTGATTCCCTGTATGGCTTGTGTTCCATGGGACAGGCTGGGGGTTCAGATATTCATCATAGTTAAGAAATGAATCTCCAGGTTGGCCACTCCTAGATTCCTGAGCTTGGAACTCTGAACGTACATTGAGGTGTGTCTACCATACAGGGTCATTCTCAGGTATGCTTAAGTTATTGCTGTCATGTGTGTCTGTCATATGCTCAGGGATCTGAGTCCCCTCCTTCTTAGTCTCCATCTTCTCCAAGAGCCAGAAGAAGAGGAGAGAGGGGATCAGGTGGCACTATTTATGGGCCTTCCATGGAAGTGACACCTGGGGTTTCTTCTGCTTATATTCCTTCGAACAGAATTCAGTTGAATGATCATACTAGAGGCAAGGAAGCCTGAAAAAAGTGGTCTAGGTGAATGTCCAGAAGGTAAAGAAATAGGTTTGGTAAACTCCTGATGTTTCCCACCCCTGTCAAACTCTGGAGTCAGGCTTTGGTCTGGGTTAACATGCTGATTACCTAATTTCCATAAGTCTGTTTCTTTAACTGCAAAACAGGGATAACAGTAGGACGTATTTTGTAGTGTGAGGATTAAATGAGATGTGGAAGGCACAGGTTTAGGATTCAGTAACTGTTAATTCTCTGTACTGTTTCCAGGCATCCTGCCAGGCTTTGCAGGATGAAAAGAAGTCAGAGGCAAGGACTTTGGACTCAAGTCCTCCCTGACTCAAAGCCCAGAGAGAGAGGATGCTTGCCACCTTTGACTAGTCCTAATCTCCTCCAAAGCATCCTTCTGATTTATTACCAAGAAGCCATCTTCTAACCACAAAGGTAAGATTTCAATAATTCTCACCCAGTTCCTAGCTAAAGATGTCCAAAGAGACTTCTAAGCCAATGATTGCCAAAGAGGAAATTGAATTTCTATGCTTTGAAGAGCGGGCTTGATGATTGGGTAGTGTGTGATGGTTAAGTGTGGATGGAAGAGATATCCCACATGCAGCATGTGATGGGCCGCCAGGGACTGAGGGCTTGTATATGACTGGGAGTCTACCCAGCTTGGCTTCATATCAATTCTTGCCATCTCAGAGTCCAAATGCTCTCCAGGCATGAAGTCATTTCCTCCAAAAAATTTGAAGATACCAAATATAAAATCAGTTGCCTCAAAAGAATCTTAAGCTAAGGTCACTATTCTTATTTCTCTGAGACAGGTGAAAGGTGTTTGATGGATAAAAATAGAACTGAACCCTAACTTGTAACCGCTCAGTTTTAACTGGAAGTTGTCACCAAGTAAGAGATGCCCGTTGACCTTGCGCACAAAGCTGGTGCTAGTCTATGAACTGGTGGTGAAGTCATATTATGAAACGATGTCTCTAATGATATACCACCCATTCCCATACCATCAGCCATCCTGCTCCAGCATGTCAGCAGGGGAATATTTTTCTGTCTTCTTTGAAGAAACAAGTGGTCTGAAATATTGAAGTGGAAAAATGCTCAAGGCATAGATTCTGCTCTTCTGGGCCCATGCAGTTATCTACTGAAGGCCTCGGATGTTCCAGAGACAATTCATTTGTTGTCATTAGTTCTCCCCACAATGCTCAGAAGTGAGTATATCTTCATTTCACAGATGAGATTTATATTAAAAACTGTTTAAGAGCTGCTCAAGGTCACATACCCACTAGGTGACAGGTGTGAATCCAGAACTGTGCTCCTCAGCACAGAACCCCCTTCTCACTGTGCCGGAGTTGCTGAGTTTCTTGGCCTGGGCTGCAGCCCCATGCAGCCAGTTTTGAGCTCCCCGGGTGAACTGACTGGGCTTCCTGGGCTGAGAACCACTGTTCTACATTACCCTTCTTATATGAATCAGGGGTTTTATTCCATCTTGCATCACAGCTTCCTTTAGGGGAGTGAAAAAAAAAAAAGCTGCAGGTCGTCTCTACAGCAAAAGTAATGTGTTTATACACAAAAAAAGTTGCACACAATTTCAGATAATTATGGAATCTCTGAAGCTTCTATGTGGATCCCCCAAAGGTCATGAACTTGAATTGAGAGCCAAGCCTATAAATCCTTGACACCAGTTACTTGGCTGCATAACGAGTTGGCTGTGAGCAGTTTAAATATTCAGATTTCTGGGCCCCATCCAAGAACTACTGATTCAGAATCTCTGGATTTATACTCCTAGATGTTGTTGAAGTATTTTTTATATATTAGAGAACAAGACAGTCTGTGGACTGGCTTTTGGGAACCACCCCTCTAAATGATGCCCATTCCGGGGATCAGAATTCATCTCAGCCACTTTGACCTGTGTAACATTAGGTAAGCTACTTAACTCCCCTTTCAATTTTGTCTTCTGTAAATGCGGATAGTTGTCCCTAACTCAGAGTTAATATGGAATAAAATATTCCATCTAAGTGTTTAGCACAGTGTCTGGCACATAACTACCCAATGTTAATTTATTACTAATTATATAGTATTACCATTTTATTATCTAGGTAATAGTCTCTATAAATGGTCTCTTTGTTGAGGTGGAAACAGAATACCATTGCTGGCCAAATGTTAATAAAAATACACGAAAGAAAGGAAAAAATTCAAAGTTTATTCAACATTAAGAATAACAGACAGATAAAGGTTTGGACTTAACAGCATAAATACCACCAATATCATGGTGTACAATGAAACTAACCTCGTGTCAACTAGTACCTGTTTAACAGATGCGATCTTGTGGTGTTGCCAAAAGGATAATGGGTTATTGTTATGTTTGGTAAGGTGCTCAAAAATTAAAGACTTTATGTCGACTTAAATATTCTCACTCACACACACACACACACACACACACACACACACACACACACACACTCTTAGCCTCCTGCAAAATTTTTGACTTTAGTTGCTATATCCGATTCGGATAAGGCTTTGCTCATTTTTTTAAATGACATTATTAATTGCAGAAAAACCTGGAGGAGACCTTGGCCTTGCCAGTGGGGGTAACTAGAAGCCCTCCAAAGGACATGGCGACTAGGGGCAGAAGGTGCCTGTCACCTGGAGGGCAGAACACTTAGTCTCAGACACCTGCAGGATGCTGAGACCCCAGTGCTAAATCCAGATCTCCGTCATCACACACAGGTAAGCAGGCCTGGTCCCCTGCCTTGGGATTGCTCTAATTAACTGTGATTAAGTTTTCCTTAAAGGGACACTAGGGTAAAATGAGATAAACTACTAGAAAAACCAAAGTATAGTTTTGCATTTTACAGAATGTCTGTTGTTTTACCCTGGGGCAGTGGGGAGGGTGCCCCTGAAAATTCTTCTTGGTTCTTCTGAAAACAGACCATAGACCTTTGAATGTATATTTGGAATTGCTGTGAGTTCCCTACCAAACCAGTGGGTGAGAAGGAATTTCTGGGTTATCTAGTACAGGTTCCCACTCACCCATTGTGGAATCCCATCTACACTCCCCTCAAACAAAGGTCCTTCTGCTTCGAGGGATGAGTCCATGGAGGCCTGTTGTATTAGAAGACAAAAGGCCTATCACAGTCTTGCCTAATGTGGTTTTCGAATGGTCCAAAGTGGCCACTTTCTGAAAGGGAAGAAGTAATCATTTACAGCCCTCTTCTCCGCTAATTACCTCCTTAAGGCAGCACCAGCAAAAAAATAGGCTGGTTAGTTTTTGCCTTTCTTTGCCAAGTCTAGTCAAAGGAAACAACGTGACCTCATCAGAAGGTCCTAAGCTGCTCCTTCCAAATTATGTCTAGATGATGTCAGTGTGTTATGATTTGGATTCACTGTTAATGGCCAAATAATTAATCTCAGAAAGATGCTTAGGCTGAAAAGTTGAAAAATGACAAAGGGACTCTGATAATAGCTGCAGTCTGCAGGAGTGCATCTGACCCTGGCTGACCCAAATTACTCTGCGCCAACCCATGGCCTCCGCTCCATGGAGCAGACCTGCCGTTTTGCTAGGTAACTGCCCTGGATGGACAGGCAGCCAGTCCAGGAGGGAGTGTTCGTGTGTATGTCGTGACAATGACCTACATATAAGGCACCTGTACAGACTCCAAAAGTGTTTAAATTTTTAAGACGAGGTAGGTTTCTGAAACCTCTCCTGGCACACAAAAGAATACATTTTATTAGAATCTTTTTTTTTTTTTGCAGAAAATATTTGAGATGCTCATTTGATATAAACATCTAATCCAAGAAAGACCAGTGTTCGAATGTAGTTTTTTCAGCTACCATTTGATATGGCCATAAATGTGGATGGTCCATGTTGCAATCCTTCCACAGTTCTCCACTTAGACATAATTTTTCTTTGTTTTAATGACTGTTGCCATTTAACAATGCCACAATTCGCCTCATTGCCTGTAAGAAGGCCAACTCTATGTCCGCTTGTTTCTCATACTGATATCTTTTATTTAGCTCTGCTTAAGACTGCAAAGGTTTTTGATTTTCTTATCCACCTGAACAATGTATTGCAATTCCAATATGCCCCCATCTCCTACTGTCATCTATAGCTTGGGACAAAATGAACACCTAGTAGAAATATCCTACTGGTTGGGTCCCAAGGTTATGACACTATGAGAGAAGCATTGCTTATGGACTGACAAGGAGACCACCAGATCATTAAAGAATTAGATACTCTGAAGGCAGGACTAGAAAATCCCACTGATGAATGGATAATTTAATCTAGCATAAAATGTTTCTTTGTCGTAACAGCAGAATTTCTTGACATTTTACAACTTAAGGAAACAAACGAACAATCATCTTTAAAGTCAAACATCTATCAAATTATAAACCAAACACATAGCACCGATATCAACCTCATAAAACGTGCGGGCCCGCAGGGTAGAACAGAACTGTCTGGGACATTGGCAGCAACGTGCCATTCCAGGAACTCAGAATTTCGAAGTGAACATTTTTGTGGCAGATGCTTTTCCTAAAAAACACTGTATCATCCAATAAATATTTGACTAAAATCCATTTTGTGCTTTTGGGTGATGTTAACTGACTTCTTTCTGAGGCCTAATAAGAAACAAGAAAGCTCCTTGTGTATTTTAGAGCAGGATTCATCATCACAAGCCTCGATACTGTCATAAAATTTTAATTTAAAGCAGAAAACATGCTGATGTGTCAGTGATAGGGTTTAAAATATTAAAGACTTCAAAAACCCCCAAGCGCTTCTTCTCTGTACAACATTGGTGAATATATATCTTTGCTATATAATTTTAAAACATGGAATAGTTTTCCTCTCCTCTTTTCTATATATAATATATGTCTTCCAAAATACATTGTCAGTATTTATATCTGAAAAATACTGTACAAAAAAGAACTTCCTATAATTACTCTGTATAAACATTAAACAATTTAATATCTTCTTTTGGTCTGTAGTAAACATTTAAATTGATTGGATTAACCACAGTTTGTGACAACACCATCCCCTTCTGAGATACACCAGTGTCTTTTACATTCATTTTTCAGAAGTCCACTTTATAAGAGCACATACGTTCAAAAGCAAACAGAGAATAAGAAACATAAGCTTCAGAATCATTAATTTATGAGGCATTCAAAAATGACACCACTAGGAAAAGGGCCTTACAAAACATCAACTTATTAGCTTAACTGATTTTCTTTTTAAAAACAGCAAAGTATAATTCACAAAAATATATATATTACCAAAAAATGGGAAAACTGAATCTTAAGTAACTGTTTTGAATATCAAGAGGGATGTGGAAAAAGTTAACTAGAAAAGTGGGGGCAAGGCAGGGTGTCAAGGAAGGGAAACAAGACCAAACACATCGATATCAAAGGCTAATCCAAGACGCAGTTTTTGGCTCATGTACTGATAAATTAACCCCTCATCCTTAGACCTCCCATTTCCCTCTGCTTCCTCGTCCTAGGGAATAGTCTGGCCATGCTCAAATGCATTACTTTACTTTTTGTTTTTTTAAAAGATAGTGAAATTCTTAGGTAGGGAGAATATCCTACGTCCACTAGTAATACTCAGGCAGCATGCTCTAGCGTACAATAGGATTATTGCTTTAGGTACAGACAGTGCAAAAACACACTCTGTGTTCTATAATAGTACTCTTACTTATCTGGGGTTGGTAGAATTAAAAGGAAACTTAGTAGATAGCAGGAAGTAAATATGGGATCTAATAAATCTAAACAGCACTTTAATTTGAAGACGATTATCACCAAAACTGAAAGAGGAAAGCAACCTATAACGGACTAGAGCTGCAGTGTAGTGCTAAGTTATTGTATGCACCTCATTAGCATGGTAACTTATGGACTAAACAGAAACAAGAGCTTGACTCTTAAAAACTGAGATCCACTATCTTACCAGGGCCCTTTTTAGTGCATCCAAGCAGAGAGTCCTGGAAGAGTAGGTAAGCTCAAACATGAAGCAACGCTGGAGGCAGGAGTGAAGGAGGGAGGGGATGGGAGACCCACGAGAGGGCTCCTCAGTCTAGTAAAAACATGGCACCTTTCTTTGTTGGAACTAAAAGACGATGAGAGGGCTATCTTAAAATGGCAAGAGCAAAGGAACACGCACACGCACATACCGCTGACCACACACAGGAGCACAAGCACATATACACGCACGCAAACACACAGATGCACACCAAAATGGGAGTCAGTTGTGTTTATGCCTCTGGTAAAGTGCTGATGTCAGAAAGGTTGGTTTGGGTGTGGTGCTATCAGACAGGAAACAAACTGTCCATCTATTCCAAAGCCAGCCCACAAAAATGCCATCCTACAGGGGCCCGTGCCTGGCCTCATACTTGGCAAGTATGTTCTTGCATTTGCCCAGCTCCTTCCTCAAGTCAGCCACCTCCTGGCGGAGGGCCGAGTTCTCCTTCTCCAGGAACGAGGCCCGGATGGCGATCTGGTTCTCCTTCAGCCTCCGGGCGTCGCGGGAGCGCTTGGCTGCCATGTTGTTCTTTCTGCGCCTTGCCCAGTACTTGTCATCCTGCTCATTAGTTACAGAAGGAAAAAAGAAAGAAGATATTAGATTTCAGCAAAGCCCAGTGCCAGCCAGGGCATGGGCAGCCTCCAGGATTGTGCAGAGGCCCCAGCCCAGGTTTCCTAGCTTGCGTCTCCTTCCTTTACAGTTTCTTGTCTGAGAGCATGGCCCGTGAGCCACACACTTCCTTCCTGGAGCAAGGACCCACCAACCCTCCTCCTGTCCAGATGTATAGTTTTAACTTATTTTTCCTATTGCACAGGCTCCTCCTCTTTGCCCAGCAGAGGTGTGCTGAATAGAGATCAGAGGCTAAATAAAGGCAGGTGGCTCACCTCACCCCTTAAATTACATTCCAACTCTTCTTTTAAACTCCTTGCTCAACATTTTAAGAACCCTTTTCCTGCATCGGCACTCATATGCTTTTTGGGTATAAGTTGGTGCAAACTTTTTATAAGGCAATTTGACAATATCTACAACTATTTATTTATTTATTTTTGAGACAGTCTCCCTCTGTCACCCAGGCTGGAGTGAAGTGGCCTGATCTCGGCTCACTGCAACCTCTGCTTCTCTGCCTCAGCCTCCTGAGAAGCTGGGATTACAGGCACGCGCCACCACGCCCAGCTAATGTTTTGTATTTTTAGTAGAGATGGGATTCCACCATCTTGGCCAGGCTGGTCTTAAACTCCTGACCTCATGATCCACCCGCCTCGGCCTCCCAAAGTGCTGGCATTACAGGTGTGAGCCACCGCGCCCGGCCATCTACTACTGAAATGCAGATACTCTTGATCTAGCAAGTCCACTTCCAGGATTTCGTCCTGTAGCAATCTTCATACATGTGCAGGTACATACAAAGCATAAACTGTTCACTGGAGCACTGTGTGCAATAAGAAAAATAAGGAAAAACTAATTAGATGTAGGAGATTTAAAAACTACATTAGGATACAGTCATACAAAGGGATACGTGGCAACTGTTAAATATAATGACCCACCGGAACCAGAAAGATGTTTATGATATGCCACTACGTGGGTGGAAACAATAGCAATTTACATGCAACAATGTACCTTCTCAGCCCAGTTTGATTAAAAATCATGTAATATATTCATAGAAAGAGGCCAGAAGAATTTATACTAACAAATAAAAGTGGGGCCTCTAGAAGGGGGATTGGCAGAGGCAAAGGAAAGAGGTAAAACTTTCTACCTTTTATGTTATTCTGAACTATTACAATGTCATATAATGGATACGTACACTTTGGTAATAAAAAACCCTTCAACCTGCTGCAAATAATGTACTCATATTGGTGGCTAGAATTTAAATAATTTACTCTAATTTCCTGTTTAACTGTTCTCTAGGTCTTAAGCAGCCTGAGTAATATTTTACTGCGGTCAGTGTAAAAACAATCCCTCTTTCCCTGTCCTCCACTCCCACTGCTGCCTCACTACCATAAAGGAAAAGCTTCTTAAGAAGACTTAGAAACGGGGATCTTCTTTTAGATCTTCCCAATTCATTGATGGTGCCACCTGGTGAATTTTGCAACTCCCCTTCTTCAACAATTTGCAACAGCAAATCCCTCAGTCTTAGCAATGCTACTACCTGCAGTTACATGCTACCCAGAATAAGTGGGTCAGGCCAGTGCTTGCCCCTGCTCAGAATTCTAAGGGGCAGCTGACACTGGAGGTGGTCACATGGGTTGGGGGCAGGATGCAAGGAAAGTCTAAGGTCAGCCATCCACTCCCAAAACTGCCCATTATCCTCAACAGGCATTTGCCCTGCACAAATACAGAAAGTATGGAATATAAACTGTGTAGACAACTTCTATCTGCCATCCACAAGCTAGTACTATCATCTGAAATAAAGCACCCCCAACTTTTTATACATTTCACAACAATATGTAACAGGGTGAAAAAATAATTTTCATAATAGATGATACCAGAATTCTTCCGGGTAGGAGGGAGGAGGCTGCTCTTTGAAGAATATCGGGGTAAGCAAGCTTGGGCAGGTGTGCAATGGTTGTTGGCCCATTAGTTGTTTGTGCTCCTGAAAGGAAGCAGGGGAGCTGAAGACAGGGGAGAGGCTGGGAGAAGCTAGGAGAGTCAATGTCGTCATGGTGGTGAGGGGGTCCAAAGGCATATTAACCACAGTGGTGAAGCCTCCAGTTCTGATGGAAGTTATTTTGTGTTTTGATGGAAGCCTGGGTTTTTCTCCCTTCACAGTATCAGTAAGTCTATACCCAACAATGTGCCTGGGAGTGTGGTTTCCAAGAGCATTCAAAAGAGGACTTGCTTTAGGATATATCCTCTGCACACAGGGGAATAAGAGCCCAGGGGGCAAAGGGGTACATAAGAACCAGCCCCTAGGACACTGTAGAAACTGCATGTATGTGATGGGGAAGTGTTGGGGGGGAATCCCACCACAGGCCACAGGCTTGGTGTGGTCTAAGAAAATTCTGACCAGGTCTTAAGGACCAGGAAGTCACCAGCTGATCTCAGGGGACCAACCAACTTCTCTCTTACTTATTAGAGCTCTTCTCACTTCTAAAGTGCTTTCATTTCCCAGCCTCACCTGTCCACACATGCAGATGGGCCAGCCAAGGTGTGGAATGCAAAATAAACCTTTCAGGTGGGAGGGAGGGGAGCTGGGAATCAGGTTGAGAAGAGGATGCAGAAGGCAGGAATGATGAAGGAGTGTCCTTGACTAGAAAAACCAGTTCGCCTCCCTTTGTCATCACAAAATGGTTGTGGGCAGGGGGAAGCGGGATTTTGAGCAGGGCTGATAAACTTGGCCCTCCATCCTCTGCCCCCTTTCCCTCTATCTCCCAGGTGCTGACACCTTCTGGCTACCCAGTTACCTCCATGCAACAAGGGGCCCACTCAGCCCTGCCCCACTCAACAGGTCATCACTCCCTGTTTCTCACCAGACTAGAAGTTCCATGAGGGCAGGGACAGTATCAGTATGGTTCACGTTGGTATTCCCAACCCCTGATACAGGGTTAAAGGGTTGGCACACACTAGCATTTGAAAAATATTGATGAAGTGAATGAATGGACCCTTAAAAGTATTGAGAAATCAAAGTGATTAAACAGATTTTCAGTTAGATATCCCAGCATGTCAACCTCAATTCTCCCTTCATTCTCCAGGGCATGTATGCTAACCCCAATGACTGACTCAAGAGAGGACATTCAGGCAGCTGCAAGAAAGATCATTTGGTGGGGGCCGTTTTACTGAATTGGTTTACTTGTCCAAAGCAGAGGGCCAGAAACACCTTCTCCCCCACCTAACCTTAGCTCCGTTCTTTCTGCCAGAAGGAGAAACATGTTTCAGCTCTGTTTCCTGCTTCATGTTAGCTTATGGTTTTTAACTTGAGACTTCATCCACAACTAAAAAATATCCAAGGACACACGGCCAGACGATGTTCCTGCCCATTCCCCACCAGCTATGTGAAAAGGTCAGGCCTGACCATGACAGTAGCAATATGTGTAATTCCAGCACAGATGGTTTTTGCCTGGCCTCTTTGTTGCCAAGGTGACCTGGGTTATTAACTAATCTTGCTCTTTGGTGAATCTGGAGACTTTGTGAAGGTCTGGCTGGAAGTTCTGTCTATTACTCATAGCAGCATCCTTTCAAACTACCCCTCAATTCAAAAGGAACAGGATCCCTGGCTTAGTTTAAGATATGAGGCTTTAAAATACACAAAAAATTGAATCACTAAGAAGACAAGACTAGGAAAAAGCATCTCATGGAAATAAGCTACCTAATTGCCCAAGACCTGAGTCCAGGGTGCCCCTTTCTTACCCCATCTCGGTCTAATCATCAATGTCCTGACTAGTTTAAATTTTCTGGTGTTTTTACCATGTGATTTCCTTTTTTCCAGGGTGACAACCATTGATTTGTCACACAAGGGCCCCTGTTATAGCTCTTGTCAGGGCCAATATGCTGCTGTGATCATTTGGGAAGCTAGACAACCTGGAGGCCAGGCTAAGCCTTCCTCTAACAGCCTTCCACTTACTTCACCTTTTCATTTCTCCATTTCCTCAACTGCAAGGTGGTAACTTCGGACAAATGAATCTCTAAGGTCCCCTTCAGCCCTGACATTTTCCTATTCTGCATCAATTAAGGCAATCTCAGGAAAGTAGATGACAGCAGTGATTTAAATTTGCCAGGTACTTCTACTTCCAGCATTCTTTCTAAATATGTAAAGCGGGAACCACTGGTCTAAGCCAGTTCAGACAATGTCTCAAATTCCTATTTCCCAGCCTAGGAGTATCTCTACACAGGAACCGTAGTTAGGTTTGAGAGATGGTGAGGGCAGACATTAGAAAAGGGCTAATTATGTCTGGTTCCAAGGCCTTGACTAGGTATGACCATATCTCTATTACCCATATGATTGTAAAGAAACATGAAAGTTCTAAGCAATGGTTAATAAGAAATGGTTCTATTTTGGCATTAGCAAACGTGGTATAATTTTGGAAAGAATTTTTATCCTAAGGTATCATTAAGTGTGCGTGTTTAATTTTAAGTTGTATTTGACTTCCAAGGTAAATCTATTTCCCTTTATAAATAATGTGTCCCTTCAACACTGCAGAATTAACCTAGTGGTGATCATTACTCAAGATACAAAGTGAACAGTACATATAAATGGTGTCAGGAAACTATGAGTTTCCTTCACAAAATCCCACCCTGGTCATCCGAGGTTGGCAATATGGAGGAAGGTCCTAGCTGGCTGTTATTCCCCGCAGCCTAAAGGGAAACGGCAGCAGCAAATTAGCAAAAATTTCCTAAAAGGAAGGTAACCCTTTGAGGGCTAGGAGGTTCAGATGTCCTTCTCAAATAATTTTCTTTCTTTTCCCAAGCTTGAAAGATTTGGTGTTTGATTTTATTAGACTTTTGTGGATTTCCATGCAGATAGGAGCAGGTTTGCTTCCTCTGTGGACTTAAAATCACTCCAGCATTTTACTACTTCTCCTTATTTCTGTTCAGCATCAAGATATAAAAGTGATTTCAAAAAATACCCAGAGAGAAAACAACTTGCCTAGAAGTTACCTGCCAAGAAACAGGATCAGAAATCATTGATCCTTCCTGTACTAGCTTCTGTGATCTTTCTCGGGTCACTCTTTTTTTTAAGTGGTCTGAGGATCCCACTCTCCATTTACCCAAAGACTGATTACCAGTTCCAATTTACCTTCAGATCATCAGGGATGAAGACTTTGCGAGCTTTCTTTATCATGGGCTGTGGCTTCAGTTCTTCCTCAGAGAACTTGCGTTTGCGAGGGTCAAACATTTCCTGGCCAGGGATGCTGGAGAGGGCAAGATCTGCTGGGTCTGGTTCATAACCCACTGGGACCTGGATGGTGTCAGGATCAATGGGACTCGGTGTATTGCGGTTTGCTGGCAACAGCTGACCTGGAACAACACAGGAGTTTTAGTTCATGAACACCCTAGGGAGACCCAGTAGGCAGCTACTTAACGATGCCCTGAGACAACTGGCGAGAGTCGTCAGCTTACTTATATATGATCCTAACATGATTGATCTTACTCATCCTCATTGCATCTCTGAGAACTTGACTCACGTCACATCAGGCAAAACAGAAACCCACATACACATGTTCAAAAACTAGAAAGGGAGAAGCCCAATTTAAAAATACACATTCATTCTTTCCTATCACACATTCACCAACGACGTGCCAGGCACTCTGCAAGATGCAATGAGCAGAACTACATAATTTTCATGTTAAGGGTGTTTTCCAGGTGAGTCAGGGAGACAGACCAATAACTAGCCAGTTAGAGGAGAGTGTAGATGTTGGGATGAAAGTAAATCTCGTGTGATTCCACAGTGTGAGGAAATAATATGTAACATAAAGGAGGTCAGGGAGCATTTCCTAGAGATGACACTTGGTATAGCTGCATCTTGAGACAAAGAATTAGAAAAAGAAAAAGGTATTCTAGGCTCCAAGATAAGATAGAGGTTTGCATTTCTGAGGAACCACAATAGTCTTGGGTAGCTGTCACACTGAATCAGAATAAAACATGGAGCAAGCACAAGAGATGTGGCCAAGAAGGTGGGCAGTGGGGATATGATTTTTAAAAATCCAAATGTCACTGAGGGATTCTGAGCAGTGAAGTGACAAACAGCTGATGTTTGGAAAGAAGACTCAGGCGGCGTGATGAACGGATTGCATGGGGCACGGATGCAGACTGAGCAGATACAAGACTTGTGATAAACAGTGTACACGTTAATAGTAGCAATGGAGATAGTGAGAAGGGGATTCGGTCAAGAAATATTTAACAAATTAGAAAGAACATAATGCAGACAATCTAATTTCCACTTGAGGATTCTACAGGCAAAACCACTGAAATGCACAAACATCTACAGAACAATGGGTTTATTATGTTTCTGAATGTGTCTCACTGGTGAAAGTGAACTTCCTAACAGACCCAAATGTTTATGCTGGGAGCTCTGAATTTTAACTTCTAGTTTTCATTTGAATGGTATAATCTCTCCTTTCACGCCCCATGAATAAATGAGAGGATGTAGTTCAGCTGTGTTTGGCCCATCTTGTCCTCTTCCTCACTGCCAATGGTAGGCCAATGTGTGAAGCATTCTTTAGGTTTCATTAAAACCTACCCTAGGTCGAAGCATGAAGCCACTGGCTCAGATTCTAGCAAAACTGTGAAACTGTGCTCATCTGTCTTCTGGAAAGGCCTGGTGGGGAGCTTGCAAAATGAATGCTCTGGGTGACCTTCTAGGTCCCCACTCTGCTTTGCGCTCTCTTTGTATCCTGCTTGCCAAAGAGGAAGAAATGGGCCCCGAGGCACTGGCAGAGGATGGAGATTTCCCATTAGCCAAGCTGTAGCTCAGCTCCAGCTTCTAGAGACTGCTGAGTTCTGTACTGGATGATGTCAAGCCAGATTTGATCTCGTGCCTCTTGACATTGCCTCAGAAAATCAACCACATGTGATTCAAATGGGATTTTATTTTCCCTTTAGAAACTCTCTTTGAACTTAATAACAAAGCTATCCAATGCCCCATCACCACAATGTCCCCACCTCCCTATACTTACACAGGCAGATGCCCCACCTCCTATCATCGTAAAACACCTCTTAATACTTCCCAAATCTAATTGCTCCAAGCTCCTCTTTAGTACTCCAATATTCTGTTTGTTACGCTGTATTAAAATGTTCTTTTTTATTGCTTTATGAGTGTTGTGGAGCTGTACACACACACACACACACACACACACACACACACACACACACACACCCCCTCCTCTATCATCTCTATCATACCACATGGTCTTTTATGTTTTATTCATTTATCCCCACCTAACTCCTCAACATGATGCATACTTCAGAGTTCAGCTTCTACAAAGAGTATTCCTTATTTAATGGTGGCCTCTGAGATGATGGACTCTGACATTCATTCATGGACATTCTAACAGTAACACTTCCCTTTAGATGGAACCTTTCTTGGCATTCTTTCTCTCTACGTTTTTCCTCCAATGGAAGTAGGTCAGCCCTACCTGCAGAGTGGAGGAGGCCTAGCTGGACCACAGACAAGGTACGTGGCTTCCCCACTATCAAACAGCCAATGGCAAAGAACCTGCGAAACAAAACCAGGGCCCTTTTCTCCCCAAAGATACCTTAGTGCCATCTTATTTATTTATATTTTCTGCTGAATTAACTCTACTGAACTTACTTTTTTCCTTTCATTTCAAAATGTCAGTAGTATCATGAGCAAGGGATATTTTTTCCTATCTCCGGTGGATTTTCAAAATTTTAGTATAAGAAGTGTCAATATAACAATGCGTCATTAATTTTTGTAGACAATCAAAGATGTTCACTGCAAAATTTCAGCAAATTCAGAAATGTGTCAAGAAAGTAAAAGTCCTGATTCTTGCTACCCTCTTCTTCCCCGCAATGTCTCTCACTGTCTTTCCAGAGGGGATCACCCTTAACATCTTGACATGAACCTCTTATATCTTGGTTTTTTACACATAAGTGGTTTAACCCAAGTGGGATTATACTACCCACGTATCTTAATTTTTTAATCTATCAGTATACCATATGCAATTTCCAAGGTTAGTACAAATAAAACTACTTTTGCTTTTTAAAGGGTCAACAGTATCCCATAGTTTGGATATATAACAATGTATAATTCCCTAACTGATGAATTTTTAGGCATATATTTCTGTAGAAGTGATTTCTAGAAGTGAGACTACTCACACGAAAGGCATGTACATTTTATATTTTTAAACATACTGCCAGAATGCTATTAAAAAGTCAAAAAATAACAGATGTCGGTGAGGTTGCAGAGAAAAGGGAACATTCATTTACTGTTGGTGGGAATATAAATTAGTTCAGCCCCTGTGGAAACCAGTTTGGAGAGTTCTCAAAGAACTAAAAATACAACTACCACTAGATCCAGCAATTCCATTACTGGGTATATATCCAAAGGAACATAAATCCTTCGACCAAAAAGACACCTGCATTTGCATGTTCATTGTAGTGCTATTCATAGTAGCAAAGACAGAATTAACTTAGATGCCCATCTATAGTGGGCTGGATAAAGAAAAAGTCATACATCTATGCCATGGAATACTATGTGTCCATTAAAAAGAATGAAATCCTGTCCTTGCAGCAACATAGATGCAGCTGGAGGCCATCATCCTAAGTGAATTAACACAGAAAACCAAATACTGCATGTTTTCACTTATAAGTAGGCGCGCTAAACATTGGGTACACACAGACATAACGCTGGGAACCTCAGACACTGGGGGCTCTAAAAGGTGGAGGAAGTGAGGGGGGCAAGGTTGAAAAACAATCTGTTAGGTGCTATGTTCACTATCTGCATGAAGGGTTCAATCAAAGCCCAAATCTCAGCATCACGTAGTACATTCATGTAACAAACCTGCCCATGTACCCACTGAATCTAAAATTTAAAAAAATAAATTTTAAAAACCTACTGCCAAACTGTGCTCCAAAAAATGTCATACCTATTTACACTTGTACCACCATCTGTAAGAGTGCACATTTCCTACAATATCATTTTTTAAATGTTGCCATCTTATATGCACAACTATTACTATTGTTTTGTTATTTGAGTTTTGCTCTGTCACCCAAGCGGGAGTGCAGTGGCATGATCTCAGCTCACTGAAACCTCTGCCTCCTAGATTCTAGAAATTCTCCTGCCTCAGCGTCCTGAGTAGCTAGGACTACAGGCACCCAGCATCACGCCCAGCTATTTTTTTTTTTTTTGTATTTTAAGTAGAGACTAAAATTGTTTTGTATTTTTTAGTAGAGACTGTTTTTAGTAGAGGGTTTCACCGTGTTGGCCAGGCCGGTCTTACTATTGTTTTAATTTGTATTTCCTTGGTTTCTGGTGACATGATCATCTCACGTGTTTACTGGTTATTTGTTCTTTTTAGAAAATAAGGTATTTTTATACATATACTCTTCTAGGTGAGTTTCAGAGTACACTGGTTAAGTTATATTTAAAGTTATCATTCTAACAATATTTGGGATTTTTGAAATATAATTTCATAGGTTAATTTGAGGACAACTATCTTTAAAACATTGAATACACCCACAGTATACACTCCAATTTTATTTTTTGTGAGCCTTTTAAAAAAAATGTATCAGTTCAGTTTTATAGTTTTCTTCATTTGGGCTTTTCACATTTCAGTTTATTCCTTAAATGTTTTATAAGAGTTGTTACTAGCGTATATTACCCTATTATATTTCCTAAGTGGTTAACACTGCTATATAGGAAGCTACTAGTTTTAAAAGCTATTGGTTTATATCCAGCCACTTTACTTTGTTCTAATAGTTCTAACTTCTCTTAGTTTTTAGGTGAATAATATCTTCTGCCTCTATAGACAGGGGCGGCTTCCTTTCTGTGTTTATAATTCCTACTTTCTTTTTAATAATTTTCCATTTCAATGCATTAGCTGGCCTCTGCAAGGCAATGAGAAGAGCGACTGAGACTAATGATCACTGCTTGCCTCAGACTTTAACGGAATATGCTTTTAATTCTTCAGATACTTCAATATAAAGGCTTGTTCTAATATCTTAGTAGATACAACTTGACAAGGTAAGGCAGTTACAACCCTTCTGACCTTGTTTTACTAATAATTTTTTAAAACCAGAAATAATGTATTAAGTTCTCTTAAAGGCCATTTGATATTTACTTATTGAGATAATCATGCCATTTTTCATTTGTTAAGTCTGAGCTTGGTATTTACAAAGCTTTACTTAAAAGATCCATAGTGGACAACATCAACCCCATCATGTAGCCTCTGCGGTTACTGGAACATCATTCTATTTTTTCCTAAAAGCATCTTGCTGAAAGTCACTTCCAAAAGGACCACGGAGGGTTTCTGGAGGAAAGGGTAGGACAAAGGGCTTAAAGAAATCTGGAAAGAGAATATAAGTTACCTTCAAACCCAAAGCTGGCCTCTTCTTTTGTCACAGATTAGGCATGGCTAAACCTCCAAATAGTGTAACTGGAAATAGGGTATTTCATATTCTCACATATTTTAGCAAGAATTTAGCAGCTTGTGTTTAATTAGCTGATTAGCAGTCATTGATGAAGGGGAACAGCAGCACTCTGTGTCATTTTCTCTAGTCAATGGCTTATTTTTTAAATTTATAACTGTATCAAAGTCATAAATTATAGTGCTTATTTTTTAATCCTCAGGGCTAATTGCAACATCTCCAACCTTTCTGATGTGCTCCTCTTTCAGGCAGTTAAGTAAACAAAGCAGGAGATTTGCAGCAGTAATGTCAAAACACAATAGTCTAATGTTGATCACTGATGAGCATTAGCCAGCTGATAACATTATCCTATGTCAACTAAGGCTGAGGAAAGAGAAGACAATTTTTATTTTGGCCAGAGGGCTCCCTTTAGAACTGATGGGTGAAACTCCTAGTGATTTGAAGTTTGGTGCCAAATCTTTCCCTCCTGCTCACCTCTGCCCTCCTCCTCATCACCAGTTTAGGGTCTGTTCACTTGTCATGACTTCCTGGATCCCATGTAGTCATAATCTGAAATAGCACCTTTTACCACAGATACTTGAAAGCAAATCAAATAAACAGACTATTTCCCTCATCTAAGTCAGCACAGTCTGTCCCCTGACTTACTGCAACTTTTAGCCATTCTCCCTTTTCTGTCTCCCATGTCCCCACAGCAGTTCACAGCACCAGAAGACACTCTAAACATGCAGACCCCTGTGGGTCACATCCCCGTATCCAACACTCCCAAGGCTTCCCATTGCCACATATGATCAGGTCCGAGGCTCTACCTTACTCATACACTTGGCCACAGTGGCCTTCCTTCTGCTCCTTACGTTCCCTGAATGTGATCCCACCCAGGCCTTTGTATTCAGTTTCCTCTCTACCTAAAACATTCTTCTTCTGCTCTCTGCCTGTCTGCTCCTGTTCTATCATTTAGGCATTAGCACAAATGCCCATTCCTTGAACCCTCTGACTTTCCTCTACCCTGCTCAATACCCATCAAACCACCTTGTTTGATTTTTTTTTTTTTTTACAACATTTATCTCCAGCCCAAATGATCTTTTTTATTTGTTTGATATTGCTGATCTATTTCCTCCATTCCCATGTAAGCCCTACGGAATGGTGGCCTGGCCCTACCTGCTGCTGCCCCAGATTCTAGATGGAGCCTGCATGGAGGGGCCGGCACAAGCTACTGAGTGGCTGGACATAATGCCCCCCAGATCCTAACAGGGACTGTTGAGGGGGAACAGGGGCTAATTTTAATTCTTATTTTCAACATTTTGCAAATTGTCTACAATGAACATCTTTACTTTCAAAATCAGAAATTAAAAACATTATTTTTAAATCATGGACTTTGCTTCACTTTGCAAATGTACGTTCCAGGAGTCTGTGTTAAATGCCACTGAGAGAAGGTTGGGCATGGTGGCTCATGCTTGAAATGCCAGCACTTTGGGAGACCAAGGCGGGCAGATCGCTTGAGGCCAGAAGTTTGAGACCACCCTGGGTAACATGGTGAAACCCTGTCTCTATTAACAAAAAAAAATACAAAAAATTAGCTGGGCATGGTATCTCATGCTTATAATCCCAGCTACTTGGGAGACTGAGGCAGGAGAATCACCTGAACCTGTGAGGCGGAAACTACAGTGCACCAAGATGGCACCACTGCACTCCAGCCTGGGCGACAGAGCAAGACTCCATCTCAAAAAAAAACAAAAATGCCACTGAGAGAAGGCCATTCAAGCCCCTAGAAAGGAAGAAGAAACCAAAGAGAGGGAGGAAATGGGATGGAGGGGGAAAAAAAGAGGAGGTAAAAGCATGTTGCTCTGCTGCAGGCTGTTTTACCAAATCAGGGAATATATTACAGGTGATAAACCAACCTGGCCGAGACCTAGAGTGTTCCCATCCAAAAGGCCACAGCAGCAGATGTCCTCCAACGCATGTATGCCCTGAGGGCACAAGTGTACTGGGCAGCAGGGAGGAAAGGGGGAGAAAGAAAGAGGCATTAAGAAACCAAGGGGCCGGGCGCAGTGGCTCACGCCTGTAATCCCAGCACTTTGGGAGGCTGAGGCAGGTGGATCACAAGGTCAAGAGATCGAGACCATCCTGGTCAACATGGTGAAACCCCGTCTCTACCAAAAAATACAAAAAAAAAGCTGGGCATGGTGGTGCGTGCCTATAATCTCAGCTACTCAGGAGGCTGAGGCAGGAGAATTGCCTGAACCCGGGAGGCGGAGGTTGCGGTGAGCCGAGATCGTGCCATTGTACTCCAGACTGGGTAACAGGAGTGAAACTCCGTCTCAAAAAAAAAAAAAAAAAAAAAAGAAACCAAGTAAGAAATACAAGAATGAATGAAAGAAGAAATAAAGGAAGAATAAAGAAAAGTGATACAGAAGGAAAGAAAAGATCAAAAGGGAGAAGGAGAAAGAAAGAAAAAGAAAAAACAGAAAGTCTTAGCCAAAGATGAAATTGCAAGGTGTCCTGGATCCCAGTAACTGGTAACCTGTCATGGCTCTGATGGCTTTTAAATGTCATACACATTACACAGCTAATATACTAATTTTAAGGCAAAGCCAAATCATGCATACACATATACATGCGTGTGCGCGGTCACAGGCACGCGCACGCACACGGACACGCACACACACACACAACTTCCTTTTGTCTCATTCAGACAGCAAGTGTTCAGTAAGTGTTCAGTCCATGATTACAGAACAAATACACTGAAAGGCCCACTGTAAAGATCCCTTTGCTCTTAGTGGCTCTTATCCAGCAACTCTCTCCACACAGTAACAAGCTATCAACACAAATATGGGTAAAGCATGATGCTAAAAAGCCAGCTCAATCCATTATGTGTAAACATTAGGAAGAGAGTCAGTCTGTTACCATTTACTGAGAAGGCGAATGAAATGACATTCTGCAGGCTGGTTGACTGGCTTCCCTGGCCTACTGAATAATCAATATCAGTATTTTTTTCTTTTCTTTCTTTTTTTTTTTTTAAATTAAGAAACAGGGTCTTGCTCTGTCTCTCAGGCTGGAGTGTAGTGGTGTGACTATAGTTCACTGCAAGCTTGAACTCCTGGGCTCAAACAATGCTCCCACCTCAGCCTCCCAAAGTGCTGGGATAACAAACATGAGCCACCTCTCTGGTAATATCAGTAATACTGATAGTAAGGTTCTTCAGAGGCATTACTTCATTTAATTCTCACAATAGCTATATGAAGGTAGAATGGTTCATATACCCATTTTCCAGATGTGGAAATAAAGGAATAGAAAACAAAATTTAAGACAAGCTCAGAAATGCCAAATAATTTGCCCATGCAGATGGAAAAACAGACTCACCTCCCCATCCTTCTCACTCTAAAACTCATTTCTTTTTCTTGCAAATGCCCCAGGAATGCAGCCAGAAATCCAAAGTCTGCCCCAAGGACAGCCAGACACCTGGCCTTCCAGAATGAGAGTCCTGCATCAGGACCTGGGCTGGAGCCTCGGGCACGACACTCCACAGAACCCCCTCAGCCTCCGCAAGGGGGACACTGAGTCCCACATGTTATGGAGGAAAAAGTGGAGAGGCAGAGGGGGTGAAACCACCTGCTTGAAGTCACACAGCTAGAAAGCCAGGGGCAGGCTGGGTGGAGTTCAGTCTCCGGTGGGCTTGAACCATAGCCCATGCTCTTTCTGCTCTATGTCACTTCCTCCTCAAGGGGGCAGAAGAGAAAGGAAGGGGAGATTCTGCAGTTCCCCTCCTCTCTAGCCCAACAGATTCCTGGACAAGAGATGGCAACCCCCCAAAGAAGTAGGTATGGCTTCCTCACACGGACAAGAGCCCAAGGAAGCCCCAGGCAGCCAGGCATCCTGCTTCATTTCCCTCCCTTCTTCTGTTACCTCCCCCTCCCTTGTTTACTCCCTCCATCCTCCTGAACCATGAGCTATGCCAGCGGCAAGACTGCATTTGACGAAGCAGCTGGCAACTCACAGGCCAGGGCTCCTGTCAGTGCCATGTCTCACTCACTGGTATTTTTAAGGAGCTTCTGGATAAGCCAGAGACTATGGCTCACTAGGAGAAGGATTCCCGGCAGACAGGGTGTCCCAAGTATTCTGTCACATAAATAAAGTTGGCTTCAAAGGCCACTTCTTGGGAGAGGTGTGTATTATATCTATGTCATTAAATTATTAGTGTGCAAGTTAACGTTTGGTTTGGGCAAAGACAGTTCAAACCCTGTTTCAAGGCCTGAGCCCCTTCCCTTGGGCCTGTCCTGCAGGAGATGGTGTAGACAAACAGGATTCATCATGACTTTGATCCTGCATACCTGTGTGTGGCCTGGGGCCAGTTACTCGGCCTCATGGGCTTGTTCCCTCATCTGTCAAGCGGGAGAAATGATGCCCCCTCAGGGCACTGGATGGGATGGACAGTACGTGGGAATGTGCCCTGGTAGGTGCAGGTCCATACTTCCCTCCTGTCACACTCCCCAGCTCCCAGTTCCCTCTAGCCACAGCCCAAGCAAAGCCTGTTAGATGTCACCCAGTGTGACCCTGTGCCCAGGACAGCACATTTCTCTGGGATCATGCATCAGTGCTCAACGTAGCCCTGACTAGACTCATCAGCTTCTAACTTGGCAGGAGCTTGGGCTAGATTAACAAGGACTCTCATTCCAATGGTGTTTATCATCACGCTTCCTTGCCAATGGTGTCAGCAAAACCTGCCTCCTTGAACCCACTGAGAGGTGAGACCAGCAGAACTCATAACCACAGCCTGTTAGAAGTCAGTTACGTTGGGGTGCTACAGACATTACAGCTAGCGGCCAAGGCATGTGGTCCGTGAGCCTTCTCACCATTGCCCCCCATGATGGTGATACAGCACCCTCCACCTCCTCTTCCCTGGGCTGAGAGCCTCTCCCCAGACATGTGGGGTCACTGTGTGGCAGAAGGTGAGGCAGGAATGGCTCTGTGCCTTCTACCTTGGCCTCCTTCTACCTGATAGCTGTGCCAGCATGTTGGGACACAGAAATATCATAGGGTGACCAGAAATGAACCCACAGGGCCAGAGACAAACACCTGCATGAGGTATATTTCAGGTCTGGCAACACTGGGTCCACTGAAGTAGGTAGGGATGATCACGAATGGAAAACAAGAGGCACTGGCCTCCCCCTTCCCACACTCACATTGAAACTGTGCCCCAAAGACTTAGACCAGCGACTAATAGAAATTCTTGAGCTTACAGAATGGCAGATAAGAAACAAACAAACAAAAAGCTTACAGAAACACTAAAGCTCCCTCTACTTGAAAGATGATAAAGCTGGCTAAAACTGGTTGGAACCAACATGGCCAACTGGAGTCTGTGCAGAGCGAGCTTACTGACGTCACAGCCCGAATTTCCACTGCACATTCACCCCCCGGCTGAATTTGCACAAATCATCCACGAGGATGCACAGAGAGATAACTGCATACCCAAGGACTTTCCAGACCTCACCCTTCCTTCCACCAATCACCTGCTAATCCCAAATCCACCCCTAAAGCTTTTCTAATACAAATGCTGCCTGGAAGCCAGCAAGCACAGGGACACAGATTTGAGCTGGATCCTATCTCCTTGTTGGTTGACACAAAATAAAAGCTTTTCTTTTCTTAAAAACCCCATGTCATAATACTGGCTTCTAGTGCATTGGACAATGAGCCCTATCACCTGGTAACAATGGCATCCTTCTCACTCCATCCCAAAGTTACAGAACTATGGTGGGAGAAGGGTAGTTTTCTAGTTTCCTCTGTACTTGCAGGGAATGGATGGATGGTGGGTTGAGCCCTGGAAAACGGGAGGTTAGGTCAGCTAGTCAACGGCTGGCCAGCTCAAAGTCAGCACAGTGTTTTGTGCTACAGCTACCCCTTCTTGAGAGAGTGGCGGCCAGTCCCTCCTCCACGGCTGCCACGGTGATGGTAGGTGTGATGACCATTTCAAGCCACACTGCAACTCTACACACTCGAGGAAAGGCGACAAGAGATAGCTGGAGGGGAGGCAGTGGAGCTCCAAGTCCAGTGCTCACCTCAGCCCCTTCTCATATCCCTGCTATTGTGTGCAGAGCGGTGATGCCGGTCAAAGCTGTCAGCTTTCCCCTGAGGAGTCTGAGGGGACGGGCTTCTGCTTTTGTCAACACTCTGCATCTAATGGACATTGTCCAATGACATGCTGCCTCTCTACAGCCCATTCTGCCCTCCTCACAACTCTGTGAAGTAGGTATTCCACATAGTTAAAATGTGCCCATTTGGGCTAGATTAACAAGGCTTCTCATTCCAATGGTGTTTATCATCACACTTCCTTGCAAAGGTGTCAGCAAACCTGCCTCCTTGAACCTACTGAGAGGTGAGACCAGCAGAACTCATAACCACAGCCTGTTAGAAGTCAGTTACGTTGGGGTGCTACAGACATTACAGCTAGCGGCCAAGGCATGTGGTCCGTGAGCCTTCTCACCATTGCCCCCCATGATGGTGATACAGCACCCTCCACCTCCTCTTCCCTGGGCTGAGAGCCTCTCTCCAGACATGTGGGGTCACTGTGTGGCAGAAGGTGAGGCAGGAATGGCTCTGTGCCTTCTACCTTGGCCTCCTTCTACCTGATAGCTGTGCCAGCATGTTGGGACACAGAAATATCATAGGGTGACCAGAAATGTACCCACAGGGCCAGAGACAAACACCTGCATGAGGTATATTTCAGGTCTGGCAACACTGGGTCCACTGAAGTGGGTAGGGATGATCACAAATGGAAAACAAGAGGCACTGGCCTCCCCCTTCCCATACTCACATTGAAACTGTACCCTATTTAGGCACATTTTAACTATGTGGAAATCAAGACACTAAGCAATTTACCTCAGTCCCCCTAGGATGGGCTACCTTCTCCAGCAGAGAAAAAAGCTCTCCCATACCTGGAATCTATTTTCAGAAATCGACTTTCCATTTTTAATGACAATATGCACCACTTGAATCAGCACCACCTAGATCCCTGGAGTCTCTTTAATCGTCTGGGTTGGTGAAAATGTGCAGGCCTAGTTATTTGAAACCTGCAGTTTTCAAAGTGCTGCCACGGCTAGTTATTAAACTGACTATTCTCCTTTGGGCTACATTAAAGTTTTTGTTTTGATTTAGAAGAGAGAGTGAGGCAGGAGAGGAAATAAGCGATAGCATTTGCTGATGTTCACTGAGGACCCACGTGAACTGCAAACAAACAACCCATATGCTCCCTGAGTGACACCCTTCCCTCCCCTCCAGCCCCCCACAACCAAACTAAACCAAACAAAGGAAGAAAAACAAGGTTGTTTTAAAGTCTGCGTTTCCGGATGAACATGAATAGGATTCAGGTGTGTCTGTGGTTCTGCAGCTTCTCAAAGAGATCCACAGATTCTTTCCTGCATGAGTCTCTAAGTGAAGCACTCAAAAGTAAACATGCCTTTCCAAAGCCTTCTTGTCTTGGCGCCTAGCCAGCGTTCTCTGTAATCTTTTCCACTAAAGTTCACAGAGTTCTAAAATGATCTGTGAACTGCTGGTCATTGCCTCCAATCCCTCTGTCGTTCCTAAATCAACATGTTTAAGCCAAACTCATCCTCCAATCTCCTATAGACCATCAGCCTCTCCTGCAGGTCACCTCATGCCTTGAACTATTTTCCCCACTCTTCCAGGCTTTAAACTTTAACCATCCACTTCCCAGGCAGGTTGGGAAAATGAGCCAAGGATTGGAATCCAAAGACCCCATCAGTTATGGAACCCTGAGATTAGCCCTCAGTTTGCCCACCCATTAAATAACAGAATGAGACGTTTGGGATGCTAGCAAAGGCTCCTTCCAGATCCAGCAATACATTATTCTTGGAGTACAGTGGAGGCTTTCCTTTGTGTTTCAGATCCTTGTCACAAGACAGGTGCAGTCACGAGGGACTTGGACATCTGCAAGATCTTCCTAACTGGTCTCTGCCACCTGCAGTCCCATCTACCAACAGCCACCAGGTTACTCTTCCTAGAATATCTCCGCCATGATCAAAGGAAGCCAATGGCTTCCCATTACCTCCTGGTGCAAAAATCTTTGCCTGCTGGGGAGAGACCTCCGCAGCCAGCCATACTGCTCCTACCTCGTGCTCTCTGCTCAAGCCAAGCCGGTCTGCTTTGTTTCTAGATACTCTTGCTTCGTGTCTTTTCCACTTCCACTTGTCCTACCATCCATATCAAGGTCTAATTCAAGCCCTCCGACTCCTGACTATAGCAGTGTTGGTGACAGTTCCTCTAACTTCTCTCACAATGTCTATACTGAGAATTTTTTTTATCAGATTAGGTGACTCTATAATTTTTAATCAACAAGATTGAACATCTTTCCAGGCAAAGGCCATGCCAATTCCTTGCACAGAAAATGATAAACTATGTCTAGTTGATTAAGACACTCACTTGCTTAAAACACTTTTATTGAGCACCTACTATGGGCTAAGCTCTGAGAACAGATAAATAAAACCCAAACTTTAAAAGCATGCAGTCTGGAGGTACAGACAGGTCAATAAACAGGTTATTAGATTACAGAATAATATGTTCAATAAAAGGGCTTTGCCCAGGGAGCCCCAGCATGGAGTTCAAAGGTTGATCTCAAATCCTGATCTTTGGAGGGAGTGCAGGGACAACAGGAAATGTCCCTTAGAGGGAGTTGCCATCCTGGCCAAGTCTTGAAAATTGGCCCAACAAGTAAATGGGATAACCAAGACAGAGGGAACAAAATATGTGACGGCATGAAGATATGAGAGAGTTCATGGGCCAGTTGGGGAACTGAGAGTATCTGGTGTAACTGGAGCTCAGGGGGGTAAGATGGATGGTAAGGGTTGAGACAGACAGAGATGTCTTAGATGTTCAGGTTTTATCTTCAAGGGAATGGGAAACTATTGATACGATTAAAGCAAAGGACTCACTTGATCGGATGACTCGTTTCAGAAAGATTGTTGTAGCAACCGAGCAGAGCTTAGATTACAGGGAAACCAGGAATGGTGAGAGCTCACCCACATCAATAGCAGAGGACTAGGTAGATTCAAGAGTTATTAATGAGATGGGAGCAACATGAGTTGTGGCCAACTGAACATGGGGGAAAGAGAAGGAGACAGCAAGATTCACTATGAGGTTTCTGGCCTGGACACCTGGAAAGGAGGTGTTGATATTCACTGAAATAGGAAATACTGTGGAGTGAGCATATTTAAGGGAAAATACTGTGGAGTGAGCACATTTAAGGGAAAATTGTGGATCCATTGAGTTTCAGATGCCCAGCTGAAAAAGCCTACAGCACATGAATCTCAGCTTCATATACCAATGTAGGCTATAAAAGAGCAATGTAAACCGGAGATGCAGATGGCAGATGTTATAATCTTGAACAAAGATCAAAAGAGGCAAAGAAGGACATTTTATAATGATAAAAGGATCAATGTAACAAGAAGAGCTAAAGATCCTAAATATATACGCACCCAATACAGGAACACCCAGATACATAAGACTTATAAAGAGACTTAGACTCCCACACAATAATAGTGGTAGACTTCAACATCAATATTAGACAGATCAATGAGACAGAAAATTAACAAGGATATCCAGGACTTGAACTCAGATCTGGAACAAGTAAACTTAATAAATATTTATAGAACTCTCCATTTTAAATACACAAAATATACACTCTTATCAGTAACACATCACACCTACTTACAGGTTCAAATAAAATATTGGTTGGCTGCTTATTTGTTATTTTCTTCCCCCATTTTTTCATGTCTCCATTATTAAGTACAATTATTGGCATACCCATTCTTAGACTGCATTCTAGCCCGGGCAATAAAGCAACACTCCCGTTCTCTCTCCCTCTTCCTCTTTCTTCCTCTCCTTCATTCTTTTTTTTTTCTCTCTTTTTTCTTTTTCTTTTTTAAAAAAAAAAAAATCTTGATGTCTCCCCAGGAGAGAATACAGAACAAAAAACGTCCCGGGGAACACTGACAGTTTAGGGACAGGTCAAAGAGGAGGACTCCACGAAGGGTACTTAGGGAACGCCAGAAAGGTAGGAGGTAAACCAGTTCTTGAACAGGCTAGTGAAATGGGAATGACCAAAGAGATGTTTCCCTAGTTACACTGTTGATCACTCCAGAGCAGTCACTGTCCCTCCTAATCAAGTGGCTGCATTATTATATCTGTCAAACAAATGAGGAAGGCCAAGCACTCACACCTGTAGTCCTTGCACTTTGGGAGGCTGAGGAGGGAGGATAACTTGAGGCTCGGACTTCAAGACCAGACTGGGCAACGCAGCAAGATCTCATCTCTAAAACATTTTTTTCAAAAATTAGCCAGGCCTGGTGGCACGTGCCTGTAGTCCTAGCTACTTGGGAGACTGAGGCAAGAGGATCACTTGAGCCCAGGAGTTCAAGACTGCAGTGAGTTAAATGGTGCCACTACACTCCAGGCTAGGAAACAGGGCAAGACCCTGTCTCTTAGAAAAGGAAAAAAAAAAAAAAGGCAAACGAGGAGCAACATGACTAAGAATTCAGGACCAGTCTGGCCAGCATAGCACTATCTTGTCTCTAAAATTATTTCTCTAAAAATTAGCCAGGCCTGGTGGCACATGCCTGTAGTCCTAGCTACTTGGGAGGCTGAGGTGGGAAGATGGCTTGAGACCAAGAGTTCAAGGCTGCAGTGCGGTAGATGTGTCGCAGGCGTGTTGAGGTGATGACGTGCTTCTTGGATGTTAGGCGTCTGCTTTCTATTCTCCATGGGAACGTTTTGTTAGAAGCGCTCATAAGAGCGTCTTGGTATGTTGAGAACCAAGGCTAACAGAGGTGCTTCCTTTTGCTGTCTATTGCATCTAGTCTCTGAAGTTCCTGCATCATCTTTCATTTTGTTTTAAATTTCATGTCTGGAGATTGCATGTTTTGGGGGCTTGGGTTATGGAAGTAGGCAAGACAGTAGGTGAAAATGCCTCAATAGCCTATGATCAGCACCACAGGCTGTTTCCCTATTAATGATAATTCTGAAAGGTCACTAAATAAGTGCTGCTAAGCAATAGGAATTGCCTGGAAGTGTATGCGAAAGAATATGGATTATTGAGGGACAAATCAAGTTAATTCCACAGAGTCATCCGGTACCTAAACAGAATGGACCTTGTGCCTCCGACATCTCATCTGGGATACAGTAAGCAGTCTCCTAATACTGCCAGCCTTTGCAGTTCTTGCGGGCACTTCAGTGTCTGCTTCATGTAAGTATTCACTGCACAAGTCCTGTTATTGCCCAACTGATGTGTACCTTTGTGATGAGGTATCATGGGAAGAACTAGATTATAAGGAAGTGACAGGTCTTCAGTCATGTAGACAGAGGGAAAGGAAAGACAGAGCAGCCTATATAGTTTACAGCTATCTATAATCTGAATTAACATTCACTGAGCACACATCTGATTTTTGCATTCAGATGCAAGCCAAGACTTAGGAAAAGGCATATACTCAGGTTTTCTCAAATAAATTCACATCTCACATAGGAGAAAAGTCGCCAAACAGCTTCTGATTTACACAAGTAATAAAAATGGGGTTTATTAAACTGACTTCTTTCCACCACCATGTTGGTAGGGAGAAGTAGGTAAATTTTCACACATATTTATAGGCCTGCAGTAATTCAGCCTTGCTTTATAGTCATACAGTTCCCTAACATACACTAGAATAATATTCTAGACCAGACAATTTCTTAGAAATATGTTGTTTCGGAAAAACTGAAATTTTCCAGCTTGCACTAAGATTAGCCAAGCTAAACCCATCTGTCTCCTGCTTAATGTAGTCTATGGAGAAACCTTCATGGGACAAAAATCTGCCTTTATATTTCACAGGCATAAGGTGAGGTCTTTGCGCCTCTTGGATAAACAGAACATAGATATGAAGTCGTCATCAAAAGGTCAGATTCTGTGTGTTTTCTTTCAGCTTCTCAAGCCCATGCCCACCGGGACCTATATAAGAAGGAAATCACACGGTGGTCTGCAACCGTAGACCAAGAATATTCCAGCACCTCTGAAGTCCTTTGTCATTTGAATATGTTGACAAACTCCCGTCCCAATCAGTGTGCAGCTCCCCACATAAATCCCCTTAACAGGGGATCTAATCTGACCTAATCATGGGAGTGGGTTGGTTGATAAGGAGACCAGCTATGAAGATACGCCAGGCAAATGCTAGGTGGGAGCAGACAGGAGTCAGTTTCTTCAAACAGGAAAAGAAAGAAATGCTGTTAGATGAACACGCATGGTCTTCAGGTTGGTGGGAGTGTAAAGGGTGAGAGTAGGTGACTTTGCAGCTGCCCAGGGTTCAGAGGAACACAGCAGAGGATGACAAGGCATGGCCTCAAAGGATCAAAGAAATGAGGGCTGGGGAATTTTTTTCAAGCAGGCAGTAAAGAAGGGCAATAATCAAAGTAATTTTCTAAGATGGATAATTCTTAGAACAGGTTTTCTGAAGAAGAGATGTCCATTTTCTCTTTCAATCTACTGAGGCAAGGGAAAAGAGACACTTCCAGTCCCCAAAGCTATGTGACAATCTGGGGACTTTTCATACTGAAACAAGAGAAAGACTTTCAATATCTACAAACTCTATCACTTCTAATGAAATTTGAGGCCACACCAAAAGGAATTCGATAATTCTTCCTTGAAAGCCTATAAGAAGAAGAAATGGTTTATGAATAAATAAATTACAGAATAACAAGAAAAGTATCAAAAAGAACCTAGGTGGTACATCTCTGGTTCTTAAGATAATCATACATTATCTTAAAAAATACGGATTCATTTAATGTTTACATTTGTCTAAATAAAGACCTCTAGTTTAACAGAAATTTCAGAGGAAATGGGTCATTCAATTTCTCCCAATTGACCACATTAAGAGAGATCTTGCAGTTTGGATCTGAAAGGACATGACCCAGTCATCATCACTAGGAACCATGTCTCCTAATTTTACATCCTCTCTCTAAGGCCTTAGATGAGAACATATGTACATTCTCAACCCTGGTTACAGATCAGCCTCACCTGTGGAGCTCTGTAAAAGTACAAATACTCAGCTCCCCTCCCACCTCAGTCAGAAGATCTGGAAATGGGGCTTGGGCTCTGTAAAAAAAAATTTTTTTTTTGAATGAAAGAGGAAACAGCTTTCTCACACACTTCTGGTGGGAGTGTGAACTAGTTCAATTCTTTTGGAACCTACACACTTTGATCCAGCAATTCCACATCTAGGAATGAAAACTTTAGATATACCACACAAGTGTACAAAGAATGGAATCCAATGATGAAAACAATCTAAATGTCTAGAGGCATTGTTAAGTAAACTTTGGCATATCCAGACCACAGGCTCTATGCAGCCGGAAGATCTACATGTATTACTATGGAAAAATCTCCAAAAAATATTAACTAAAAACAGCAAAATGCATAACACTATGTATTGTATGCATATACATATATTTCCATATTCCCATACACACAATACACACACACACCCACATATATATGCATATAAATGCTTATAAACACAAAATAAACGTCTGGAAGAATATGCAAAAGCTGTGGACAATTAAATCTGGAAGTGGAATATGAGAACTCAAGTTAGACTTTGTACAGTCCTATATTACAACAATCGTATATTACTTTTGTAATAAAATGTTTAAATTTCTTTTTAAAAAATCACTGATGATTCTTATGTGAGGCCAAGATGTGAGAACCACTGGTCCAGAGGAAAGAGCCCCTGTGGATGTAAGGAGCTTGCAAACCCTACCTTGTAAGGACACCAACCGCCTACACAGCAGGAATAGTCATACCATGTCATACCCATGACTCGCCAGAAGGTGGTGCTCCAGAGGCAATCACTCAGGCCTCCAACCAAAACCTGCCCAACCAATTTTGCATTAACCCGTCTTTTTGCTACTTTAAAGACTATTTATGCCCCAAAGCACTCTACACTACTGCTTCGATAAAGGGCATTTTAGACACACAGATGACAGACGAATTTTCCCCCATAAAAATTCACCAGTCACTCAATACATTCTAATACAACCCGGGAGAAGTTGACCTGAAAGGAGTTGGCACTGCTTGCTCTGGCCTCCCCGTCCTCCTCTGCACTATTTCCCTGTTGTCTTTTCTCTGGTTTACTCATCTTCTTATCTTATTTCAGGGTCAGTTCTACAAAGGCAGGCAGCCATCAGCCAGATGGGGCACTTGCCCTTTTTAATTTGTTCGTACCTTTGGCCTAGAACAGGTGGTACGGGACACAGGGCAGCCCAGGGTAAGTGCCACGAGTTTGCCTGCCCTCCCACTAACACTCATGTTCTGGAAGTGGGTGTGTTGCCACAGCAACTGTCAAATCCCATCCATTACGCCGCCTCTAACCTCCCAACTTCTTCTTTAAACACCACGTTTGAGATGCGTAGTTCTGTTACCCTGGCATTGCAGAGCCGCAGGTCCCTTGCCAAGTGGCAAAGGTCTCCTTATCTGGGCAGGAGGAAGTTAGCCCCTCTGAGTACTAACCATCATATATATGTATATATATCATATAGATATATATGTATATCATATATATGTGTGTGTGTATATATATACACACACACACATTTTTAAATTTCTTTTTTTCCTCTCATTATATTTCAGACTCATGTTCCATAACATCCTGACCTGATCATTTCCTGTGAATTACTGGTGCATATTTAATGAAAATTCATTCTTAGCATCAGTCAAGAAAAACTCAGCAAATCACTTACATTGTATCCTTTCTTTCCATGAATATACTTTTTGCTCATTCTTCAAGACACAATTCAAGGATCATCTCTGATCTTCCCTCCTCACTCTATTTCGAGCTGACCACTCTTTGCCTTCCTGATTCTGCCTCATACATACCCTGACGCCATCTACCATACTCCATGCACAACTAATTATATCTCTTTGCCATTCATAAGCTTCTCAAGTTCAAAGGATGACATCTTCCTTATCTCTGAATTACCAGCACCTTGCTAGGCCCTCTGTAAATGATTAAAAATAACAACAATAATGATGAATAAATGGACTCCAAAACAAACATCCATGGGCTGTGGTTCTCCATAAATTTGTTATTAAATCACAAACATAACGGATGATGGCTGTGTGTCTGAATTGACAGTAAAACCTAAAAAACATACATGAAAATGCTTTTTAAAAGGGAGAATACAGAAAGGTCCATTTCCTGAGACTTTTGAACCATCATCTTTCTCGTTCTTGTTTGTCAGATCCAAGAAGTGCATGGAAAGGGAGGCTTCTCCATATGGAGAGAAGCAGTGAAGTCCCAAAGAAGGAAGCCGTAACATTCCTTGAGTACTCACAAGGCGGCCTGACATCTGGTCCACACTCGGGGAAAAGAGGCCACATCCCCACATGGAGATCTATTTTTGCATTCTGAGCTGCTGATGCTTTGCTCGTACAACTTGCCTTACACACAGAAAGGGGAAGGAAACTAATATTTACCAAGTGCCAGCTACATGCCCTGTGCTGCTTCACATGGGTATCTCTCCCCACATTGTATATCTGCAGAGAGCTCACCAGGGGTGTCTCTGAAAAGCATATGGAGGTGAACACTGAGTGTTCACCAACTCCTTCCACTCACCCAGCTGATGGCCACATGCACAGCTGATGCCCAACACATCCATATATTCATGCATGCTTCTTTATAAGGACTTCTCACCATGGTCGAAGGAGAAAATCTATTCGTGAAAGACGGATTATCTTGATCATATGTGTCTCCCTGTTGCACTGGGGCAGATCAGCATAGTGTGGGCACAAGGAGAATGAAACTTTGACTTATATGGACTGCTGTGGGTTTAGCACCAGCACCCTCAGAGACACAGCCACACTCAGGGTTTCCAATCCCCCTCTGGGCTGTCCCTAAATCTTTCCGGACTGCTGTATTTATCACTCCATGGTGCTTCTCTTATAAGATCATATCAGAAGGAACCACAGCTTAGAAAGTCATACAAAAGCACACGATTCATATTTAAATCCTTCATGACTTAAAAGTAAAGCCTGTGTTAAAAACTACTCTCTCTGTGTGTCCTCTAAATTCCCTAGGAATTGGCTGAGGAGACCTAAGGGCCTCCCCAGAGGTGCGTGAGACGTTGCTCCTTTTCCCCTCACTCCCTCCACATCTAGGTCCCTGGAATATATCTGCCACCTCGTTGTACCATCCACACAGGTGTTCTGATGGTTCTAAATGTTCTACTGCCTTCCACAAGGCAAAGCCTTCTACTGAGAAGCAGAATGCTGAGTTGGGGCTCAATGCATGGGTTTTGGTGCCAGACTATGGCTTCATGTTCCAGCCCTGCCACCTATTAACTGCCCCCAGCACCAGTTTGCCCACTTTCTCTGGGCCTCAGTTTTCTCATCTATAAAAGGACAGTAATAATAGTATACCTATGGAGCACTAATGATTGTTCCTAGAGACTGAGTTTTAATGAGATAATGCATAAAACTCACTCAGTCCAGTGCCCGGACTGTAAGAAGGACTAAAGAAGGGTTAGCTATTATTTTTCAGGTCCTTTTCTACCCATCCGTTTGATAGGAGCTCTGTAGTCAGAGAAAACGTGGTGCACAGTTGACTGCTTAGTTCTCAGGATTGCACCAGTCAGGAGATAAAGGGGGAAGCTCCGTCCTCTCTCCTCACAGCACAATGGCCATCGGCCGTTGCCCAGTCCAGCTGCCACACGTCATGGTCATTCCACTGGCATCCCCTATAACTCCTCAGGCAAACACAGCGCCTCAAGTCTCAATTAATACACGATAAATGTACATATGAATAGAGTACATGTGATATTTTGATACATGCATACAAGGTGTAATGATCAAATCAGAGTTAACTGGGATCGCTGGTCATTTCCTTGTGATGGGACCCTTTCAAATCTTCTATGTATTTTGAAATATACAATAAATGCTTGTTAACTATAGTCACCCTAATGTGCTGTTGAACACTTGAACTTACTTCTTCTGTGTTTTTGTACCTCTTAACTAACCTCTCTAAATCCCACCCCCTGGCCCCCATTACCCTTCCCGGCCTCTAGTAGCCATCATTCTACTCTCTACCTCCATGATATCAACTTTTTAGCTCGCACATTTGAATAAGAACATGCGACATTTGTCTTTCTGTGCATGGCTTATCTCACTTAACATAAATGACCTCCAATTCCATCTATGTTGCTGCAACTAACAGAATTTCACTGTTTTTCTATGGTGGAATAGTATTCCATTGTGCATGTATGCCATATTTTCTTTATCCATTCACCCATTGATGGACACCTAGGTTAATTCCATTCCTTAGCTATTGTGAATAGTGCTGCTGTAAACATGGGAATGCTGGCATCTCTTTCATATACTGACTTTCATTCCTTTGGATATAAAGGCATACCTCAGAGACATTGCAGGACCGGTTCTAGACCACTGTGATAAAGCTGAGAATCCAATAAAGCAAGTCACATGCATTTATTTGGTTTCCCGGTGCACATAAAAGTTATGTTTATGCTATACTGTAATCTATTAAGTGTGCAATACCATTATGACTAAAAACAATGTACATGCCTTAATAATACTTTATCGCTAAACAATGGTAATGATCACCTGAACCTTTAGTGAGTAATTTTTACTGTGATGGGTCTTGCCTTAATGTTGATGGCTACTAATTGATCAGGGTGGTGTTTGCTGAAGGTTGGGGCGGCTGAGGCAATTTCTTAAAATAGGACAACAATGAGAAGTTAGCTGCATCAATTGACTCTTCCTTTCAGGAAACATTTTTCTATAGCATATGGTGCTATTTGGTAGTATTTTACTCACAGTAGAACCTCTTTCAAAATTGGAGTCAATCCTCTCAAACCCTGCCACTGCTATACCAACTAAATTTATGTAATATTTTATATTCTTTGCTGGTATTTTAACAATGTTCACAGCATCATCATTAGGAGTAGGTTCCATCTCAGGAAACCATTTCCTTTGTTCATCTGCAAGAAGCAATTCCTCATCCATTCAAGTTTTATCATGAGATTGCAGCAATTCAGTCACATCTTCAAGTTCTACTTCTAATTCTAGGACTTTTGCTATTTCCACCACATCTACAGTTATTTCCTCTACTGAAGTCTTGAAGCCCTCAAAGTCATCCACCATGAGGGTTGGAATCAACTTCTACTAACTTCAATTAATGTTGGAGTTAATTTAATGTCCCTTCCCATGAATCATGAATGTTTTCAATGGCATCTAGAGTGGTGAATCCTTTCAGAAGGATTTTGATTTACTTTGCCGAGATCTATCAAAGGAATCACTAACAATTGCAGCTACAGTCTTATAAATTTCTTAAGTAATGAGATTTGACAGTCAAAATTATTCCTTGATCCACAGGCTGAAGAATATGTTAGCAGGCATGAAAATAACATTAATCTTCTTGTACATCTCCATCAGAGTTTTTTGATAACCAGGTATACTGTCAATAAGCAGTAATATTTTGAAAGGAATATTTTTTTTTTCTGAGCAGTAGGTCTTAACAGTAGGCTTAAAATATTCAGTAAACCATGCTGTAAACAGATGTGCTACTATCCAGGCTTTGCTGTTCCATTTATAGAGCACAGGAAGAGTAGATGTAATATAATTCTCAAAGATCCTAGGATTTTTGGAATGGTGAATGTACATTGGCTTCAATTTAAAGTTACCCACTACACTGCCCACTAACAAAAGTCAGCCTGTCCTTTGAAGCCAGGCATTGATTTCTCTCTAACTATAAAAGTGTTAGATGGCGCCTTGTTCCAACATAAGGCTGTTTGGTCTATACTGAAAATCTGTTACTTAGTATAGCCACCACCATCAACGATCTTAGCTAGATCTTTTGGGTAATTTGCTGCAGCTTCTACATCATCTCTTGCTGCTTCACCTTGCACTTTTTTGTTCTGGAGACGGCTTATTTCCTTAAACCTCATGAATCAACCTCAGCTAGCTTCAAACTTTTCTTCTGCAGCTTCAGCCTTCATAAAATTGAAGAAAGTCAGGCCCTTGCTCTGGATTAGGCTTTGGCTTAGGGGAATGTTGTGGATGGCTTGATCTTCTATCCAGGACACTCAAACTTTCTTCATATCAGCAATATAGCTGTTTCACTTTCTAATCATTTGTGTGTTCACTGGAGTAGTGCTTTGAATTTCCTTCAAGGACTTTTCTTTTGCATTCACAACTTGGCTGATTGTTTGGCTCAAGAATCCCAGCTTTTGGCCTATGTTGGCTTTCAACCTGCCTTCCTAATTAAGCTTACTCATTTCTAGCTTTTGATTTAAAGTGAGAGACCTGCCGGGCGCGGTGGCTCAAGCCTGTAATCCCAGCACTTTGGGAGGCCAAGGCGGGTGGATCACGAGGTCAAGAGATCGAGACCATCCTGGTCAACATGGTGAAACCCCGTCTCTACTAAAAATACAAAAAATTAGCTGGGCATGGTGGTGCGTGCCTGTAATCCCAGCTACTCAGGAGGCTGAGGCAGGAGAATTGCCTGAACCCGGGAGGCGGAGGTTGCGGCGAGCCGAGATCGCGCCATTGCACTCCAGCCTGGGTAACATGAGTGAAAACTCCGTCTCAAAAAAAAAAAAAAAGTGAGAGTCCTGCGACTCTTCTGTTCACGTTAGTGCCTAGAGGCCAAGATATGGTTATTAATTGGCCTACTTTCAATATTCCTGTGTCTCAGCAAACAGGAATCCCAAGGAGAGGGAGAGAAATGGGAGAATGGCCAGTTGGTGAAGCAGTCAGAAGAACATACGTAATGTTTATTAAGTTCACCATCTTATGTGGCTGTGGTTCATGGTGTCCCCAAATAATCACAATAGTAACATCAAAGATCACTGATCACAGATCACCATAACTAATAAAAATGAAAACTCTGAATATTGCTAGAATTGCCAAAATATGACAGAGACATCAAGTGAACACATGCTGTTGGAAAAATGGTGCCAACAGGCTTGTGCAATGCAGGGTTACCACAAACCTTCAATTTTTAGTAAACACGCTATTGGCAAAGTATAATAAAGTGAAGTCCAATAAAATGACGTATGCCTGCATACCCAGCAGTGGCACTGCTGGGTCATATGCTTGATCTATTTGTTTTTTTGAGGAACCTCCATACTGTTTTCCATAGAGTACAGTACTTTAATTCTTGATGCTGCACCAAGGCCTTCTGTTAATGTTGGTTGTGCTTATTTGCCTAGTTTTCTTTTCCAGCACTGAGGAATAAAGATCATTTGGAGGCAGGTTCTCCTTAGATTGTCAAGAGATACTCCTTTCACATTCCAAAGTGAAATATCTAGGAACTCTGTGCCAGTGAGCCCCCTGCTCTCCAACAACGAATAACCAAAGGGAATGCAGAATTCTAATGAACCAGGCTGGGCTTTTTTTTTTTTTTTTTTTTTAACTAGGCTGAAAACAGGCTTATTTATTAATACAATGAATGCAAGGTGCTAGGAAGAATTAAGAGCTGAGAAAACAGACTTGGAATAATCTCAATCAGGCCTTATAAACTAAATGCATTTCTTTTTACAAAAAGTTTCCTGAAACCCTCAACTGAATCTGCAATGTTTAGATTCATATATGAATGCATAGGTAAATTTATATATGAATATATGGCAACTATACTGAATTGTTAATTCTGGGTGAGAGGAATAAGGATGTTCGCCACATTTTTAAAAAATTGTTCTATATTTTAAGTCATTCTCAAATTAATTTTTCAAATGCCTCATCATAGGAATAATTTTATGCACTATTTTATGCAGAGAACTTTTCGACCTCCCCTTGGCAAGAGGGATGTTATTTCTGCCAGCATATTAGTAAACTGAGGCACATTAAGCTGAACAGAAGCAGCAAATGTGAGGAGGCTCAAGCAAATCTGGGTATTGCCAGAGGCTCACACTATATTTCCTGTTGTGGGATCATAGGGTCTGGGGTACATAGAATGAACTCTGCGCAGGGATATTGAGGGCATTGTAAATCTAGGGATCAATCTGTTCCAACTCTTGAGTCAGTGAACCAGAAGGGCAGCTTCCCGCCAGCTGCACGTACCTCTGTGATGGGGTGCGACTGCTCATGGCCTGGTTCTTGGGGGCCTTTAGCAAGGTCAAGTCTGTTTTAGTGCCCCTTATCACTGGCGGGCATGGGGAGACGTGCCATTCTGTAAGCCAATCAAATCCTGTGCTCAAAGAAGCTATACCCTGACATGCCACATGGAGAGGAGAGGCATTCTCCTGCATCTATTAACCAAAGAAACATAAGTTGATGTTTTTTCAAAAAAATTTTATCCATGTGCATCCTCCCTTCCCCCCACCCAACATGGAGCTTCTCTACTTACCCAGTTAAAAATCCCAATTAAGAACCTGTGGGATGAGTTTTAAGAACTCTTACAGGTGATCTGGGAACATGCAGGCTGGAGCTGCTGACTTCCAATCACGTCTCTGTGATTAAAGGGTGGAAAATTGGGGGGTCAATATCCACTTTTATTTGTAAACATCTAAATCCTCTTCTCTGAAAACACTCTTCATTCTTGAATCTTTTTTTTTTTAATTTAACTTTATATTTTTTGAGATAGGGTCTGGTTCTGTTGCTCAGGCTGGAATGCAGTGGTGTGATCTCCGCTCATTGCAACCTCTGCCTCCTGGGCTCAAGCGATCCTCCCACCTCAGCCTCCACAGTAGTTGGGACTGCAGGTGCACACCACCACACCCAACTAATTTTTTTTTCTATTTTTGGTAAAAACGAGGTTTCCTTACATTGCCCAGGCTGGTCTCAAACTCCTGAGCTCAAGTGATCCACCCGTCTTGGCCTCCCAAAGAGCTGGGATTACAGGTGTGAGCCATGGCATCTGACCTTGAATGAAATCAGAAAGTAGTGAAACTGGCTGGGTGTGGTGGCTCATGCCTGTAATTCCAGCACTTTGGGAGGTCAAGGAGGGTGGATCACTTGAGGTCAGGAGTTGGAGACAAGCCTGGCCACCATGGTGAAACCCCCTCTCTACTAAAAATACAAAAATTAGCTTGGCATGGTGGTACATGCCTGTAGTCCCAGCTACTTGGGAGGCTGAAGCAGGAGAATCACTTGAGCCCAGGAGGCAGAGGTTGCAGTGGGCTGAAATTGTACCACTACAGCCTGAGCAATAGACTAAGACTCTATCTCAAAAAAAAAAAAAAAAAAAAAAGAAAGATAAAAGAAAAATAAAAATAAATAAAGAAAAAGAAAGTAATGAAACGTTCACATGAGAAAAAAGCACACTGAAGTGTTATGATGAGCCTATTAGCAGAGGTATATCTGCACTTTGCTTCCTCCAAGACCATCCTGACTCACGTCTGTCCCAAAGGCGTCATCACAGCATCATGACCCTTTGCAAAGACCCACTACGTTGAACAAAATTCTGTCAACACGAGCACTCATTTCAAACCAATTCTAATGAATTAGTATCTTTGTTACTTCATTCATTCAACAAATGTTTCCTGTATATCAACTCTGGTGCTAAGCAGCTGCTTAGGTGTTAGAGATAAAAGGCAATCTCCACCTCTGGGAAACTTGAAAGTCAACTAGAGGGAGTCCACAGGGACCTACCAAGGTATCCAGAGTGCTCTGGGAGTTGGGAAGATGGACTTCAACAAACTTTCACCTATTTTATGCAAAATGAGAAAGTCTTACAGGATTAAAGTATTTACACTGGTATGAGGATAGGCCAAACATAGGTCCAACAACTTAAATGACTGATTTTCAAAGTAGTCCAGACAGAGTCCATTCTGAATAATAACTGTCCTGCTGTTAGAATGCATCAAGGAAATGCACTGTGCATTGTTTCAGTTAAATATAAAATGAAATTACATTCCCTGAACACTTCCCAAGAACAGCAGGGGGTAGAAGCCTTATGGTGTTGTTTTGCTGGGTGGCAAATGGCAGCTGGCCAGGCCTTACACGTTGACCGTAGCTAGTACACCAAACAGATAATCCACACATGGAGAACTGATCCTTGATGCTGGCTCCAGATGACTCTCAATCATCAACTATCAGAGCTTTTGTCAATCAAAAAAGAAAATGTGGCTTTTAGGAAATACCAGTCTCATTTATAAGGGGAAGGGGGAGCAAAGCTCCAAATAAACTTCTGATCTTCAACTATTTCTCAACAGAAGATTTCAGAAGATCTCTTTCAATGTACAGGGTGACTTCATCTTTTCAATAACCTTATCTAACCTTCCCTGGAATGACTAATGTGAGTGCAACAGCATTACTCTTTGAAGCAGCATACTTCTCCCCTGCTTCCCACCCACCCTCACCCCACCGGCCAGTTGAGCTAATGCGTCTACCAGCCATGTGAGAACTTGGCATTATTTTAAAAAATTAATTACCAGCAGGTTTTTGAGACAGGTGGAATGGGTTTCTGTCACCTCCCTTCTGTGGAGTAAGCAAAGACTGCACCTGCGGACTGGCAGGAGGCTGTATCCCAGTCCCTGAGATTTTGGGCATCCTCTATGACAAGGGAGGCCTTCCATCAGTAGGAGGCAGCAGCCTGGCACATGCATCTAGCTGGAAAAGTTTCTGTAAATCTTGATTGGTTGTTGCTTGGCTGAATGATACTGATGGCAAAAGTAACATTCCAAAGCAATAAATATAAGACTCTGAATAAGGCTTGGCACTTAGGAAATCCTTATGGAATTTATGGTTTGGTGTGATGGGGAAAAAGAGTTTATTTTCAACCATTTATTATGAGAGGGATCTATTTCATTGAGAAAAGAAACGTCAGTATTATTCCAATAAATCTTTGTTTTCTAACCATTCAGATCTTTCCTAAGGAGGGTTTAAAATTCCAAAACCAACTTTATTTTCAAACACAGGTCAAATTTCAGGTGGCCACCTACAAGAACAGACCATAGAGGAGCTGAGGGAAGAAAGACTGCCCCAAGAAACGAATTATACCACCTCTTTATCCTAATTCCTCTTTTGGAAATTAGGTATTTGTTTTACTGAAGGCAAAACAGCCGGCTTGGCCCGAGAAAAGTGAGATGAGAATGGGAGTAGGGGTGGAGAAAGGAGGGTACTATTGAGAGGTAAAGTGCAAGGGGGAAGAAAAGAAATAAAAATAGACAAGTCAGGGGAAACCAAATGGCAGAGGTCCATTTGTTTATTTTAACAGTGTTTGCCATTCCAGGCGGCTTGCTGAAGTTCCTTCCTTCCATGGCTGGCCTTGGACCAACATTAGAAAAGTCTTAGATCTTTGGAAGGAAGATTTGGACAACAAAGTTGTTTTATCTGGGAGGGTAACTAGCTTACTCAAGAGTTCCAGGACTTTGGTTTTGATGTTATTACGTTGGCCTAAGTTTCTCTGTCCAGGCGGTCCTGGCTCTGTTTACTGATTTTGCAAGGGAAAAGGGTGGCCCGAGGAAGGAAGGGGCTTCTCTCAGGCACTGCTGCCACATTTAGCTGGATCACCTTCGTACCTGGGCACCACGAAGAAGATGAAGACGGGGGAAAAGTAAAACATTTTCTAAAGGTCCTACCTGTCGACGCTCATAAGAGAGAAACAACACTTCTCTAACTTACTCCCCAAATAGACACCGCCGTGGATGTTCTGCCAAGGAGTGATGCGAAAGTGTGTTCCGAAGTGAAATGTAAGCTTGGCCCAGTGCCCAGCTCTCTGCTGTATTTTGCACAGAGAGCTGCAGGCTGAAGGACCAAAGGAACACATTTCTCTCCACGTGACTGCAAGAGCCGGGCAGCCCAAGCAGATTTCTTTGTGTTAATAAAATGTGATCTCTAGACTGTACACACCAACAGCCCTGGGAAAACGTGAGCCAGAGAGAAGGACCCAAGGACACCCATGGCCCTGGCTGAAAAGGGATTACAGCTGCCGGCACACTGTGTTGTATCAAGGCAGGGGAATTGCAGGCCTGGCAAATGCAAGTGAGAACACTGCCAGAGATGGAAAGACATGTCAAAGGCTCAGGGGAATGCTGCTTAAGAAACGAAAATAATCCAAGGAATCCCATCAAACATGATCCTGATCAAATGTTTACTCTTTCTTGGTGGGCCACAGACCAAAGTCCTCAATGGACACTCAAGATTTTGACTATACCTGGGATCCAAGGTACCACGTTTCTAAACATTCCAAATATGGCAGGAGCTTGACTCCTAGGTTAAATTACACATATTCTGGTCTGGTGTAAGGTGTGACAAATATACAGATTTCCACACCCTCAGCCCACAGGGACCCAGTCAAATGCAGCCAACTCTCCGTGAACTGGGGCGACCATGGGAGGCAATCACAAGCAACCCAAACAATCACCTTGGGGCGGCCTGGATTCTGGGGAGCTTTGCTTTTGTGGGAAGCCCCTGACTCCTTGCTTCAGTGGTCTTGTTCTCCACTGACCTCAAAAGAGATCCACTGCTCAGGGTCTCAAGCCTATGAGTCTGTATCTTGAGAAGGAAGGAGATTCCTAGGCTGAGGAAGAAAGGGGATAAGTGGCACCTGCTCACTGGGCCTACTTTCAATATATTACTTAATCTCTAGACTTTCAAATTCACTGTGCCCTGTGGTTAACTTGTTCCCAATTTGAACAAGGTGTTGGGGGCAGGAGCTGAAAGGTAGCAGGAGCAGAGCACCAGGAAACAGAGGACTTCTGACTCTCTCAGGTACTGTGCTGGAGAATGCAGAACTTCACAGGGCTGGAGGGCTCCTCTGGTTGAAGAGAGTAGAAGTTCCTGGAAGAAGTCACCCCTGGTCCAGCTCCCCTGCAGTTGCCCAGCTCCCAGGCTTCCCAACCCTGGGGCAGCAATCACCCATCACCAGCTAATTATGGAGCAGCTGAGTTGATGAGCTATTCCCAGGCCCAGGTGAGCCTTCACCTTGGTTAATCTGCAAACCAGTTAATCAGCCTCAGGATAATTGAAAGTTAATCGTATGCAGAGTTCAAGTGCAGTTACTGGAAACAATAGGAAACATCAGTAGCAGAGGAAGTCAGGCCCACTCTCAGTGAACTCTTTTGTAAATCCCCATAGCCAATGTTTAAACTGGAGCCCACTTCACCCTGTTGCCCAATGTACCCTTGGATCAAGTCCTTGTCACACAGTTACCTGGATCCCAGGGAGCACATAGTAAGTGCTCAACAAATTGCAACTGGTTGATTATTTCTCTGGTGCAGTTCATGGATTTAAAGTTAGGAGGCTGGGAGGGCTCAGAGACATTTGGCCGGCTATGTTGGAAACATGCTGGGGGAGCTGCAAAAAGCGCGACACTCCCCCTCAACCGTTCTTTATAGAAAGAAAAATCTGAAGAGTTCAAACCTTACCAAGAAAGCAGATCAACAGCACAAAAACAAAGCACATTCCACAGCTGAGGAGAAGTAAACTTCAGCTTATCTATCCCATTAGCATGGATAACTGAGAATCGCCCTCAATCCTAAACAGACTGGCAAGTTCTCTAAAGCTTCCTTAAAAAAGGGGGGTTCACTTTGATTGCGAACCTCAAGGAACGCATGTATGGACTGTACGGCTGACTGCCAACCAAGGACACAGTTTCCCTGGAATCTGCAGCCATGACCTCTGGCCACAAGCAGCTTACCAGGGCCTGTGGTTTGTGGCTGCCTCTGCTGAATCAGTGGCACCTATGCCTGTGCTTCCTTGGAGTATGCACGGAATTACACGTTGGAATTACAGCTTCCCTCTACCTTGCAATTCCTGTCTCGTGACCAAGGAGCTGAATCAATAGACTTCCTTTCTTCCATTCTCTCTGTTAAGCTAATCAGAGTAAGCCTCCTTCAGAGAGTAAAACACTATGTGCTGGAGGCTCAGAAAACACTTTTCCAGGACATCGGAAACAACACTGGCCTGAGTCCCTGATCTGCTGCCCAGTAGAAGGACAAGTACTAAGGAATCTTCCCAACCTGCTCTGGCAGGACAGCAAACACTGGGTACCAGTACTGCCCCACCCAAGCCCAGGGCAGACATCACTAATTAATCACAGAACTCTTTTCACTGAGCCGAAACCAAGCCTCAGGCTTTCAAGATGACATTCCAGGCACCTACTAATCCATCAGAGCCAGCTGCAAGATGAAACCTACTATTACACTCAGGTCCCACAAACCTGATTCCAACCATCCAGAGAAGTGGCCAAAGGACCCCTCTGGCCACTGCCCTTCTAGAAAAGTTGCCATCAAAAGAGCTAGCAGTGGGCCCTGGGGTTTTTCCTTCTGTGGCTTTCCTTTTTTTTTCTTTTTCTTTATAAAAAAAATTATTTTGTCTGGCTAATAAACTACTGCTAAGAAATCCAATCCTTGGAGCAATGATTCCAGCCAGATAATTTATTTTCAGGGTTGCTCTGAACACCAGGGAGAATCTGGTGGTTCCCATTCAGCATGAAGACCATTTTTTAAGGAAGTAACTAGCTTGATTGTTGTTGCTTTTTTTTTTTTTTCCCCCAAAAGATGTTAAATGTCTTTTGCTTTTCAGCTTTAGTTTTTAAACTCCATCATCCTTTATGAGTGGCAGAATGTCAGATTCTTAATCCATCTACTTGGCTTGGGAGCAGCTCCATTACCCCCACAAGAGGCTTTACATTTTTTTTAGACATTCACCAAAATGTGAATGTTAATCGTCTCCCGGCTCACTGTAGTCTTTGAACACGGGGTCACAGAGCTAGAAACAGCACCTACATTTTACAGACAAGAAAAATGAGGCTTTGAGAGATTTGGTGATCTGATAAGAGACACCTAATGCTGACAAACTGGCTTTAGAACCTAGATTGGCTTACTCCAAGTTCAGTGCTCTTAGGAACTGGCCTACCTTTGAAATTCTTGCTATATGTTTTCCAACTTTGCCACCTAAAAACCAATTGAAATAATAGTGTTAACCCAATATGGACGTTGATGTGAACTGTTTGGTCAGTTTTCTATTTATGACATACTTGGAAGTTAGAAGGATGTAGATTATTCCCATTTTAAAGATGAAGAAGTAAAACCCAGAGAAGCTGAACACCTAAGGTTATACTTCCAATTAATAGCATAGCTGGGACTATAGAATAGATCTCTTATTTTCCCAAAGCAGCATCACAGAGCTTACGAAGACCTAGTCCAGCAACTCAGAATCCTGGAAGCAAGACTCCAAAGATATTAACTACAAGTGCATTTTAGAGCATGGTCTTTAAATACCAGAATCGGACTCCGAATTAAAACTGAGTGACAATCCAAGTAGGCACCATCCCACATCCTATTACTGATAGCTTGTTTAATGTAATTTAAGTTGCACAGCAACCCTACAAAATAGGGTTGTCATGTCATGTTCTGGATGTGGAAATGGGGGCTCAGAATTCAAGTTCCTTGCTCAAAGTTTCCTGGCTTTTCCGTAGACCCGATTCCAAATTCAATTTAGCTTGGTGACTAAAGGGCCCCACAATCATGTGCTGATGCTATTAGGACTGTGTTTCTCTGAATATCTTTATCAACGCTTGTTATTTCTGCCTTGAAAATGATTTCATCCTGATCTCCATGGTTTTTGGCCACCGAGATATGCCCAAATTTATTTTTAAGCTGCCTTTAGTCAGAATGAAAGGGCTGATGGAGAAAAAAAGAAAACATACTTTGGCAATGTATTCACGACATTCAGTCCTCTTGGGAACAGACTAAATTCCAGGGACCAATATCATTTCTAATATGAGTTGATTTTCTACAACTACTTACAGTAAGTGTTTAGAACAAACCTGGTTTTAATACATAATGACTATTGCTATGATTTCACATTGAATTTGGCTGATTTAAACTTGAGAGCATTGTGTCCACTCTTTTATAAAAGCAGGGGAGAGACTCAGAGATATATTTTGTTTTGTTTTTGTGGGTTTTTTTTGAGATGGAGTTTCACTTTTGTTGCCCAAGCTGGAGTGCAATGGTGCAATCTCGGCTTACTGCAACCTCTGCCTCCTGGGTTCAAGTGATTCTCCTGTCTCAGCCTCCTGAGTAGCTGGCATTACAGGCGCCCACTACCACACCCAGCAAATTTCATATTTTTGGTAGAGACGGGGTTTCACCATGTTGGTCAGGCTGGTCTCAAACTCCTAACCTCCAGTGATCCACTGTCCTCAGCTTCCCAAAGTGCTGGGATTACAGGCATGAGCCACTGCGCCCAGCTGTGACTCAGAGATATCTGATGGGATACAAAAATATGCTGAGGGAGCTTTAGCTGAAATGGAACATCCCTCTCAAGAGGGGAAAATCTTGCCTAGTTTCATGCTGATATGTTTTGTAATGCCTTAAAACTGCTGTACCTTTAAGAGCCTTATCCTGCCACACCCATATGTACAGTGCACAACATATTTTATCAAGACACATGCCAAGGGCCAAGAACCTCATAGCTGTAACCTAGTTGGAAAGCTAAGTCATACCAACTTTTTCACGCAAGTTTAAGAAACTCGATTCTTAAATCAATCAACTTCCAGTTGTCCCCTTGGTGTAAAACTGTTTTGAAACATTTTTTCCAAATAATCTACTTTTGTTTTTATGATTTTCTTATATTTCCATTCCAGTTCAGCAGAAAAGTCCATTCTTTCCTATCTGGACACCTCCCTGCCACTTTTCCCTCTGGTACAGACAAAGAAGAGTTATGAAGAAAATATTTGAGAGACTCACACTAAGGAGAGCAGAAGGCCAGGGAGTTTTGTGACCATTGGAAACCCATTTTCCTGCCTCCACGTCACTCAAGAGCCCATCACCAACAACTAGAGGGCAGCCAGTTCACTACTTCATGATCCAGAAGTGTCACTAAGGGCAAAAAGAAGAAGCCTAAAACACAAATCTGGCAGCATGCTAGAAAGGCTCTGGAGCACTAAAGGAAATGTATTCTAAATTCCATTTCACCCTTACCCACTCAAGATCTTCCAGGCATAGTACCAGAAGACATATGCAGGCACAGCAGGACATATGGAGACGGAAGACACAGCCTGGGCCTGCAGAGCATACATCTATTAGAAGAGCTATTCAAGAAAGCAGGAGGTTACACTGTGACATGCTAGGGTAATAGGACACAAATGGTATTTGAGGTGGGATGCATCTTCTCACAGGTGTAAATACACAGGATGCTCACCTGCTTTATCTCTTCATGATCCTTTCTTTCCTGCAATAACTCAAAAGCAGTTTCCAGGTCATCACTGGTATAGCACTGCTGTAACACAAGATGTGTTCCTACTTCAGTGTCCATAAAATAGCCATGGAGGTGGAAGAAGGAATAGTAATTGTAGAATAAAAATAAAACTGCTGAAAGCTGCCATTTATATATTGAGCACTGTTCTAAGTGATTTACATGTAGCCTCTCATTTAATACTCCAGGAATCCTTTGGAGCAGGTATTAGCATCCTCACTTACAATGGAGGGAACAAACGCAGAAGAGTTATATGCCTGGTAGATCCCACCATCTTTGGGGTTGGCCGATGGCATCCTCTCTGATGGCAGGTAAATGAATGAAAATGATATTTTGGTTCCATGTACTTATGTGAAAATTTAACTTTAAAGATATGAAAATTGAGTGGTTGGGGGGGAATGCAGAAGGGGACAGATGGAGATAACTGGCAACAATTTGGTGGGAATGCTAATCTGAATTACTGAAATGTCTGAATGACAAAAATTCTTTTGCTATTCACTAATATACACTTGTGGTTCAGAATATTAATTTATATATACACAGTTAAGGTCTTTAAAAACTGTTTTGCAATCAAGTTAACTCTGTGTCCCAAAATTATGTTTGCATAATTAATCTGTTTGTTAATATTTTGCTAATATTTTTCTTTTTAAATGTTTAAAGAATGTATAATGTACAGATGGGGGTTTCACTCTGTTACCCAGGCTGGTCTTGAACTCTTGGCCTCAAGTGATCTTCCCACCTTGGCCACCCAAAGCACTGGGATTACAGGAGTGAGCCACTGTGCTCAGCTAGAAATATCTTTCTTTATAAAGAAGACAAAGATATAAATTTTAGTTTAACAAATTCAACATAAAATGATCATAAAATCTTAATGCAATGTTACTACTGCCAGGCAAGTGAGAGGGTCAAAGGAAAAATAAAATATAAGTAGATCTAAATTGTTTCTTTATACCTAGTTTGTGTAACACTGAATCTTCCTGTCATTAGTCTTCTAGGAATCCAATAACTAAATATCATTGTCTGGCCCACTAGGTTTGGTTAAATTTCAGTTATAATGTTAAAAATAATTTTTTGACATGAATGTAACTATTATTTTTTAAACCATTTAGTTGTCACTGCCCATTTGAAATAAACATGCTTTAGATTATATGAGGAAAAAAAATACTCCCCCAGGAAGGTATACTAATACCAAGAAATCAATCATAATAATATGAATTCTATGAAATTCTTACGAGGTCAGTTCTGCAAATTTCTCTCTTCTTGTCTTCAGAAACTCATTATCTTTACATTTTATATTACCTACTCTTTCATCTACAAATCTTTCAATGGCCTTTGGCCTTTTAAAGGCAATACTATTTTGATTGGATCTGAGACCTCTGTCTTGTTTTCATAGATCTCCAGTAAAAGCCTGTATGGTCTCCCCTTCAGCGATACAAACTCAGCCCACATTATAATGAATCCATCCTAAGGCGAATTAAGTCTTCTGTTCAATCCTTGGGGCGGGCTGAGTTTAACTGTTTGCCACTAACCTTAAAAGAACCCTTCATATCTTGGGGTATTGAGATTTCTGTTTTGGGTAATCTGATTACTGCACATCTAGATGATCTTGTTCATCTGGTTTACAGCATTGACTCCCATTGGTCAGGGCCTGGTGGCATCCTTCCCTCAAACAAACCTTTGCTTTTCCCATTCAAGTCAAGTCAAGAGGCATTTATTGTGGATGAACGGACAGGCTTAACTCCTTCCATTAAGTGCAGAAGCACTTAGAGAGTAGTGATGAGGCTTTCGTGCTCTACTGTCCATGCCTGGGTTCCACAGCAAAGACATCACAACAGACTGTTACCCAGAGCTAATTAGAAAAGAAGGCATTGCTCTTCCCCACTCAAGGAATTTCTGCCAAAGCATTTATTTCTGCTGATCCATTTATGCAATTCCACTTTCTAAGAGAACATTTTGTCACAGATGATTTAGTGCTGCAGCTCCCTGGAGCATCTTTCTGTAGCATGTACTCATTGTTTTTAGGAATCTAGGGTCTCCCAGGCAAAATTTGAGAGGCAACAGGGTTTAATAGCCACAAGACATGTCTCATTATAAGACCTCCAATTCCAAAGCATTCTTCCAAAGATCATTAAGGACACAAATCCCAGATTAAACTTCTAAAAACAAAACTTTTACAAACCCTGTGTGACAGGGGAGCTGTGTAGTTTTTCAGGAAAGAAAATGAGATTGGATGGGTAGTGAGTTAAGAGAGTAACATCCATTTGTTAAAGTTAGAAAAGAAGGAAAACCAGCATTTTAGGGATTTTCACATTCGGTCATGGAGTCTGTACCCACCACAAGCCAATTTAACAGAAACGAATACTGTATAGTTTCTCCCCCAGCAGACTCTCGGTTCTGTCAACACTCCTGTAATTGTCTAGTATACGTAGCTGGAGGTGAAACTGCCTACATTGACTGCCATTTTTTATTTAAGTGAACTAGATTGGGTTATGGCAACTCTTTCAGCCTTGTGAAATCTTGGCTTGATATCAGAGCACACTTCGGGAGGTACCTGAGCAAGTCATTTCATGTACGTGACATTCAGCAGTCCTATCCCCCCAATCCTATCCCCTCCCACAATGTCCCTTTCCTCTGCCAGTACTCCCAATATGAAACACACACACACACACATCCCATATCTAAGCATGATGTAGAATTCTGGTTTCAGGTTAGAAGGGAGCCACAAATACAAGATCAGGACTCAAGAATGCAAAACTGTAATAATGACTCCTTTGTCTGCCAGGAGTAAAATTAATAAGTTAACCAGAAACTTGGCTAAGTATTTTTAGCTTGATATTACTGCTGCAGGTAATCCTTATAATCAGGTACTATTTGTATCACTGAGACATTAATCTCCCCACCCCCACCCACAAACCCAAATGCATGCATGCCCCCCCATCCACCCACACACACAAACATACTCATAACATCTGGTTCAATATATTTATTTGCAAACCTAGTAAGCTGTATAAAATAGAGGCATTTAAAAGTGATAAATGTTAATGAGTTGGGTTTATTAAAATCTATTTTTCTACTCCTATGAGACCAGGCCTGCTTTTGGACTTTTAAATTCTGAACCCGTCAAATCCCTCAAACCATTTCCTTGCCAAAGAGTGTTTCCCCCAATCACCAAAATTATGGGTTTTGTAAATGAAACCTAAACCCTGTGTTTTTGAATTACTTTCTCTAGATCATTAGAACATCGTGTTTTGAAAAGCTGTTTGATGTTCAAGGGAGAGTATTTTCAAAATAATAAAAATAAGGAAATCCTGGTTTGCCAGAGGAAATTATTGTCAAGTTTCTAAAAACGTTTCAAATCCAACCTTGAACTCAAGTAGAAATGTTCACATGCCACTGTCTTGCTCAAAAACCTTCAATGGCTCCCTATTGCCTCCTGGATAAAGTTCAAGCTCTGCAGCCTGGTACTCATGAAGCTGTCAGCCTGACTGGCACCAACCTCTCTGACTCATCTCCCTGACTCCTTCAGATGAATTTTCTGCACCAGCCAAATTGGATCTATACCCTGTTGCCTAAAACACCCTGTGGGTATTCCTGCCTCTATAACTTTGTGGGGCATTAAACTCTCCAATCTGGCTCTCTCACCCCTCCTTCCGGGCCCAACACAAGTTACAACCCTTCCAAGAAGCCTCGCCCCAGGCACCTTTGCCTTGAGCAAAGACTGCTTCCTGTGAGGTCTGGCAGCTTTTATTCGCTATATGCTCCCTTATTTTTAAATTTTTTATTCATTTTCTTGATTAATCTTTCAACCTCCTCTTTTCAACAGATATTAGAGGCCTCTATATACCCATCATATGACACTGGGAGCATGCTAGTTTGTCCCGTCACTCATCACTTTGCCTAAAAGTCTTATCTTCCCACCTAAATCACTGTCTCTGGAGACCAGCAGCCAAATTGTACTCTTGTCTCTCTTCCTCAGGGTACACAAATCAAAACACCAAAGCACAAAGCAAAAACGATGCTATTTCTGGGACCGTGCACATTGCTCTTCGCCTCCTGAAACCTCTTCTGTTGCTTTCTCTTTTATTTTTTATTTTAGATACAGGGTCTCACTCTGTCACCCAGGCTGGAGTGCAGTGATGCAATCAAGGGCTCGCTGTAGCTTCGAACTCCTGGGCTCAGGTGATCCTCCTGCCTCAGCCTCCTAAGTAGCCAAGACTACAGGCATGTGCCACCATATCTAGCTAATATTTTTTAAAAAATATTTTGTAGAGATGGGTCTTGCTATGTTGCCCAGGCTGCTCTCAAACTCCTGGTTTCAAGCAATCCTCCCACCTCAGCCTCCCAAAGCCCTCTGTTGTTTTCTAATCACTGTGTCATTTCTTAGAGAAGAATAACTGGACTGACTCATGGTAAAGGCTGGGCTACTATGTTCAGGGCACCAAGCTGGATCTTTCTTGCACGGTAGCTTTAGAAAGCTCACATAAACCCAACAAGGATGTCGCTTTGCAGAAGAGACAATCAAGGTTCAGAAAGATTAAGGATTTACTCATTAAAGAACCCCTTGGGGAGGGGAGGAATTATTATTCTGGAATGCATGTGTAAAGTCTTGCTTGCGAGCAGGAGGATAAACTGAACCCTTCTCCCCTTCCATTGCCATAACATATCTTTATGGTTTCCTTACTCCCAAGGTCACTATACTGCCTTTAAATATAATTATTAGTGTCTATTGTTAAAAATTCAGCGGTAGCAGTAATTGATTGATCTATTAGCAAATCTGACATGGAATAAATCTAATCAAGAACTTCTTTGGGCAGGGCACAGTGGTTTACATCTGTAATCCCAGCACTTTGGGAGGCCAAGGTGGGTGGAATGCTCGAGCTCAGGAGTTCAAGACTAGCCTGGGCAATATGACAAAACACTGTCTCTATAAAAAAAAAAATACGAAAATTAGATAGGTGTCTAATTAGATAGGTAGTGCATGCCTGTAGTCCCAGCTACTTTGGAGGCTGTGGTGGAAGGATCTCTTGAGCCTGGGAGGTTGAGGCTGCAGTGTGCCATGATCGTGCCACTGCTCTCTAGCCTGGGCAACAGAGTATGACCCTGTCTCAAAGACAAACAAAAACCTTCTTCAAAATGCATTTTGTTTATTTAATCCCAGGAGCCAGGAAGAGTGAGTAAAGGGTGTAGCTAGCTTCTCAAGGTCACCTAAAACTCAAAGGCTAAGAGAAGGGCAAGCAAGATTTGGCAGAGGAGCAGGGGAGAAATCCAAATTTCTGGACCAGAGTTCTTGATCAGCTAGGAAGGGAAAAGTATCAAGACTCTCTTTGAGCCCCGCGCTTTGTCCTCTCATGGGAAATGGGATTAGATGGTGGAGAAGGTGCCACTCGCAGCAGCTGCTATTGAGTGAGCACTTGCTGTGTGTGAGGCGCTGTGACAATTACTCTGCATGCATTGGTTCCTATGACCTTCAACAGTTCTATGAGGCAGGTCCAGTGATTATTCCAAAGTTCTGGATGAGAAACTGAAAGCTCAGAGCATTTAAATGACGCCTGAGATCATGAGCAGCTAATGAGTGACAAAGTCAGGATTCATGCTCAGGTTGGTTTGTATATTGGATTCTGTGCTGTAAAAACATGACTGCTATACTGCCTGTACAGATTGGTGTCTCAAACACAGGACATTCTGACAGACATTGTGCATGGTGAGACAGGTAGGCACCTAAGTCTGAGGGACATTTAAATTTACAGAAAAACAGTGGTTTAGTAGCTTCAAGACAAGACATTCGCTGGGGGAGGACCAAATACTACAATCAATAGTAGCTGTGACCAGTATTCTCACCCACTCCCATTACAGAATCAAACGCAGGCTCTGTACCCCCTGTGCTTCTCCAATATAATTTTTCTAATTTTTTTCATCTGATTACTTTCTCTACTACCTTCTCTCTTCCCTCCATTTTCACTGCTGAGACATAAAAAATGATTCTTGGGTAAAAGTGATTAGTGCTAGTTGGAAGAGAGGTTTCTGAGAAACCTAATAAATCACTGCTGTCTTCTCCTCCTCTAGCTTTCTACATTAGGATGTTATCGAGGCTTTTTCTTCCCACCTCCCCCACCCCCTTTCCTTCTCCTCCACCTAATTCTGCCTTTATATTGCTATTTTTCTAGTCTGGTAGGCATAGTGCTGAACTGGAAAGACTCTGCCAAGACCCTTGGCAGGAGCTGGCCTCCAGGAATCCTGCCCACCACAGCAGTGCAGAGAAGACAAGGCCTCTGGGCAGACGGGCAGGAGAGAGGGCCGGCTTTGGGGTCTGGCTAGAATGCTGGACGGAACAGGTTTCCCTGGCATCTGAACTGCCCTCCAGAGCTCAGCTCTCTCATGCCAGGGTCAGGATTACAATTGCTTGCTGGCACTTGCTGCCATTCTCCTGGGAAGGGAAGCGAGGGAGGAGGAAAAAAAAAATAGCAAGCCAGCACACCACACAGCGTTGGGCAAGCTCCACAGGGCACAGCCACGTGCCTGGAGCATACGGTCATGCAGGCAGGCAGCCAGGGTTGCCAGGGCTCACATGAGAGCTGGGGGGCTGGGCACATAGACAGTGGCTGTTTCCACATTGGCAGAACAGGAGTTGCTAACCCAGAGGACCTGCTGCTGGGTTAATATCAGGGAAGTGATTGGTCCCAACCCAGAAGGAAGAGAAAGGTCAGGCTGGCTGCACAGAATAAGTGTTGGACATGATGGGAAAGAAAAAAAAAGCAAGAAAGCATGTCCTATTTTTGCAGAGGGAAGAGGACTGGATGAAAAAATCCCTAAATGGAAAACAGGGGTTGGGAATCCAGTCATTCCTTTCTGTACCCCCATGCCACTCATACCATAACGGCTGAATGCACTGAGTACTCATGCGCTACACACCGGCCATACTGGTCCTGTGTGATCTTATTTAACCCTACCGAAACCCCAAGGGGGAGGAACCCATTTATAATTTCCATTCTATTGATGAGTAAACTGAGGCTTAAACAGGTTAAAAAATTGACACACAAAGTAAACGCAAGCCCCTGAGCCCAGAGCCTACACATGTAGCCACCAAGTTGCCTTGCTTTCCAGACGTACCCAAAAATACCTCTTACCACAGGCTAGGTAAGGACTACTAACCTGTGAATGTAGGCAAGCCTGTCCTCTACAGGGCTTCGTGGAGAAGACAAACTCTTACGAGACACAGAAAAATGTCTACCTGCCTCCAGAACCATGCAGACTCCCTCCCCTTCAGGATCTCCTAGACCCTGAAGAATAAACAGCACTTCCAAGATACTTGAGACACCATGCACAGCTACAATCAGTCATGGCACTCCCAACCTGCAGATGTATCAGTCTGCTGGGTGGAAAGATGTATGAACTGCATGCCCTCAGGGGGAGCTTCATCTCATTATATTGGGAAAAGCAAGAGAATCCTCTGACCTTCCATAAAGCCAAAATCACCTGCACAGAACTTTCTTCCATCATTACTCAGATTTCAAGGCCAGCATTTTCCTTCCACACCCAAAACTTCTCACAACGAAGGTCAGCAGAAACAGAACACAAACTCCATACTGCAAAGGTACAGTGGGTTCTCCACCACCCCCGCCCCTTTTGTGCCACCTACTTATGCCATACTCTTCCCACACACGATCACATGGAAGGGTTTTTGCTTTACTCTGTAACCAGCCTTTATCATAACCCGGTCTCAGTGCTCAGAACTAGAAAGATAGCCTTCTTAATTCTCAGCAGAATATGGGCCTAACAGTGGTACGACACCCCCCAGCTATTCAAAGAAAAACCACCAGAGGAAACAATTTCAAATCTGACTTTACAAGCATGTGATATAAAAATAACTCTGCCTTTGTCTGCTATAGATGACTTTCCCTAAAGGGATGGCTGTCCTTAAAGCAATCGCTCAATTCTCAGGGCAAACAGATTCTTCTTTTTCCAGTACCCAGCACATATTCATACCTCCAGGAGAGCACCACCACATGCCACCTCTGATAGTATCGAAAATGCAAACATTGAAGTCATCAGAATGACTCCTGCCATCTCTGTTGGCCTAGGAACATTCAGGAGACTGCACCTTGGATGACTGAGGAGCCCCTGCAGTTAGCTCTGGCATCCCAGAACCACCACTCTTCCCTTCATTAAGATGTCAGCCCAGAAAGCTCGCTGATCATACAATAGCCACAACAGGTTTTAATGAATCCCCGGATCGTTTCTTGAAGGAAAACTGTATTTCTTCAGATATTTGATTCATTCTCTGGTCAGATAGAGGAACAGGGATGGGGTGCCCAAGATAAGAAAGGGGGTGGGGCAGTTATGGTAAACAGCATGAGAATTCACAAGAATATGCCGGGCACAGTGGTCACGCCTGTAATCCCAGCGCTTTGGGAGGCCGAGGTGGGCAGATCACTTGAGGTCAGGTGTTCGAGACCAGCCTGGCCAACATGGTGAAACCCCACTTGTACTCGAAATACAAAAATCAGCTTGGCGTGGTGGTGCATGCCCGTAATCCCAGCTACTAGGGAGGCTGAGGCAAGAGAATAGCTTGGATCTGGGTGGCAGAAGTTGCAGTGAGCCAAGATTGCACCACTGCACTCCAGCCTGGGCAACAGAGCGAGAGTCTTGTCTCAAAAAAAAAAAAAAAAAAAAATCACAAGAATGCTCACCTTGTCATTCCAAGACATCCTTGGAGGAGATCTAAAAATGCACACTTTGTCAGCTCATGGTTTCACTGCTTTTCAACCACAGGTAGCACTAACACCACAACAGAGCATGGCTCAAAAGACGCATGCTGAGTGAATAGCCAAAAACAACTGTTTGGCAAATTACAGTACTCTTCAATTATCTCCTGATTAGCCTGATGGCTTAATTTTATCAACTAAAGCGTATAATTATGCTCTTATTAACATTCTGTTTCTTCTTGGCAACTCAGTGTCTCCTGACCTTCTTAAAAGTTTTGCCATAAAGCATTGCAGGGGGTTTATCCACTCGTGTGACAGGGTAAGTCCAGATTTTGCTGTCCAAGTAGAAGTTCTAGATGGGTGGTTCTCCACTGGGAGTGATTTTATTGTGCCCAGCGGACATTTGGCAGTGATGCAAGACTTTTTTACTTGACACACCTGGGGCAGTGGGGCTCCTACTTTGCATCTAGGAGGTAGGGGTGGGGATGCTGCTAAGCATCCCATAAAGCATGGAACAGTGTCCCGCAAGACTTACCCGAAACATTAACAGTGCCAAGGTTGAGAAACACTGATCAAGACTGAAATTATACAATTCCCAGAACGCTCAAGGCTACATCTGTGCTCTTCCCTTCTGAAGACTTATGTTCCTCAAGTTTAACTTGGTACTTCTATTCTGGTCACTCCTGTGAGCCACACAGAATACTCAAGAACTTTCTCGTTTTTCAGGTTTGCTTACAATGTCCATCCATCAAGTCAGCATCTCTTAGAATTTTATTTTGCATTGTAAACTTTGTAATCATCAACAATCTATGAACAGCTGAGTATTATTTTACCTGAGCTTGGTATTTGAAGACGAGATTAAACTTTCTTCCTTTTCTGTGAGGACTATCATCGAAGTTTCAATTCCAAGAAGGAAATTATTTTGAAGTGTGTTTTCATTAATTAAAAAGACATTTAAATGGAGAGCTTATTTCTAGATCCTCAGTGTTTCCTTTGATCCCAGCATCTTTCCACCATTACAAAATGATATCCAACCTTACAAAATGAGAGCCCTTGAAACTCAGGAGTTCTTTGCTATAGACTGCAACTCTGATTGGGCATCCCAAGCTTCTGAGAGTCATTGATCAATACTGACTCTAAGAAGCTCTAACAAATGAGTTTTCAAGCCGCTTCAAATTCCAAAGCCCCAGTTTTTGACTCTCAGTAGGAACTAAGCTGTGGACACCCAACATGTGCACGTCTTCTGGGAAAAAATACAGTATCCCTAACATGGTACACATCCTAAATTTGGGAGGGGACTGAGAAATACTTGTTAACTGATTACAAGTGCTAGGGTCAAAATATCCAAATCCAAACTGGGCAAAAATCTCCTGACATTTTTCTCCGGAGGAAGGGTTATGTACAGTACCTAGTTACTTTCAGAAGACGGGGATTGAAATAATAAAAGTTGACACATATGACAATGATCACAACTGCTTCCACAAACAGAACACCCATTGCTAGTCATTTGACCTTTTATACATATTATCTCTAATTTACACAATAAATCAATCAAATAGAAATTGTATCCTTCTATGAAAAGGGAAACTGATGCTCCAAAAATGACGTCGCTGTCTAAGGTCACACAGCTACAAAGTGATGATTCTCAGTCTACAGAGCATGACTGAGGCACAACTGTGTCTCCCACTGGGGCTCTGTTCCCTTCTCTCCTGCCTATTTTCTCACTATGAAGGGTTATTCATTTTGCTGGTTGTTCCTACAAAGAAATTGAAGATAGCGCCACTGCACATTCTAAGTAGCAGGGGCTCAGGATCACATGAAGGAATGTTTTCCCAAGCCCCCACAGCATCCAGGGGTGGCTGGAGGCTAAGATTTAATTCTATTCCAGCCAGTGGCCTTGAAGCATAATTCAAAGTGAATTTTGGAGAAGGGGCCAGCACGCAGAGATTTGAAAGAAAGAACTTTAACTCTAAATACGAATATATCAAGGCAGGGGTATTCTCTTCCTCCCTTGCATCATTTCCTTCCATTTAAATCTCGCTCTGTGTGCCACAGAAATTTCTATAAGAGTCAAGGACATGGAGTTCAGTAACAATCTCTAGCACAAGTTTCGCATTGTCCTGCTTTCTGTCTTCCCCCACAGCTAAGGCCCTCAGCTTTGTGACCTTCCGGACGATTTATCTGGCTGAATCTTTGTTCCTGGTTACCTGTGCACATGAAATTGTCTTTCTTCCTGTTCATTTTGTACTACAGGGTGCTAAAGGCATGAATTCAAAGCTGCTTCAATCTGTGTTTATATCTGAGCATTAGCAGTGGGTTTTGAAGTACTGGTCATTTCAGGTGACATTTTTGTGTACTATTTCAAGATCATTTACAGCTGACCTTGCAGCCTTGTGGGCTTTGATACAGGTGGATTGAGTATGATGGACAGATGAAAATGAAAAAAAATATATTAAGAACAGTTGGGGTTATGGGAATAGCACCGAGAGAGATAGTCTGGTCCTTAAGAAGGCTAAGAAGCACAAATGAGAGCATGCTTCTAGATTCTATTTCTCAGCTAATGATAAAACAAGATGAAAGGATAGAAAAAAAATACCTGCCTCACGCCCCTACTCGCATTTTTTTTTCCTTCAAGACAGAGAAGAATGAATGTAGGTAAACCAAACCCTATTAAGAGTCTATTATCTATGTGTTTAAAAAATGAGGAAGAGACAGGAGATGAGATGGAGGCTTAAATTATCCAAATAATTAACTGTAAGTTGTTATTTCTTAAACTGCAGTCTTTGGATCAGCTGCATCAGAATCCTATGGGGAGCTGATTAAAATGCATATTCCTGGGCCTTCACTCCAGACTTGCAAAATCAGAATTTCTAGAGGTAGATACAAAGAGCGTGTATTTACCAGACTCTCCCGATGAGGGATATGGATGCTCATTCAAGTGGGAGGGCCTTTGCCAGGAGTGGAGCAGAAGGTTCCTCTCTTAGGATCTTTGCTAAAGCCTGGGTGTTAAGATGTTTATGCTAAGTCTACCTTGCCTGTCCCATTCACCCTCCTCCTCCCTTTCCAAAGGGAGACTCTTCAGAGAGCTTACCTGGTCTGATGGGGCTCTGCATACAGTTCGGAGATGGGATGCCAGGGTGAAGGGGTGCAGAGGCCCGGCTGCTGAGGTCCATGACCGAGGGGGCAGCCGAGGAAGCTGGCTGCAGCCCGGGAGGGTGAGGGCTGTGGTCATGCTGAGATGGGCTGGGGGGAATGCCATTTTCCGACAAAAACTCCTCCAGGTCCATGTATTCCAACTGGAAAGTATCTCCGTCATAGGGAAGGGTTTTGTCCCATAAGGTAGGCCCCAGGAATGCTGACTGGGGGACCGTCGGGCTGTTACTCTCATCATCCAGCTTCTTTTCCTTGTCTTTATCTTTACTAAATGCTGCAGAAAAAGGGAAAGTTGGACTTAAAAAAAAAAGAAAGAAAAGAAAAACAATACCACTCTTTTATCACTCTTCCTGGCCTGTTACAAAACTACTTCTCACGAACGGCAGGGTCCTTCTCTGGCTGCTGTCTTTTGTGGATCTAAAGTTAAAAGTTCAGGCAGGACGTGGATCTCTGCCTGTTTTTCAACATCTTCCTATTTACTTTGGAAAGAAAGCACTAGTCCTTCGGACAGGGCTACAGACTGATCTAGGATAAAAACCAGAGAACAGTCTCAGCACGTCATTTGAGAAGAGTCATAACTTAAATCTAAAATAGGAAAATAGCACCTGTGATTATATACAACTGCTGTCATTTTAAAGAAAACAACAGCCAATAACCAGGCTTGAATTATCTTCTAGGAATTCATCGCAGCAGGAATATGAGGTCATTTATATTAGACTTACAAAGCCAGTGTGAGTTAGTGGTCTTAGTTTTGGTAAAGCAGGGACCTTCCACCCTTTTTTAATATCATGTTTAGAGCACCTACTGGATGCCTGGTTTTTTCTGTATATCATCTCAAAAATCTCACAATAAATTTGCAAAATAGCAGTTGCCTCCATTTACAACAAAGACTTGGGGGCTCTGAGACATGAAGGAACTTGACCAATGCCTCATGTCGGCAGAGAAGAAAAATGAGAACTTTCTGAGCTCACATGTGTTTGCTTCTAAAGCTACTGGGGCACACTGATTTTTACAAAAGGAGTTTAAAAAAAATACAAAGGGTTTTCTTTTTTCTCTTCTCCAAAGATTTGGGTATGACCCAATTTACAAAGAGTATGCATTTTTTTTTTTTTTTAAAAACCTTTCAAAAGCACAGCTATTGGAAAAGGCACGTTATTCTATACACCTATGTTGGAAGTATGCAGCTATCTTCAACCTGGAAATACTGCTCGCCCATTAGGTCTTTAACAAGCATTCTGGATCTTGCCAATTCTAGTATTCAGTCGTGGGTGGAATCTGGGATTAAGGAATTTGCTTCTGAGTTTCATCTTCAGAGAAACACAGCCTCCACTGCCATCCATTCTAACCCTCTACTGTCTCATCTGAAAATCTGACTTAAAACACCCACAGCTGCAAAAGCCTGCAGGCAGCCCCTTCCTCCCAAATGCTATTCCTTAAAGGATAGTTAAGGAGGGGGCCGTGGCTATCATCTGCAGATTGCAAACTCTTGCAGTGCAACAGGTTGTCCCCTCCTAGGAAAGAAGATGCAAGTACTCCCAAGCTATTTGTAGCCAAATAACCCTTCAAGACTTTACACTCTGAGCCGCATGGTTCGCGTTTGCTACTGTGACACTGAAGGCATGAAACAGCAACAACCCAAATCCGTGGCATCACTAGCTGGGTTTGGGGCCTCGTCGCACTCACCCTCCTCTACCTCTACCCCCAAGGTTGTCCTGGGAAGGTTTGGGACTTACCAAGAAAGGGCTCAAGCCAGAGGAGGCTCCTGCGCGGTTACACGTGAGCCTGCTCAGCTCTCCCCTCCCACCAGAAAAAGTGCACGAGGAAAGTGTCAGCGCCGTAGGCGTGCACGGCTTCCCGCCGAAAGACCACTCCCCTCACCGGCCCCAGCCCCCACCCCGCTTTCTCAGGTACCCTTCACCAGGAGAAAACGCGTCTTCATGAGTTCCAAATACTAACCGATAACAGAAGATGTAACCTAACCCAAAACCCAGGCCACGCAGTGGGACCCTCTCCCTCAGGCCGACCCCCGCCCCCTGCCCCGCACAGAACCAGGCCCCGGGGTTTCTCCTTCCCAGCCCGGAAGGCTCTGCCCTCCGCAGGTGGGCTGACTCTGCGTGCAGGTGTGCCTGGTTCTAGGGAATGATCCTGACCTGCCAAGTTACACCTCCCACCTGCGCCGCAGGAGCGGGACCCAGGGAGGCCGGGTGCCCGAGGCACTTTTAAACGCGGCTCAGGAGGGGTCCCTCCCCTTTCGTGGAGGAGGACGAAGGGTGCTGGGTGAGCGCCTCAATTTCATCAGAGCCGGTCCGGGGCGCCGCGGGACAGGGCGGGGGGACCCCCGGAGCGTCGTCCCTTCCCGGAGCGGGGCCGCGGCAGCGCTCACCGTCTTCGTGGTGAAGGGGGAGCTTCAGCGGGTTCTCCAGCAGAGACCTGAGCACGCCGTAGGGAGGCGGGATAAAGGTGGGATTCAGGGGGAGCGGTCGGGACATTTTCTCCATCGCGATGCACTCAAATTTTTTCCCCCTTAAAAAAAGAAAAAGAAACCGCCCCCTAAAATGTTGCTGAGCTTTTCCTCCGTCCTTTGCCAAAAGTACTCGCTCTCAAGGCGGTGGAGACAAGTGAAGAAAAACAAAATTACTTATATCTTTATAAATACATCTGCATAAAAATATATATTAAAAAAAAAAAACTTTCGGGTTTCCAGTGCAGACGGTCTCAGGAGAGCGCGCCAAGTGGCCGCGGGCTCCCCGGCGACGCGCAGGATGCTCTCACCTGCCTCGAACCCCTCGTCTTGCAAAATGTTCAAAATTGGAAAAAAAAGAAAGAAAAAAAAAAAAACGGCGACGACTGCAGAAGGGCAGAAGGTACCGCGCCGACCCCAGCCCCTAGTGCCAGCACCGGAGGCGGCGCGCCGTCCCACCCCACCCCCCTCCCCGCGCCGGCCGCCGCTGGTCCCCAGCGCTCCGCGGCCCCGCAGCGCCGGGCTCAGCGCATCCGGCGGCCCATGTGCCGCGTCCCTGACAAGAGTGACGTCAGGGCCCGCACCTCGCGCCCATAGGCGTGCGGGGGCGGGGCCACGCGCGGCCCCGCCCGCCCGGCCCGTCCGCCCAGCCGCTGCGTGTTTAGCGTTGCCGCGCGCGCCGATTTTCCGGGACCTTGCAGCACTGGCTGGTTGCAGAAGAGCAAGGGCCAGATTCCCTGGGACATCGAAATAGGCTCAGTTTTGTTTTTTTTTTTTTGGTCTTGGTAGGAAGAGGAATGAGAAATTTATATCAATAGTTTTCAAGCTGGGAATAACCTGAGGAGTTTTAAAAAATCGCGATGCCCAGGCCGCATCCCAGATCAATTACATCAGAACCTTTGGGGTGATATCCAGGGGTCCATAGTTTTTAAAGCTCCCTAGGTGGTTCCAAGAATAGCCAAGTTTGATGACTGGTTTAGATCGGATTGAAGGTAACGACTCTTTTAAATATTTCTCCTGGCCCCAGCCAAGCCTAGCGTATTCTTTCTTGCCCAGTTTCCACCACCATCAAAAAATACTTCCTATACGTCCGAATGGGATGCAAAAAGCAGAGTGGAGCGGCGAGCAGAGGACTGAGCTACTGGGCACTGTTTCCCACGCTGCCAAGAGTTGTTAACTGTGGCGGAGGGGGGGGTGGGGGGGGGGGGAGGGGGGGGGGGGGGGGGGGGGGGGGGGGGAGTAGACATTTGCCTGAAACGGAAGGAGACTGGAAAGATACACACACACACTGAATGGGGTCTTAGGAATATTTACTCTGGGTGAGTACAGGTGACTGTGCTTGGGTCAAGTTATTAGGTCTGCACGGTGATTAAAATAATTTTGTAAAGTATCCCCTAAGGGGGTTTCGACGTTCCTTGCTGTCACAGCAGCTGCGGCGTCTCCCTCTGCCAGTTTGACCTCGCGAAGCCCATGGTCCCCGAGAGCTGCGTGAGACCTCCTGTGTGGGGTGGAGCTCCCTTCCCGCGTGGGGTGGTGGGGCGCTGATACGCAGCCGCGGCGCCCCCTGGAGAGCTCCGCGCGGGCCCTGGCAGATTCTTCCCCTCCCTCCCGACCTCTCCTTACTAACACTAGGGTAGTTGGAGCTGGGGAAGGGGCTGCAAGAATGAATGGGCACAAATTAAAGAAAACCATATTTCAGTGAGGCTTAACGGCCTTTGTGACTCCAGGCTGAGTCCCTAGGGAGGGATATGTTGGAGTCTTGATTGGGTTTACTTTCCCAGGAGGGGAATGTGAGAGACGGGGCGCAGGGGGGGTGCAGGGTACGCTGGCAGGGTGATTCCAGCCAGCGCCTTTCTGCCCTGAGCTGCAGGTTCCTCATAAAAGGACACGTAGTAGTCGAGTGACCTCTACCTCCTCACTCTAAAATTATGGCAAAAGGGTAAGGTGACGATCTAAGGGAGATGGTGTTGCAGTGTTTCAGGTTTCAGACAAGTTCCAGAAACAGCAAACTTTTATTAATCCCACATGCATTTATTGAGTGCCACTGTATGTATGCTAGCGACTATGCGGGGGCCAGGGGAAAAAGATGAATAAGACATAATTTTAACCTTCAAGAACTCATTGTTTAGGGTTTGACATATAAACAAACAATATAAGATAGTGTTAAAAGAACAAAAATGGATAGATGGAGGTGACATGGACACATATTAGGAGAGGCAGTCTAGAAAAGGTGTCTGAGCTGGGCATGGAGCTAATAGTCTTTCATGAATGGTCAAAATTCATCAATTCTATTATATTGTTTTTCATAAAAAGGGACCCCATCTTGCTATCATTTTGGAGACAGAGGCTATTTCCCTGTCTTGAGTTCCTCACATCCCTGTAAACCCATAAACTGGGAGGACTGAGAGCCTCCTCTCAGCCTGATTAGAAATCTGTTAGATTGCAGATTCCAGGTACACAAAAGATGCATTACCTAAGCTTTTTATAACAGTCCACTGACATTGCTCAGCACACCCAAAGTGCTCCACCTGCTCATGGTTCTCTACATGTCCTCACTTCCCCATGCTTCTGGAATGAAACTCTTATCACGTCAAGTAATCTAGTTTTCCAGAATAATCTTCTCCCTACCACCTGGCAGAGCTGAATATTGTGGCTTGGAAATTGCATTTCTCATTGCAAGTGGATAACTGGTATCCTGGTTGATCAAGCAGTTTATTGGGAATTTGGTTCATTTAATTTAATTCCCCTGAGCCTGATCAACGTGTCATGGACCAGATTGAGGACCAGCCCCTTAGAACATGGTGACACCCCTCCTTTCTCTCCATCCTTATGTAACTTCAAAGGTATTTCTTAGAGTCTTAAAAATTATAAGCATTGGCTAATCTTCAATCTAGCCCCATTCCTTAACAAAATAAATGAAGTTGGTACATCTTTTCTATTCTGGCCATTTGTAAGTGTAATTTTATTTTTTTAACAAACCATGAATATCTCTCTTTCTCTTTCTCTTTTCTCTCTCTTCCCCAGAAGCAGTTGTGGATGGCTGCTCAAGAGAGAGGAGAGGGATAGAAGAAACCAAAGGTTATATTGGTTGGGTAATAAGACCCTCTGAATTCCACAGGTTCATTCTTAAATGGCTTTATCCCTAATGATCACTAACCCCAATCTGCACATATACCCAGAGATAACTGCCACTCACAAACGCTTAGCACTTGTCCACTTACAGAGCACCTTCCATGAGTGTCATATCACTTTGTTCTGACAATTCCATGAGGAAAGCAATGATTCTGATTTTTGACTGCTGTGTGACAGATCACTCTAAAACTTAGTGACTTAAAACAACAACTTATCATTTCTCATCATTCTGCGATCTGGGTTAGGCTCAGCTGGGACACTGGGATGACTGGTCTTCTCTTTCTCTCCATGTAGTGTCAAGGCCTCTGTCTTCACATTGCCTTCTTACACCATAGATTCATTTTGCTTATTCAACAAATTCATACAAGTGAAATCATACTGTATGTACTCTGTTGTGTGCAGTTTCTTTCACTCTGCACAATATTTTTAACATTCACCAATGTTGCATGTAGTTCACTTCTTTGCATTAGTGAGTAGTATTCCACTATGTGAATATACAGAAGTTTATCTGTTGCACTGGTGGACATTTAGGTTGTTTCCAGCTTTTAGGCATGAACAAAATGTTTATGAGTGTTCTTGTCTGAGTGCTTTTGTGAACACATACTTTCATTTCTCTTGGATAAACAAATAGAAGTAGGACAGCTGGATCATAGAACAGATGTGTGTTTTACTTTAGAAGAAGCTCTTCCACAGTCTTCTGAAGCAGGTACATTGTCCTGCATTTCCAGCAGCAGTATATGAGAGTTCTGGTTCTTCCGGCTCCTCACCTATATTTGGTGGCATCAGTTTCTCTTAAAACTTGTAGCCATTCTAATGGATGGATAGTCAGTTCTCAATGGACCTTTCATCTGAATTTTCCTGATGACAAATGATGTCATATACTTCTTCATATGTCTTAGTAACTTATACATCTTCCTGTTCAAGTCTCTTACCCATTTTTGAATTTGGTTATCTTCTGATTACTGAATTTTAGGAGTTCTTTTACATACTCTGGATATAGTCTCTTTGTCAGATATTTGTGTGTTGTGAATATTATCTTCCGATCTGTGGCTTGCTGATTAGTTTTTTAGATAACGTCTTTCTATGAGCAGTTTTTAATTTTGACAAAGTTCAGTTTATCACTTTGTTTTTCATGATTATTGCTTGCTGTGACCCAGAAAACCTTTGACTACTCCTGAGTCCTGGAGATATTCTCCCGTGCTTTCCTTTACAACTTTTATAGTTTAAGCTTTTTCAGTTAGGCCTATGACCCATTTCAAATTGATTTTTGTGTATACTGTGAGTAAGGATTGAGGTTAGTTTTACTCATGGGGATATCCAATTGTTTTCGACTTTCATTTCCCCCTTGAATTGTTTCGATGTGTTTGCTTAAAATTATTTGACTGTGTATTTGCAGGTGACCCAAACTTTTGACCGCAAGAAAAAATGGGTTTATCACTGAGGACAGAATAATGCTATTTCTCTGTTTGTTTGTTTCTTTTTGAGATGGAGTCTCGCTCTGTAATCTAGGCTGGAGTGCAGCGGTGCAATATTGGCTATGGCAACCTCTGCTTCCAGGATTCAAGCAATTCTCCTTCCTCAGCCTCCTGAATAGCTGGGATTACAGGCATGCGCCACCATGCCCAGCTAATTTTTGTATTTTTAGTAGAGATGGGGTTTCACCACGTTGGTTGGACTGGTCTTAAACTCCTGACCTTGTGACCTGTCCATCTCGGCCTCCCAAAGTGCTGGAAATATAGGCGTGAGCCACTGTGCCTGGCCCTATTTCTGTTATTTCTAAGTTTCCTGGGATCTGGTTCATATCTAGCAACAGAAAAACTTTCATCAAAGCTTATGGCTAAAATGAATGCCTCACTTTCAGTGGCTCATTCAGTTTGTTGACAAGACTTCTACAAAGTTGTCCACATTAAGTTAGGTAAAAGCCAAAAGCAGAGGCTTTATCCAATTTGCTTGTTTGTGTATGAGCAAATCATTAAGCCTATTGGATGCTTTTGGTTACAACTAGCAATGCCTCAGTGCTCCTGTCTTAACCTGCATGTGCTTAAACAGTAAGTCAAAACCAAACCTCTTTGTTAGAGAAATTTGAACAGACAAATACTTGATAAAGAACATTTGACAAGCCACTGAAAACCCTTCGGTTGGCCCTTCGAGGAGAAAGGGATAGCAGAGGCTCTGGAGGTTTAAAACTGTCCTAAATATAGGGATGACCATAGAAGAAACGTTCCTCAGAATCAACTTCTTAAAAGATGCCAGCACAGCTCTACTCTGAAGTTCTGGAAATCAGCCTTTGCCCAGCCAGCAGTTGCCACCTGTCCTGTCATTTCAGAAGTTTTGATAGTGTAGGTGGGGAGTCCTTTATGCAGTCTGGTGGAGGCAGATGTGAGGCAGCCATTTTGGCACCAGCCTTGCAGGTCTGCAGAGAGAACTTGGCAGTGTAAGCAGTGTTTATGTTTCAGATTCCCAATGGGTGTGAAACCTTTTGGGGCACACAATGGCTGCCACTGTACCCTACTCGGTGCTGGGAGGCTGGGGTGGATGGAGACGAGCACTGTGGTTACAAAGGGATTTATACTCCACTGAGCCAAACCTCTAGATGAACCTGTTTATCTCGTTGTCAGAAAGAGCACTTTATCCAGGGAGTTAATTCAGAAATGAAAGGCATCACGTGGGAGTTAGGCTTGATATGCCTAACTCAGGCTTATTCCTTCCCTCCTTCCTGAAACCTCTAACTCAGCTAAAGCACCAAAAAGAAAATTATATCTAATTAGCTTAACTGCTGGGGACCCTCAAATCTCTTCACTTGGTGTAGGATCATGCAAACCAAAACAATAAAACATTTGTTGGGAATGCTAAGCTCTCCTCTGAGGGTGACTCATGTAAAGCAGCATGAGGCCTTCCCTATCCTTTATTCCCTATCCTTTCCTTTCAGAGGATGGTAGGGTTTCTATACATGTGATAGGAAGGAGGATGAAGGAAAATGGTGTAAAAGAGAAAGCAAAGAATACGTGCGGTCAAGGAAAAGAAAAAAAATCAATGCAGTGTGTTGCATAGAATGAACACAGGATTTGGGGCCAGATATACATTGATACCTTGCCACTATTGCTACTTCTACTACTACAAACAATGCCAACAACAGCATGAAGAAGGCATATTTATTGTGTACTTAACTGTGTTCTAGAGCAACTCTAAACCTGTTAAATATGCTATCTCATGGGTCTATTCTATTATTCGCATTTTTCAGATGAGGACAGAGAGGCCCAGAGAAATTAGCAACTTGTCATGATCCTATGGCTAATACATGGAGAAGCTATGACTTGAAAGCAGGTCTGCTTGACTCCAATGCTGCACTCTTAACCTTGCTCTAGTAAATGAATGACATTCATTCAATAAACTTACTCTGTTTCTAACTGGTTCAAATTCTGCCTCTGTCCTGTGACCTGGGATAACCTCTCTGATCTCAAGTTTCTTTGTGTGAAATATAAACTAATGCCTGTGCTTCCCAGCTTGCAGAGCTGCTAGGAGGACTGCATGAGATAACGCATGTGGAGGTGCTGGGTACATTGTGAAGAGCTAAACAAATGTGAGGGCTTGCTATTTGGGGCTTTTTTGCATTTTCTGGTTTCTCTGCTCCTTTGCAGAGATGCTCCCACTTATGAATCTGCAAAACTGTTGATGTAGTCCATGATATCAGAAGCTACTTTTCATCCAAACACACATCCTTTTTTCTTCTCACCCTTTTCTCCCTCTCACCAGGGGAAGCTACATTCTATTGCTCCCAGTCTCCAAAAGAAACACCAGTTTGAAGTTCAATAAAAAAATCATGTACAGCAGATTCCAAATAGCCACTCAGCCAGAGTCAGTAAAGAATAGCTATTTCCTATATCTTCCTAAGGGGTGAAGGAGTAGAAGTTTGTGGATTAACTAACACTTTAAAATTATTTCATGTCTGGTAAATGCAGCTGAAGGTAGAGACAGTTGAGCTGTAGAGGCAGAAAATCACCAAGACTCAGAATCTAGTCTTTAATTTGCTCAGGATCCAGTGTCAGTTAGGCTGTGTAAAATGGACTGACATCAACCACATTCTAAAACATAATTTGAAAATCAAAATTAAAAATTATATATAATTTCTAAGTTGCACTTCAGGTTCTTTTTTATGTGCATGGAAAATATAAGACCAGGTATCATCAGGTGATCAGAGTTTATTAAGCTAAACAGGTGGAGAGCAAGACCACAAAACTGCTGAGAGTATGCATGCTCTCATGGACCAAGTATTTTCATGACCAATGCATCCTGAAAACCTGGGGAGAACTGGAATAATGGCCTACCAGCATGTAGGGCATCAAGACCAACTCCCCTCCCTTTATTGTGTCTTAGTCCCAAAACAAAGGTTCTCATTCATAGATGTTGCCACCATCTTCTTTGAAGTTTCTGCACTGAGCAGAGTCTCACGTGAGCCATCTCATAAGTGACTGGCTAACCTTATACCTACATAATTGTATAGAGTGTCTTTGTTGGACATTGGTAATTGGTCCAATTATAGAGCCCAAGGCAGCTGGTTTAACTCAGACACTGGCACTTAACATGTGCAACCAGATTATCCTGGCATCCCTTTCCTTTAAAAAGGAGCTCTTTCTAAGGAGCATGCCAGGTGTGTTGAACTTCAAGCAATACTTAAAAATCTGTGTCAGCTGGACAATGTGTTCCCTGCCCTGTAAGGATACTCTCCATGGGAGCTTTCTTGCTGAGCGTGGAATCAGAGCTAGGGGAGTGAGTTGGATGACCTTAATGACATCAGGCAGTGCCAGCCAGGTGCACACAGCCTTGCCGAGTACTTCTTTCCAACTGAACGTGTGGATGTGAATGTTTCCATCCCAGGGACTTGGAGCCAGGGTGAGAGAAGCAGGAGGAAGCATCCTGAAGGGTCTTGCTTGGCCCGCAGTGGTTTTAGATCTTACACATCAATACACACGTTCTAGGGTTACTTTCTTCCTACTCATTATGCCTCAAAGGGGTCGCATCTGCTGGTCTTTGTACAGCGCTGGAGGCAGCATTCCTGACTCTTTGGACTCCGCTTTTGCTAGGTTCCAAGCACACCATTCCCCATCTGTTAATGCATTTTTGGTGTCAGGCAGGGAACATTAAGATTGATGAGCTTACAGCAGGTCTGCTTTCCTGAGACGACAACTTAGTCCTCTGCTCCTCAATGCATACAACACGATGGAGGGCTCTCCTAGGCCAGGCACTGTGCTGGGCACTGCGGACTGAAGCAAGGAGGAGAAATATGATCACAAAGGCCTTACAGTCAGGTGGGGATATAGCAACTTAACCAAATACCTGTCTCAGTGTGATAGGTATCGTTGATAAATAAGGAAAGAGGGAGTGTGAATGGGGAAGTGATTAACTGTCTGAAGGGCTCAAAGAAGTCTTTATAGATGAGCTTCAAGTAAGGTTTTGTAGATAGAATAAGAGTACTTCAGGGAGGCAGGGAGTGGGAGAGGAATGCTAGCATGGTCTACACAGGCAGGAATAGCACAGTCTGAACTACAAGCTGTTCAGTTTTCTGGAATGCAAAGTTTACTGAAGGAAGAATGAGACGGATTATTGTAATAGTAAGAACTATTATTTGCAGAGCACTGACTGAACTAGGCACTGTGCTAAATTCTTTGCATGCATCACGGTAACGCATCTTTAAAACAACCCTAGGAAATGGGTACTATTTCTTACTGATGAAAATTCTTGCCTGTTTCATAAAACCATGCCAAACTGGCTTGGGCAAATACAGGAGTTTTGAAAACCTTTTCAGTCTCTTCCTTCTCTTTTTGTGTTGTTTTCATTCTCTGCAAACAACCTCTACCACACACTGGAGCATTTGACTTCCAGTAGCTCAGGAGTTTTACATATTTGCTTTTCCTCCACCAGACTGGGACTAATTTTCTTTATCAGTTTTAGTTTTAAAAATCCCAGAGAGGCTGTGCATGGTGGCTCATGCCTGTAATCCCAGCACTTTGGGAGGCCAAGGTAGGCAGATGACTTCAGGCCAGATTTGAGACCAGCCTGGCCAACATGGTGAACTCCCGTCTCTACTGAAAATACAAAAAATATTCACGTGTAGTGGTGCGCACCTGTAATCCCAGCTATTCAGGAGGCTGAGGCAGAAGAATTGCTTGAACCTGGGTGGGAGAGGTTGCAGTGAGCCCAGATTACACCAGTGCACTTCAGCCAGGGGGAAAAATATTCTCAGAGAAGGGCTTAGATAGGCCCAGCTCAGTTCAGCTGTCCATTCTTGGATTAATTAGTAATGGGGCTGTTAAGAACATGACGATTCTAACTGGCACTGATGCTTAGAGGGAAAGGAGGAGCAATTTCCAAGGGGAAGGAGCCCCAGGCAGACAGAAGTATATATGCCCAGTAAATTCTTCATTTTGTAGATGAGGATATTGAAGCTTTGGGAGGTTGAGTAACATGTTGAGGTCGAACAGCTTAGTAAGGAGCAGAAACTAAAATTCAGTCTAAGTCTATGTCAGTGGTTCTTAAACAGGAGCTGTGGAACAAGACCACTGGAGCTCAATGCTGGTTCCACCGTGAATTAGCTGGGTGGGTGACTTTGGGCAAGTCACTGAGCTTCTAGATGCTTCAGCTTCCCCAGCTGTAAAACGAGCAGAGTAATCTTACTAAGCTCACAGATGAGGATTAAATGCATTAATACCTAGGGAGAACTTAGACTAGTGCCTGGCACAAAGGACAAGCTCAATAAACATGAGTTGGCGTGCTCTCATGCTTCCTGCTAGCTTTCCTGTCCTGGTCAGATGAATGCCTGTTTCAATCTTTAGGGCTCCACTCAGCTGCCTTCCCTGTGAAGACTTTGTGATGCCCCTAGAAAAAGTTAGTCCTCCTTTGTGCTCCTGATACTTGTGCTCTCATGTCCATCTCCCCGACTGCTCTTCAAGGTTGTGATTCCTTCCTCTTGACATGTGTCGTTCCACCAAACAGTATAACCACTACATAGAAGACATTTTTAACTGTTTGAAGGCATAAATATACAAATTTCACTGGGACAACACCAACATGGTGGGTCATCCAAAGGTGGGTCATCTGAACTGATCAGTTTGCTAAGCACTGTTTGTTCCAACTCTCACATTTCAACTGTTCTTGTTTGCCTGCCCCCGAAGGAGTGAAAAATATCATTTACGGAGTCCAGTAACGTGGTCCTTCCTCCTTTGTTGTCAGCTTTTATCCAAATCTGAATGTTGGTCGTGTTTGTTATCAATGCTTCCCAGAGTCTCCGTTACCTCCCCAGCTTGGGTTTCTGTTTACCTACTGTGACTTAACCCTGACCATTTGGCTCTCCTTCCTTATTAGTTTCTGCACAGCCGCAGTCAGAATGCCTTCCTGTCCAAGTAGGACCTGCTGTCATGTTTGTTACTTGTGAGTCCTGGGTGTCTCATACCATTGCTTAATCATTCTGGTTCTTTGTTAAGAAGATGGCAGGCAGCCTGTGGAATTTTCTTTTTTTATTAAAAAAAAAAAAAAAAACATAAACCTTAACAATACAGGGTCATTTCAGCACTGAAAGAGAAAAGCCACACTCAGTTGTTCTTTATCAGTAGCTGTCCAACTTTATAATACCACAGTTTAGAGGAGCTGGTTAGAATGCAGATTCCTGGCCCTGCTGCTGAAAATTCTTGCTGAATAATCTGGAATGGGGTTGACGTATCTGCCTTTTAACAAGGTCGGTAGTTTTCTATGGCTGCCCTAACAAATTACCATAAACTCAGTGTCTGAAAACAACAGAAACTTTTCTGTCACAGTTCTGGAGGCCAGAAGTCTGAAACTGAAGTGTTAGCAAGGCCACGCTCCCTCTAACAGCACCAGGACAGAGTCCTCCCTTGCCTCTCCCAGCTTCTGTTGGCTCCAGGCATTCTTTGGCTTGTGGCTGCATCACTCCAATCTCTGCACATGGCCCTTTTCTCTGTGTCTCAAATATCCCTCTACTTTCTCTTATGTAAGAACACCAGTCACTGGATTTATGGTACACCCTAAATACAAGATGGTTTCATCTTGACACCCTTAACTTAATTACCCCTGCAAAGATCCTATTTCCAAATGAGGTCACATTCATAAGTACAAGAGGTTAGGATTTTGACATATCTTTTTGAAGGGGCACAACCCTCTACAAAAGGTTATTCTGATATATGGGATTCTAGCATCTTACTGCAAAAACACTGTCCTAGTTTCTGAATGAGTATTAGAGCTTATCCTGACAGTAGTTCTCATGCAATCTAGACAGTTCTACAGTAGGATACTAGTAAGCTGAAAAAATTAGAAATAGGCCAGACCCGGTGGCTCACGCCTGTAATCTTAGCACTTTGGGAGGCCAAGGCAGGTGGATCACTTGAGCTCAGGAGTTGGAGACCAGCCTTGGCAATATGATGAAACCCCACCTCTACAAAAAAAATTAGCCAAGCGTGGTGGCTTGCACCTGTAGTCCTAGCTACTTGGGGGGCTGAGGAGGGAGGATCGCTTGAGCCCAGGAGGTGGAGGTTACAGGGAGCCAAGATCACACCACTGCACTACAGCCTGGGAGACAGAGTGAAACCCTGTCTCAAAAAAAAAAAAAAAAAAAAAGAAATAAAAGAGAGAATGCTTTCCCCTGGATCATCTTCCTGCCATTGCTTGCTGAGGTGGTTGGTAGGGAGGGCAGGGCAGGAAAACCAGAGGGGCTAGCTTCTTTCCCCTGCTCCATGTTTCTCTTCCCCTCGCCCCCCGGGGTCTATCTCTCAACTGCCCCACCTGCCTCCACTCTGAAATGCCTGGTCTCTTCCTCTCCAACCATGAGTTTTAGAGACTTTGGCTCTAAAAGCAAAATTCTAGACTCAGGCATTGTGTCTTAGTCAATTGCACTGAGTTTGAAACATAAATATGAAATATATGAATGAATAAACACACACACACACACACACACACACACACACACACACACACACACACAAGAATGGAAGTGTTTTCTCTTCTTTTAATTCATTCAGGATTGTGTATATTGAACCTTGAAAAAAAACCAACTCCTTTATCCCCTATAATCCACATCCTGGTTTTCCCCTCCCAGTATTTTATTAGCATGATTTTATCATAGAGATAAGATTCCTCCTCTTTCTCTTCCTGTGTGTTAGTCATCTTTTCCATCCTGTTTCAAACCAAAGAAGGCTTTGAAACCAAGGACCTACAATAATACCTGCTCTTTCTGAAAAAGTATAGGCATCTTAATATTGTGGCGGCAATCTGCCTTGTCTACAAGAGCCTCATGTCCTTTACCATATGTTCATTTCCTGAACACTTAATCCTCCAATGATCGGTTACAAATCCTGTAGCCAGTGCCCCCTCCTAAGATGAGACAGAGTTCACCTTCTATACAGCCCTCAGTCTTTTCTCCTGCAAAGCAAAACCAGGTCCTGGAACCCTTCCCAGAAACTGTGACTCCTCTTTGTCACCAGAAATCTTTGCCCTGGGTTCCAGCCCAAAGTTGTCCCTCCCCCTGCTAACTGCATTATCAGGTAATTTTCCTGGTAGCAGAATCCGACTAAATGTACCTCTTAACTGGGGTCCATCTCTCTCATTTTTGTAGCCCTGCTATTCATTTTACCCTCAGTGAATCCACTTCATACAACAACATGGTTGATGAATCCCACAAATGTGGAGAGGGCCAAAGAAATCAGATGTAAAGAGGAGGGTATGTGCTATATATAAATTTCCTATGAGAGTAGAAGCCATCATACTCTTGAGGGTGGGTAGGTCTGAAAAATGTTTAATGACTGGCTCCCCTCTGAACATGATTAAGTGTGGACTAATGTCCATGGTGTAAATACTCCTAACCATTGCCAGTTTCAATCTACTAACATGATGTCACTTAACATGGAGTAGAAAGTGTGTGCGGTAGCATAACATTATGTGATATTTCTACCAGACAGATGCAATACATAAATAACCTCAAGAGCATAAATAAGTGTATAACATAGCGAAATTAGGAAGTAATGAATTCTGAATATTTATTACCTATTATTGTGTGCCAAATTATCTTTCTAGCATCTCACTCTCCTACAAATGTAAAACTCCAACAGCTAATGTCACCTGAGAACACAGGACTAAAATGACTGCAAATATCCAATGACACTCTTGATTTCCACCATCTTTGAACACTCCCAATCTAGTCTATATTTATCTTTTCAACAAATGCTTACTGAGCTATGTTTCAGACACTTTTTTCTCTTCGATAGTTTTATTGAGGTATAATTGATATATAATAAACTATACATGATTAAGTAAACAATTTGATAAATTTTGACATCTGTGTACACCCATGAAGCCATTATCATAATCAAGATAATGACCATATCTACCACCCCCAAATTTTCCTCATGCCCCTTTCTGAGCCCTCCATTACCCCAGGCCACACTGACCTGCCTTCTGCCACTAAGTATTAGTTTGCATTTTCTAGAATTTCTTACCTTTGTTTTTAATATAATTTATTTAATTGGAAGTTTATATAAATTTCTTTTTAAGAATAGCTGTGTTTAACTGTAAGTTCATAAACTCCTGAATATTTGATAACTGGCACTCAAAAGCCATAGGAACCAGCTTCCGCACAGATATGGGTTGCGTAAGTGAATGGAATGGACCATGACGGGAAAATCTGGGGTTGGGATAATGTTCTATTTCTTGATCTTGGTGATGATTAAATAGGAATTTCTGCATAGTTAAAATGTATTGAGCTAAACACATACAATGTGTGGACTTTTCCCAGTGTGGGTCAAACATCAATAAAAGTCGCCCCCAAAAGGAATTAGGAATAAAGAGGGAAAGGGGTCAAATCACTTCTTCAGAACTTAAAATTCTCTGGCTTTCTGTTGCATTTCAGTTAAAATGTCAGCTCCTTCCCACAGCTTTCAAGCCTTGCCCCGCGGCTTCTCACCCCTGACTATATTTCCAGCTTCACTAACTCAAGCCTCAGTTTCTCAAACCTATCAATTTCCTTCCAGCCTCAGGGTCTTTACATATGCTGTCCCCTCTACCTCAAGCTCTTTCTGCCACTGTGTTAGTTCACTTTTGCTATTAAGGGATATCTGAGACTGTGTAATTCCTAAAAAAAAAAAAAAAAAAAAGAGGTTTGTTTTAGCTTACAGTTCTGCAGGCTGTGCAGCAAATGTGGTGCAGGAATCTACTTCTAGTGAGGCCCTCAGGGAGCTTACAATCATGGTAAAAGGCGAAGTGGGAGCCAGCACATCTCATGGCAAGAGAGGAAGCAAGATAGAGAGAGAGACAGAGACACAGAGAGAGAAAGTTGTCAGGCTCATTTAAATAACCAGATCTCCTGTGAACTCATTACGGATTACAGCAAGAACAGCACCAAGCCATTCATGGGGGATCCGCCCCCATGACTCAACACCTCCCACCAGGCCCCACCTCCAGCATTGGGAATCACATTAGGAGATGAGATTTGGAGGGGACAAATAAATATCCAAACCATATCAGCCACTCTCCCTAAAGCAGTTACTTCCTTCTCATCCTTTAGAGCTCAGCCTCATTATTACGTTCCCAAGTGGCTGCCTTCTCTAAAGTCATGTTGCTCTTTTTCTCAAACCCCTATTCGTTTTTTCTGCATGCTTTTTAAAGTGTGTAACTGTTTCTTTATCTGTTTGCCTTTGACCTTTGCCTCCTACTTAACTGTAAACTCTAAGAGACCAGGAATCACAGGTTGTGTCTTGTTCATCTATGTAACCCAGACACAATGTAAGGGACCTAGGAGGTGTTTAATAAAAACGTAGTGAATGGAGCAGTTAATTCTTGGTTTTCTTGGGGAATGCAAGGAAACTGTGCCCCAGAGGATGTGTGTAAATGTAAGGAGTGGGAGCGGAGGAGTCAGCCTAAAATGCTGATTCTAAAGCCTTTTAGGTCACTCCTTACCAGCTGCAGATTCCGTGTCTTCCTTCCTGCAATAGTCTGAAGGTTCACATCAGATGAGGAGACTGAAGCCTTGAGCGCCTAAAGTCATGAGCAGAGGTGGAATTGGAATTGCTATCTCCCGATTCCCAAACTAGAGCTCACCTCTCTTTGTCATATTTTCAGAGGCTGGAATTGAGGGGTGGGGAAGGATGAGGAAACTGGGGAGAAGGAGCATGAGCTTTTAACACATGCAGACATGGAAGAGCATCTGGCTTTGTAACTACCTGGTTCAGTTCTTAGGCAAATAGCCAAGTCTCCCAGGCCTCAGTTTTCTCATCACTAAAATGGGGATCGTAATGACTACTGTATAGGAATCTTGCAAGGAATGGAGGAAACCATATACCTAAAGTGCCTATCTCATCCTTGGTGTTTAGTGAAAACCCAGTTGGTTCCTTTGTTCCCTGTAGTGGCAGCAGCCACTGGGGGCTGGCCAAGGTAAGGCTTCCCCTCATTATTTCATAAATGTCTAATCATGGCTCTGATTGCTGCCCAATTTAATTAATGCCCTAGCAGTGGGTTGACATTCTCAGGCTTTAACTGTCTAAGAAAAGTGCTGGTACCACAATGCTGTGCTAACACACCAAGCTTCTCCTCTCGAATGTCTAATGAATTCATTCCTCTCTAGTCACTCTGGGAAGAGTAAGAAAATTAAGGCATAGACTGGATGAAAAACGATGACAGTTATAAGGCATAAAATCAATAATGCCCCACTTTCCCAAAAAACTGGAACCTTTTTCATGTCAAAAATATAGTGAGACATCTTCTGACATGCTTATGTAGTGATGCTATTCTCCTAAGAACAATCTTTTCTAATTACAGGTATTTAGCTTCTCATTAAAACTTGGTTACACTGATTTTAGGATTCCAGGCGTTAAAATGTTGTACTGAGTGAAGTGCAGGGAAAGGAAGGAAAGTAATATATTTTTAGTATTTGCTTTCTTGCAGACACTGTGCTGGCTATTCACCTCCCTATGAGATAGGCATATCCTTCTTTGTGTTAAGAACTTCAGATTTCACTTAATTTGAGTGTAAAAGATGCCATTTGGGTAGAATCTAAGATGCTGCAACAGAGGCTTAGAAAGTAGAGGGGTTCCAATAGGTTAGAAGTTTGTTTCTTTCTCGTATAACTCTTCAGAGGTAGGCAGCCTGGGATTGTAGGGTTGCTCTGCTCTCCTCAAGCTGATGCTTCCGTTTCTAAAAGTAAGATGGCTGCCCTCTGCTGCCATTGTATTTGCATCCCACACAGCAGAGACAGGGAAAGACAAGGCAATCTTTTCTTAAGGGCATGATTCAGAAGTGCCAGACATCATCTTTGATCATATCCCTAAAGAACTCAGATGATTTAAATAATACAGAAGTTCATTCCTCTCACATGTGACAGTCTAAGGGTAAGCAGCTTGAGGGCTTCCACAGTATCAGGGGCTACATTTCTTGTTTTTCCACCATTCCCCAGGGTTTGCAATCTTCTTCACAGTAGAGGGAAGCTTGCCACCACATGGGTCCATGTTCCAGCCAAAAAAACTGAGAGAAAGGAAGAGAGGACAACCCTTTTCCTCTTGAGGCACAACCTGGAAATTGTTCACCTCACTTCTGCTCATAACCCATTGGCCAGAATATGATCACATGGCCAAAACTAGCTGCAAGGGAAGCTGGTAAATGTGCCTAGCTAAAATCGGGTAATTTTGTTACTAAAGGAAGAAGGAATTAATGGTTTCTGCTAGAAAATAACTCCTCCGTCATAGGAAACCATTGCAGGGATTTGTGCATGTGATACAATTAAACTTATTTGTCAGAAATTTTGTGACTATTGAATATAAAGTGTACTGCAGAGGGTAGACACAAGCATGGAACCAGAAAGAGTAGTTGAGGAATAAAGTGGCCTGGTCTAGGGTGTAGCAGCTGAGATGATAAGTGGTCTGATTCAAGATATATTTGGAAATGTACTATATTTTGAAACGCCCTCAGCACACACACACAATAATAATAATATTAACACAAATTTTAAAAATAAAACAAAGCTCAGCAGGATTTTCTGTAGGGTGGATATGGAGTGTCACAAAGAAAGAGGGGTTGAGGATCTCTGCATAAAGGCTTCTTCAAGTCACTCAGGGTTCAGCTCAATGAAGTTTCCTTAATCCGCAGGTCCATGGCAGTCATGCTATCATATCACCCTGATTTTTCTTCCTAAAACATATCTCTATCTGAAATTATCTTGCTTAGTTCTTCTCTTGGCTTATTTTCTCTTGCCACTAAAAGATATGCTCCATGGAGTAGAAATGCTTTCTATCCTGTTCATTATTCTAGTGTTGGTACCTAGAACAATGCCTGGCACACAGTAATATTAAGAACCAGCACTTGAAAGTCAACATTTACTTAACACTTGTTGAAGGGATGAATCAGTTAGATAACAGTTGATGTTTCTGAAGATGATAACTGAATAAAAAGAAAAATTAAATGATATAATAAGGAAATAGAATGACAGCAACCAGAAATCTACACATTGAAGAGGCTACCATGTTCTTTAAAAATGATTAAATATTGACCAATGCTGTCACATTTATGATGTTGTTTATCTAGAGTTTACAATCCACAGGTACCCTAGTAGAAAAGTTGGTTATTTTAAAAGAAGAAATGATTAGGCTGCTCTCAAATATCTCAACTCTCCCTTTAGCCCAGTAGATGTTTTTTTTAAGCAATCCCTAGAGATTTAAAGGGAAAAGAGTATGACTCAAGAATTCTAAAAGCAGTCAAATTGTCATTCAAGCATGTAAGAACTGTGGAAAAATATCATCTGTATGTTTTCTCTGGAATGGAAAGATATCATTAGGGGCCCTGAGCATGATTATGATGTTGAGGCATATAAGCATTATTGGTGAGCATTAAAATATATTCAACCTAAAATAAAGTCCAAATATTTTTAATAATTATCATTGTAAAACATAATGTGCATGTTATGTTTCTTGAAAGAAAAGCAACACAATGTAAAATAACAAGATTAATTTTACTGCTTTAACAGATACCAAATTAACAGTTTAAACAATATGAAGTTTATTTCTCCCTGCATAACGGTCTGATTATAAACAGTCCACAGCTGCTCTGGGGTTCCATGGTACTAGGCACACAGGTTTCTTCTCTCTTGTTAGTCTCCATCTCCTAAAGGGTGGCTGTCTTCAGCTTTGTTGACTAGGGTTCATGACCATGTTCACTGGGTTCATGTTCTAGCAGCAAGAAAGGTTAAAAGGTGGAGAGGGAGCAGAAATTGAACACATCTCTTTTACTCACATCCAATTAATCATCCTATGACCACACTTAGCAGCAAGGGAAGCTGGGAAATGTAGTCTTCAGCAGGGTGGCACATGCCTACCTAAATCCTCTATGATTATAGAAGTAGTAGAGAAAAGACATGTGTGGGGAGAGAAACTATCAATCTTTGCAATTCTACTTCAGAGGCTGTTGTGAGAATGAAATGAAATGTATCAGGACACATGCTTAATATCTGCACCTAAACATATTAAGTGTTCAGGAATAGTAGGTATTTTTTTTTTGATGAAAAGAACCTATTTTTCCTTATAGAAATGATAAACGTTGGTTATAAAATATTCAAACAATATAAAAGAACACAAAAAAATCAAGATCACTTGGAACCTCATCTTCAGAGTCAACCATTGATAACACTATGCCCATATCTGATAATTTATCAAATGTTTATTTGTGTCCCAGTATGTGATATTAGGGACATAGTAAGACAAAGGGGCAAAAATGAGCCTTCCAAATCTAGTCCATTTCCTTTTGAATTTATCTCACTGATACAAAATTATGAAAAAAGGTAATTCTTACAAATGTTTCAGCACTTAAAATGTATTCTCTATTTATAGAAGAAACAGCTGGTATAGATATATTATTTCAACTATATTAGTTGTGTTTTTTTTTGCTATGTTAGTACAAAAAATTATGATAGTTATATCTTCTTTGGGGACTGGACCATTCATAACTATAAAATCTCCCCTTGATTTTGAATATCTGATCTTAGTATCACAACCCTTCCTTCCTTTCTTCTTCCACTTATCTGGACACTTAGGTTGATATATGAGTGTCCCCAAGCAGGTTCAGAACCTGAATAGGTTAATCTTTTTAAGGGCTCAGTTTTCTTCTCCCATTCCCTTACAACAACTAGGTACAGTTCATAGCCACCTGCTTTGTATTTACTAATCTTAGGTTCTATAAGACCTGAGACATTTCAAACACTACATGTCCTATTTGGATACATTTCCCCCACATTCAAAAAGATTGTGCCAAATTGTAACAGCAACTCAAATCTAGAGAGTTTGAGTTTTCATTAGATTTCAAGTGAAGCCATCAATTCACAGCTAATGTGTAGTTCAAAGGCATTGTAAGGGTTTCTTTTGATGCCTTTGAAAATGTCACAAACACCTTAACATTTTGTGCTTCATCTATAGAGAAGCAGCCACTTCAGAGTTGGCATCTCCATTTACAAAGAGGCAAATATGAGCCTTCCAAATTTAGTCAAATTCTTTTTGAATTTATCTCATCAATATAAAACTATGAAAAAAAAAAGTAAATCCTGGCTTGTTTACATCTATTTTTTTCCTAAGAAAATAATAAAAACGATGCCTGCAACTATTTGAGGGTGCCCATTACGTGCCAGGCATTTCACATGCATCATATTTACTCTGATCCTCACAGCCACCTGCCATGTGAGTGTGATTACCACCATTGCTCAGATAAGAGTCCTGAAGGGAAAGTCACAAGGAGAGCTGCACATGTAGACTGACAGTGGCAAGAGGGAGCTAGGGGCCAAGGCTGTTCTGTTTAACTGCAAAACCTTGGTTTGTTCCACTGCTCTAAGAACTGGACTTCTGAAGGAAATGGGCAATTCTTTGTGTTTCTGTGCTTTGAGTAATGTTTCCTCTTTTTCTCTTCCTGAATGCTCTTAACTAGAGTCTAATATGAACAAATTCCATATGCAGCTACAGAAATGCAAGTCTGAAGGAATGGAAGGTTAAAACCTGTTTAATTCACAGTTCAGCAAACAAATACAATTTGCTTAAATAAACCCACCAGGAGGGTTGGCTGAATCAAGTCTCTTATTATTTTAGGGCTGTAATTTCAGAATGTACCTCGGTGATTTAACAAAGAACACTGATATCAAATATTACTCTCTATTTATTGCAAATACCATAGAAAGTTTTTGTTGCTGTTTACAATACATAATCTCTGTAGCAAAACATATATCTAGTTTCAGAAAGGCTAACTGCATTTGGATGGCAAATCAGGTAAAATTTTCTGGAGTACTTAATTTTGTTTCTTACAACCAACTAAAACACTTAATATGTAACTTTGGGAAAGAAAGAGTTGCTCCTTTTAAATATAGGTATATTTCCAATAATATGCAATACAAGATGTTTTGGTATAACTGACTAAAAGGACCTGGGAATGAATTAATGGAAATGAGGAAATGGTTAGAGCAAACTTATACCATTATATTTGTAGGAATTTCCTACAGATTCAGGCCCTTCTTCAGACTTACTGATTCAAAATTTTGAGAGGTAGAGTTACAGACATGTGCTTTTAGAAATTTCATGGGTAATTTTGATGTGCTTCCCTGGTTACAAACCTCTGGGCTGGAGCCAGGTGTGTATCTTTAGTACACTCAGTAGCAATAATGAAATATTTTCTTTCCAATGCTGGCTCCCACTACCAACAGTTATTCTTCCCTGTCTCTTTCTTCACTGGAAGAAAAACAAATTTATGCAGTGAGATAAAGATGGGCAGATGTTCTCAACAATGGATGAGATATGGATCATCTGATTCTCAGAGAAATGTACCTTACTTGTCTGCCATGAATACCTGATGTAGATGGAGTTTAATAGACACTTGAATGCTAGGAAAGGGTTTTGGGAATGATAAATGCAGGGACTTTTTTTTGTGGGGGTACAGATTCTTGCTCTATCACTCAGTCTGGAGTGCAGTGGCGCGGTCTCGGATCACTGCAAACTTCGCCTCCCAGGTTCCAGCAATTCTTGTGGCTCAGCCTCCCAAGTAGCTGGGATTACAGGCATGTGCCATCACACCTGGCTAATTTTTGTATTTTTAGTAGAGATGGGGTTTCACCTTGTTGGCCAGGCTGGTCTTGAACTCCTGACCTCAGGTGATCCGCCCACCACAGCCTCCCAAATGGCTGAGATTACAGACGTGAGCCACTGCTCCCGGCCTCAGTTTTTACTAACAAAGACCAACAAATAAACCAAAATACTTTTTTTTTTTTTCCATTTAATCATATGGTGAATAGATGGACACAACATTGAAATCATGGAGTCCAACTGCTTTATTTTACATTAAGGGAAACTGAGACCAACGTGGGGAAGTGACTTCTGTGTCACACAGCTTTTTCCTACAGTACAAACCATTCAATTCCACGGCCAACTTCAGAATGCAAACCAAGCTTTCTATTCCTTTTTGGAACCTTGCCTCACTGAAATTAGAAAGAACACAGAAACAGCTGTTCAACCATGTCCAGAAATGAGATTCCATTCTTCAATAAAACACCAAAACTTTAGCTAAGAAGTGTTAACAGAGAAAAAAAGATCAGCCTGTAACAGATTCTTCAGCAAAGTTGCCCGTCCTCACAGAGGCTCACAAAAAGTGAAATAACCAAGGTTATTTTTATATAAGCTTTCCTGTTATCAATGTGAATTGTCCTTCCAGAACAGATATTTGAGAGTAGGCTTAGCCAAATCTTCATTACATGCTGTTTTTCTGGATCTATTCTCAGAGAGGAGCTTTCCTATTCTCAATCTCTCTTCCTTCTCTGGCCCCTAAACAAAAACCTGGAGAAGAACATTTGTATCAGGGTAAAGTTCTGGTATCAAATCATCGATATCATATCATTAATGCCTTGTTGGATGTTATGGGCTGAATTGTGTCCCCTCCCCTGTCCCATTCATATGTTGAAGTCCTGGCTCCCAGTACTCAGAATGTGGCTATATTTGGAAATAAGGTCATTGAAGAGATAATTTTGTTAAAACGAGGTCATTGGGGCAGGCCCTAATCCAATATGACTTGTATTCTCATAAGAAGAGGAAATCAGGACAAAGACACATGAAGAGGGAAGACCATGTGAAGAAACAGGAAGAAGACGGCCATCTACAAGGCCAGGAGAGACTCCGAAGAAACCTACCCTGTTGATGTGCTGATTTTGGACCTCTAGCCTCCAGAGCTGTAAAACTATAAAGGTTTTTTTAAGCCACCCAGTCAGTGGTACTTTGTTATGTCAGCTCTAGCAAACTAATACATTGGATGTTTCATTCATTTGATATGGATGTGAAATTTAATTCCACTCTTTAACAACTGCATGCTCAAAATGGAGTGTCTGTGTCATCATTTCGACCCTTTAGTTAAAATGAAAATGAAAACCTGGTCTAGGCATGGTGGTGCATGCCTGTAATCCCGTTACTTTGGGAGGCCAAGGGCAAATTGCTTGAGCCCAGGAGTTCAAGGCCAAGGTGGGCAAATTGCTTGAGCTTGAGCAACATGGCAAAACTTTGTCTCTACAAACTTAGCCAGGCATGGTGGTACACGCCTATAGTTCCAGCTACTTGGGAGGCTGAGGTGGGAGGATTGCTTCAGCCTGGGAGGTCAAGGCTGCAGTGAGCTGAGATCATGTCATTTCACTCTATTCTGGGTGACAGAGTAACACCCTGCCTAAAAAAATAAAATGAAGGCCAGGAATCAGGATGTCTGTGTTGGCAAATACCCGAAAACCCAATTCTAAAATAACAAATGGGATGCATTTAGCTCAAACAGCTCAAAGGTCAAGAGGTAGTACAGGCTTCAAGTGCAGTTTGATCAGGGTGTGGCTTCCTCTGCTTCTCCCTATTTATCAGGCGTGTGGTTGGGTTGGTTCCTCTCAATGTGGAAAGATGGCATCAGTAGTTATACATGCTTCTCTATTTCTACCCAAGAAGAAAGGATGGCATCAAGTAACTATAACAAGTCCAGGCTTTCCTCTGATTGAGTCAGTCATTGTAACCCTAATAATAATAACAACTAATTTTTAATGTACCCTTAATATGTGCCAGGCACTCTTCCAAGTGCATCTTCCGCATGATTCTGCAATATGAAATGAGATAGATGAAGCTTGCATATGTTATGCTAAGTGAAATAAGCTAGTCACAGAAAGACAAACACTGCATGATTCCATTTAGCTGAGGAATTTTAAATAGTCAAATTCAAAGACTCAAAGAGTGGAATGGTGGTTTCTAGGGGCTGGAGTGAGGAGGAAAAGGGGAGTTACCAATCATTGGGCATAAAGTTTCAGTCAAACAAAATAAATAAGTTCTGGAAATCTGTACAACATTGCACCTACCATCCACAATAATTTGTTTTACACTTAATTTGAGGAGGGTAGATCTCATGTTAAATGTTATTATAATAAAATTTTAAAAGCAAATAATAAACAAACATAAAACCCAAACAAAGCAAAACAAACAGCAATCCCTTATTTGTTAATTTGGTCAAGTCCAAAACCCCTGAACTCAGAGAGGAGGTAAGCACCCCCACCAGCTGAAATAATAAGATTGATATGCAAGGTGAAGGATAGATATTAGGAAAATGGCCAGAGTATGAGCTACAGCCATGTGTTTGAAAAGTTATAACTCTGTCCCATGCTTCAGATTTCCTTAATGATCTAGCTTAATACAGGCAAAAAACAAGATACATTCTTCACAGTACTGTTTTTTTTTCTTGCAGGTACAGATGCCAACAGAAATCGATTGAGGAAGCAAGCAGGCTTCCAGAAATTCACCAACACCTGATCAGCTTTTTGCCTGCAAGTTAAAGTGACCTCTTGGGTCAAACCCTAGGTCCCTTTGATTTTGACATTTGCAGAGGGGTGTGAAAACCTCTTTGCTTGTTCTGGGTTGTGTGAGCTGCTTTCTCTTTCACCCTTGATGTACGGTAAGAAAGGAGCAATCAGAGACAGGCATTTGGTGAGGCTTTAGTTTGTACCACTTTCACTCTTGTCCCCAACTCCCGCCTTGTCCATGCTGGGTGTTCCCTGTACGAATTAAATGTACAGATCTGATATTTTCCAATTTGTAAACCTGAATTCAATTAGACTTTTATCATGGGTCATACAAAGCAGAAATGCATGTTTATCATGATTCTGGAGTTCTAGTGAATCAAGTGTTAATTTCACAAGGCTTCATTGATTTGAAATAAATAATGGGCAATTTTCCTTCTGAAGGCTAAATATTGGTACAAATTAGTTCAACTTTTTTTTTGAAAATAATTTGACAATACTTTATCGAAAGTTACAAAACGTTTGTATCTTTTATATAGCAATCCCAACTCCTAGGGGTTATTAAAAGTGGTGGGAGGAAGCCTCATGCACAACAATGTTCATTCAAGACTGTCTTAGAATAACATAAATGTAAGCCAAACAACACATATTCCAACCATATGCATGGCTAAGATATGTATAGTAAAAACTTCTTGGGGGAAATATTATGTAACTATTAGTAGTTCCCTTTGTTTGGAACACTTTCCACCCCTTCTGCCTTATTCCTCTGTCAGCTAACTCCCACTTAGTCTTCAAGACTCAGGGTACCCACCACTGAGCTTATATAACACCTAGGCACACCTCTATTAAAACATGTAAAGCCCACTGCATTGTAACCTGTTAATTTTGCAAGTTAGTGTCCCCCACCGGATTGCAATTCACTGAGGCGGAGTCTGTCATTTGTGCAACAAGTTAAAAATCAGAAAGCAAAGGTGAAGAAATAAAATTATTTCTGATATATAGAATTTAGCTTCAGCTAATTCAGACCTGCCTTCATTTCCTGCTCCCCAACCCTCTCCAGTCGCCAGCAGCAACAGCAGCAGCAACATCGCCCCTCAAGTCTCTTGTGGAAGGTAGGAAATCAAGCTTTCTAGTAGGAGTGTCTTTGGGGAGGGAGTGAGTGGGAGACTAGAACTGGGGCCAGGGGAATATTCCCGCAAAACTCCAGGAACCATCAGCATTCCACTTCTTCTTGCAAAGTTCGTTTTCATGCCTGAGTTGTTCTACATAGTGCACAAACTGGGACTGCAAACGTGCAAACGATCGGTGTGAATTCATGTATACTGAAAGGCGATGCGCGTTTCCTTCTTGCAGGCAGATCTGCCTTAGAAAGCTTGAAAGTGGACGCAGCCCTGCGCCAGATATCAGCGATTTGAGCTCGCTTTCTGACCCCATTCATTTTCCAGCCCGGCTCCCAGATACTTCGCGCGGCGCTCCCTTTTGCCCGCCCGACTTCTGAGCGGAGCGCTTGGGTGGGAAGAGAACCGGCAAATCCTCGCGGGCGCTGGGCGCTCGCCGAACCGCCCGCGCCCGGCCCCGTCACGTTGGCTGCGAGCGCATCCCGGCTGCTCCCTGGCGGGGAGGCGCCGAGGGTAGCTAAGGGGAGCAGGTCACGTGAGAGGAGGAGTCTGACCTACTTTCCGGCGGCAGGCGCATGCGCACTTCCCATCTGCGCGCTACCCGGGAGGCTCACGTGGAATCGCACGTGCCTCGTCCTCCAGCGAGGGGCTCCTGGCCGGGCGCTCGCAGGGGCGGGTCGGCGGTGGGACGGGAGGCGGGGCGCGGCGGGGCGGAGCACCGGGAGACTCAGTCTGCGGGTCCCGCAATCATCCGTGACAACCGCAGCCTCTGGAGAGCTGTTTAGGCGCCCCGCGGGGCTTCCCACGAATTCATCAAATTCAACATTCGTGAATTCAAAAATTAAGATAAAGCGACTGTACCTCTGCCCTGTAAACCACCAACTCCGCAACTCAGAATTTATCCTGCAGATAGGCTTCCGGTTTTGTGCAATGAAGTCCCTGCAAGGATAATCATTACATCATTGTTGCACATCCCAAGCAGCCAGAAACTGTCTAAATGTCCAACAATAAAACCCGTTAAATTCGTAGAAACATAAATTGTGATTGGGCCATACTTGATGTTCTCTGCAGCTCTTAAATAGACTGCTCTCTAGACACTGATATGGAAAGACCTTCAAGATACATTATGTGATTTAAAAAAAATGCAGAACAGTGTATAGGATGCTGACATTTGTGAGAAAAAAATTATATATATATGTTATGAACAGACTAATTCTGGAAAAATATATTGGATAACTGGAGGTGGGGGTCAGGGAAGACGCAAGACTCCACAGTTATGTAACTTTTAAATTTTGTACCATGGATGATTAATCTTTTTTTCTTTTTCAAATAACATTTAAAAACAGAGTTATTTAGCACTTACTCTGTGCTGGGCACCAGCTTTTATGTAAATCATTTCCTTCTAGAAAGTTTGTCATGTACAGTATCTGCCACATTTCCTGTTCTGTTCAGCTTGAATCTTAATGTCTTAAGCTTTCTGATAAACTGTTGAGACTTTTTTTTAAATCCCCATATGAACAACCCAAGTCCTCCACATTAAGATTCTTTTCAAGTTTTGTCTCTTGAGGGAAGGTATCTTAACCAAGAGGCTCTCAGCAACAAATATTTGCATAATAAAGTAGGCACAGCAGTTTTACATCTGTGATTAGCTTTTACTTTCCCAATTATTCTGTGAGTTTGTAGTGCACATATTATTATCGTTGTGGTTATTACATATGCGTTAGTTATATTTGGTTGCAAATAACTAAATTGTTTGCAAGTAACTAAAAGTCCAATTCTAAGTGGCTTGGATGGTAAAGTTCATTTAACTTTAGGTTAGATGTTGGAATTTAGGGATACATTGATTTGCCTGCTAAACAATGCCACCAGGACCTTGTTTCTTTCTAATCTTCTGCCAAGGTTTCCACAGTGTCAGCTTCATCTAAAGCTTTGGAAGGCTGGGCGTGGTTGCTCATGCCTGTAACCCTAGCACTTAGGGAGGCCGAGGTGGATGGACTGCCTGAGATCAGCAGTTCAAGACCAGTCTTGGCAACGTGGCGAAACCCCATCTCTACTAAAATATACGAAAATTAGCTGGTGTGGTGGTTCATGCCTGTAGTCCCACCTATTTGGGAGGCCGAGGCACCAGAATCTCTTGAGCCTGGAACGTGGAGGTTGCAGTGAGCTGAGATCCCAACACTGCACTCCAGCCTGGGTGATAGAGTGAGACCCTGTCTCAAAAAAAAAAAAAAAAAAAAAAAAAAAAGAGAGAAGAAAAAAAAAAAAGCAAAGCTTTGGGAAAGCCTCACTTAGTAAAAATGCTTCTTCCCAGAAGCAGCAAGCAAACATCCTCCCTATACTCCTTGGCCTCAAGTTGGGGCAAGCGCCCACCCTGAACCAATAACAGTAGCAGGAGAAGGAATTATGCCGATTCATTTGCATTAGTCTGTTAGTCCATGTGCTTTGAGAGGAGCTAAGGAAAACAAACAAATAGCCTATGGATGGTGCGAAGCAATCACCACAATGCCTCTTAATCATTACCATCGCTCCTACTGCTATTATTTCCCTCTTTCTGGTGTGGCAAACTGGATAAAGTGATAGCGCTTGACTTCCTAAAGCTTATGTAGGCAGTATACTTGCATCTTCCCTCTACTGTATACCTTTCCAGTGATGGAGTAAGAGCATGAACACATCAGAAAAGTCTGTCTCCAGTCTACCAAAACAAGTTGAGTTATAATGAGAAATCAGTGATGCCATTATGGCAGAATTATATATAAAGAAGTGTGCCAACACCACATTTATGTTCTATCTCTTTATCCACCCATTCAGTAGGTATCAACCTTTACCATCTGTGGAAGCATAAAGGCTCATACAGAAAATACAGCAGATATTCATGACCAAGTTCCTGAACTCAGAGGGAACCAGTCAAGTTAGGCAAGCAAGATGAATACTTGGGAAACATTGAAATAATGATATGAGACAGCATGCAATTAAGTGCCTAAGTGGATGATAATGCAGTGTGGCAGATGTTGAGAGCAGAGGCAGGGACTGGTTGAAACAAAGATAGCAAATAGGAGTGGGTCTTGAAGGATTGCTCAGGTGAGATACAATAAGCACGGGAGAAGGGATGTGTAGATAGTTGGACAATATGAGCAAAAGAGTACACATGGTGGCTGGGCACAGTGGCTCACGCCTGCAATCCCAGCACTTTGTGAGACTGAGGCAGGCAGATCATGAGGTCAGGAGTTTAAGACCAGCCTGGTTAACATGGTGAAATCCCATCTCTACTAAAAATACAAAAATTAGCTGGGTGCAGCGGTGTGTGCCTGTAATCCCAGCCCCTCAGGAGGCTGAGGCAAAAGAATTGCTTGAACCCAGCAGGTGGAGGTTTCAGTGAGCCAAGATCTCACCACTGCACTCCAACTTGGGCAACAAAGCAAGACTCCATCTCGGGGGGGCAAAAAAGAATACATGTGGAAATGAATCTGGTGTTCTCAAGATTAGAGGAAAGACCTATTGGCATAGGGGGGTTGTGTTGGAGGAGTCATAAGTGATGCTGAAAAGGTAAGAAACCAGGTTCCTCAGGCCCCACCACCCTATGGATAAAGATGCGTTGTAGTTAAATTGCCCTGGCTTCTGTTCCCACCTGCCCATTGTTTCCAAGTCTCAACCGGTTATACCAGAGAATACCCGAGGGTCTTTCACAAGTGTTCACAGATCAGTCAGCCAATGACTGTCACCCCACAGCATCTGCCTGCTGTGCTCTTTCTCTCCTGTTCTGCTCCCCCTAACTTCACCCTTTCATAGAAAAACAAGATGGAAGATGTCTCACCACCATTCTGCTAGTTATATGAGAGGAGGGGGAAGAGTCAAGAATGATTCCAAGCATATCCACATTTGCTGCCTGGTATGTCAAAACGGGACACATTACACACAGAGCATGCTGTAATTAGCATGGTCACGCCAGAAGGGGAAGGGACCTCATCGAACACAATGGGTTTTAAAATATTTAAGTATTTAATAACTGTCAATTCAAGATTGAGTCCTTCTCTCAAGGGAGGCATGAGGCCAGTGCAGCTACCAGGGTACAAAATTTAAGGAGGCACTCTCTTGGGGTGGTGCTAGGGTGAACTTACAGGAATAATGTGCCATAGTATTTGTCTTGTGGTCTGGACAGGCCAAAACGAGAAACTTTAAAGTGTCCATCTGAAACTGTAAGGCCCACAGCTTATCAGTCTTAACAGTAGGCAGAAATATTCATACCCATATATTTATTTGTCTGTGCTGCTTTTTTTCTTGTGAAAGTCTTTCTTTTTTATCCTTCTTACTACAGCTCAAATCACACTTTAAACTTTGAGTTTTTAACTAGTTGTGTTAATTGATGTGGATATACATGCTGTATATTCATTTGACAGTGAAACAAATGCATATTAAGGATCTGAAAAGATAGACCAGGAGATTCATTAGTTGTTGGGTCTATGAAGAAAATAAACAAAAATCAACAAAAGTCTTACTTTCCAGGAGATGCTGGCCTAGTAGGGGAGATAGTCTTAAAGGAGAAGACAGGCAGGTGTGAATGTCAGGGTGGATGGGGGTCGAGGACCTGAAAGAGTGAATGACTGTCTCTACCATAGTTGGTGGTAGATGGGAGGCAGCATCCTATGTTCATTAGCATGTGATACCTGAGCTGGGTCTTAAAGGTGAGACCCCCATAAGCCAGGCATTGTACAGGCATTTTGGGTAGAGAAAGGAGGAGTATTTACATCCTAGATTAAAAAAAAAAAACTCTCTCAGTTGGAGACAGACCTGAAGAGAGAAAATTGTGAAGTTCCTGTGAAATGGTCAATAGAAGATTCTACTCACTGTTATGAAGGGACAGGAGAAAGGGCAAGGTGCCTGATGTGTGGAAACTGGGAGAAAGTTTTGGAGTTTTGGGTGTGACAAAGCCATCCATTTCGTCGCCCTTGTTATAGGAAGTGTAAACATTACTGGGCAAGGTGGAGCGTATTTGCACAGGGAGACAAGTTGTTACAGGCCTAGAAACTCCCTTTCTCTTTCCCTTTTGATGCTTAACATTATTTGAAAATCTCTGATGATGGAGATGGTATGCCCTGAGACCAGTAGGTAGAAAAAGTTACCAAAATATCCTGGTGTTAGAGGAAAGACGTGACTGGTGTCAGGCTTTCAATTCCCAATTGAGGACCAGGCATGTGTTTGATGGTGGGCCATCTTATTATCAGGGAAGTACTGGCCAGAAATGTCCATAACATTGGGAGCTCATAGATGAGCAGAAGAACCCCTGCTTTCCCTTCCCCACATTTTCTGGAAAACAATACTTTGTGAAATGCTGTAGCAGGAACATCCACTGAAGAATCTTTTGGAATATTAGCCCTGGCCTCCTGCTTTGACAGTGTACTTGTAGTGCAATAACTTGTTCTCAGATAACCAAGTTACTGGTATGTATCAGTCAGCATAGGCTGGGGTGGGATATAGTAACAAAAAAATTCAAATACCAGTGACTTGAAAGGGTAAAGATTTATTTCTTTTTAAAATTGAATTAGTTTATTTATTTTGAAGCAGAATTTTGCTCTGTGACCCAGGCTGGAATGCTGTGGCATTATCATGGCTCACGGCAGCCTCAAACTCCTAGGCTCCTATCTCAGCCTCCCAAGTAGCTGGGACTACAGGCATGTACCACTGCAGCTAGCTAATTAGGATGTGGAGAAATAGGAACACTTTTACACTGTGGGTGGGAGTGTAAATTAGTTCAACCATTGTGGAAGACAGTGTGGCAAATCCTCAAGGACCTAGAAATAGAAATTCCATTTGACTTAGCAATCCCATTACTGCGTATATGTCCAAAGGATCATAAATCGTTCTATTGTTAAGACACATGCACACATATGTTCATTGCGGCACTGTTGACAATAGCAAAGACCTGGAACCACCCAAATGCCCATTGATGATAGACTGGACAAGGAAAATGTGGCACATATGCACCATGGAATACTATGCAGCCATAAAAAACAATGAGATCGTGTCCTTTGTAGGGACATGGATGAATCTGGAAACCATCATTCTTAGCAAACTGACACAAGAATAGAAAATTAAACACCACATGTTCTGACTCATAGGCAGGTGTTGAACAATGAGAACACGTGGACACAGGGAGGGGAGCATCACACACTGGGGCCTGTTGGGGGAGACTAGGGGAGGGACAGCGGGTGGTAGGGAAGTTGGGAAGGGATAACATGGGGAGAAATGCCAGATATAGATGACGGGGGGATGGAGGCAGCAAACCACATTGCCATGTATGTACCCATGCAACAATCCTGCATGATCTGCACATGTGCCCCAGAACCTAAAGTACAGTTAAAAAAAAAATTTGTAGAGATGGGGGTTGTGTTAGTCTGTTTCACACTGCTATAAAGAATACCTGAGACTGGGTAATTTCTAAAGGAAAGAAGTTTAATTGACTCACAGTTCCACATGACTGGGGAGGCCTCAAGAAACTTATAATCATGGTGGAAGCCAAAGGGGAAACAAGGCACATCTTACATGGCAGCAGGCAAGAGAGAGAGAGCGTGTGAAGTGGTTCTCAACAAAGGGCAATGTTGCCCTCCTGGAGATATTTGCTAATGTCTGGAGAGGTTTGGTTTGCCACAACTCTGGGGGCTGGTAGGAAGCTGGTGCTGCTTGCATCTAGTGGATAGAGGCCAGGGATGCTGCTAAACATCCTCCAGTACACAGAGCTGCCTCCTTCAACAAAGACTTATCCAGCCCTAATGTCAGTAGAACTGAGGGAGAGAAACTGGTTTAGAGTGGTAGCGAGTGGTGATGGTGAGAAACGCTCAGCTTCTGGATATATTTTGAAGACAGTGCCAGTGGGATTCGCTGATGAACGGCAGATGGAGTGTAAGAGGAAGGAAGGAGCCAAGGGTGACTTAAAGTTTGTTGCTGGAGCAACAGAGAAAGCGGAGCTTCCATTAACCCAGAAGGGGAAGACGCTGGGAGGAGCCGATCTTGGAAGCAAAGCCAGGAATTTGGTTTTGGACATGTCAAATTCCATCAGGGTGTTGCCCCCATCCCCAGTGTTAAACAGGGATCTCATTTTATACATTGCCAGTGAAAAGTGCACACATAATCCAAAGCAGATAGCTCTTCAATTATTTATATTTTGCTGGACTGCATCATATGATATTCTCCCAGCAAGTTCATTATCCTATTTATATTTTGCTTATGTGGGTATTCACCTGGGTTTATGATTCTGGAATGCGGTCTGCTTGAGAAGAGAAGATGAGAAAGCTTAGGAAGGAAGAAACCAGGAGAGAGCTAATAACCACTTAGTATTAGGGGCTAGGCCGGTACCAAAGATTATCTTGTCTTTACCAGGGGGTGGTGATCAATCTCTCTGTTCATGGTCATGGGTGGAGAGGCTGGAATGTGATCACCTATGCTTTCTTTCAGTGTGACACCTGTTACAGATGCCACAATATCTACAGTGAAGTATTAAGTGAGGAGTGTCCATATCCTGAAGTGGGTAGGTGCTCACTGGAGCTGGGTGGGGCCACATTCCAGCTTTGCCATGGACTGCATCCTTGTTATGTATGAGTTATATGAATTCTCTGAGCTTTGGTCTTATCATCTGTAGAATTAGCACTATAGTAGTTCACTCAAAAGGTGATGCAAGGATTAAACGAGCTAATACATGTAAAGTGTTTAGACTACTGTTAGACACATAGTAAGTGCTCAGTAAACATTTGCTTACTATTATTGAGAAGATTGCAGGTTAGGGATGGGAAAGATACCAGTTCAAGTTCCAGTTTTGTGGCCATGAACTTTCTCTGACCTCAGTTGCCGCATCTTCAAAATGGCTTGATAAAAAAAATACCTATAACCAAAAGATATGAAGACTGCATGAAACAGTCTACATAAAGCAGGCAGCAGATGGCCTGCCTGACTTTAGCAAGCACTCAGAGAACAGACCTAGATCATAAGCAAATGAAACCAAAATCTCATAGCGTGACTTGAACAGATCCACATCTTGAAACACTGTGAAGACCATTTACATACTTCCAGAGGTTGCTGAGGAGCCAGCGCCCCAAAGAACCTGATGCCACCAGCTAGAGTTCTTATTTCTAGGCAGGCAGTCCTAGTATGAAAGGGACAAACCTGGGACTGGATGCAACATGTATGTTATGTGATGTGATGTTATGCTATGATTTTAAAGGAAGAGGACAAAGGAAGAAATGATAGTAGTTTAAAACACATGAAGAAAAAATAAACCCAAAATTAAACGCTCAGCATTCCATTGTGCCTGAGAAAGGACAGAGCAGGCTCCATAGAACGTAGATACTCAGATGGGCTTGCTTTGGGAGTAGAACTCTTGACATCCTTCCAACTAAGTCCAGAATGTGGTATGGGGCAGAGCAGGGGACTGACATGTAAGTCATGGGAGAAGATGCATGTTTTCTATTTTTCAGGCCAGGACAGCAGCATTCTGAATCTGTATGTTGCCAGTCATTCAGTTCACCCACATTTACTGAGGGCTCGCCATGGGCCATGAGGTGTGGCAGCCACTGGGATACAGAGGTGGATAAGATACCATCTGTGCCTTCAACTGTCTTACAGGACAGTAACAAGATAGGCATATACACAACTAGCTCAGATGCAAAGCCGGGTAGAATTTAATGCTTTATCAGAGGAGGTGCGGGAAGCAGCTCAGACTTACCAAGAGTCATCAAAAATGATAGAGAAAGGACAGCTTTGATCCAGCCACAGTGCCAAGAGGTGGGAATGCAGGAATTAATAGAATTCAGTCCCTGTCCTAAAGCAGCCCCATTGCCAGTAAGGCCCAGGACTGTTGGTGTGTGGCTCATCTGCCAGGTGTAGGCAGGTGATCTTATCCCTGGGTAGAGCTCAGCTTCTCCTCGGTAACCACCTTTTGCTTCCCTTGATCTCCTTCCACACTGAGCTATCACCAGTCTTGACATTATGAGATCAGAAAGTCACACTAGAAGGACTCCTGGGGGATTATCTATTCAATGTTTTTCAAATGTCCTGTAGTGATGAAGTTTTTTGGACTTTGTCCCAAAAGTTCCAAGGGGCTCTGGAGGTGAGGAAATAAAGGAAAGAGAAATGAAGCTACATCCTCTTTAATTTCAACCAGAGCAGCTCTGTTTTTATTTATTTTAATGGTCTTCATTTTCATATGCTCTTTCACTTTAACACAGGGTTATGCAGCTGGAAAAGGTTTGGGAGGCACTAATTTTATTTTTATAGAGATGAGATCTGGAAGAGAAATGGCTTTTCAAGATATTAGCCGAGAGCCTGGGTTTCCAACTTGTGGGCCACTGAGCTTTCCACTGTGCCCACTGCCTCCCTGTGAAGTGGGAGCCCATCTGCAGGGGAGCCTCAAGCTTCTCCCTGAAGTGAGTGGAGTGAGGTTGTGTGATGGGTTTACACTGGGGAGGGAATGGAGGAGTGTGGAAGAGCTGTTGTTTGTGGGCACTGCTTGGCACCTCTCCCGGTCTGCAGGTCAAGGTGGTGTTACATGAGCACGTAGAACATGGGCCTGTGCTGGGAAAGAACCCAAGGACCTCTCCCTGATTCTGGGAAATAGAGCTCCGTTGGGAGCTCCTGGGAGTGAGAATTGGAAGGTGGCTGGAAGTAAGTGTGTTTTGAAAGAGGGATAGCTTAGGAAGTGCCCCAGAAGAAAAAGAAATAAGCGGCTTTTCCCTGGACACCGGAAATTTGGGTAGTTTTTAGGCTAAGGATTCATTTGCCGAATGCCTATGGGGGAAACAAAGGTGAATAGTAGGTTTGTGGTCTGTAACATAAAGAAACCTATAACCCAGTGGGGAAGTTAGGGCAAGTACATTTGTAACACAAGGGTGAAAGAAAGAAGGTCAGAAGAAATAAGAAGACACAAACCATGGGAGCTAGATCATTGTGAAGGGGAGATCATTGGCACTTCCTGGTGCAGGGATGCTTTGAGGTGGCACTTAAAGCCAGGTAAGCCAGCAGGAGATGGGTAAGGACACTGCACACAGAGAGAACAGGAGGAGCAGGAGACAAGTCCTCACTGGCTCTGAATGGGAAGAGGGATACTTTGGTTTAGTTTGAGCATACAGGCTCTGAAAGGCTATTTTGGACTGAATCACTTTCTTCCCAGAGCCTGAAGTGAAGTCCTCAGGGGTCCCTCTTCTCTGAAATACCAAGCAGGCCATCGCTGATACAGGTAGATTTGGAAATTTCTTTTTGCTGCCTAGGGAGAGGGAGCCAGGTTCAGATAGAGATGGTAGGAGGCTTCCACATGAAGTAATGTTTCATCTCTTCTTCCGTTCCTTCCCGGGGGGAGAAGTTAAGAGCTGATAACCTATAGGGCCCTGTAAGCTATGGGTCTCGGAAGGAAATATGTGGATGGCATTCACTTGGAACTCTGTCTTCCTCTCCTAACTTGGAAACCCTGTCTTCCTCTCCTAAAACAGCTCGGAAACCAGCAAGGTCAAGGGAAATTAGCAGCCTCCCCCAGCCAGGATGGAAACGTAATTATTGCTCCTTTGGCACTTCCCCAGGTTAGCCACCTGACACAAGTCAGGGAGAGGAGAAGGCATGGATCACAATGAACCAAGGGCAGCTCTTCTCCCCTAGTGAGAGAGTAGAAAAATGTCAGAGGCAGGGGGTGGGAAGGAGACAGTAGAGCCAGCCTTGAATGACACGCTGGATCTGATGAATTTCAGTTCTTACAAAATTAAGTCATTATCAAAGACAACTTGGGGATAATGAAATGCTTTCCAAGCTATTTGGTTGCTCTTGATACAACAAATATGCAAATAAAATAATGACATGTCCCACTATGGATATATGACCAGGTGAACCGAAGAGTTACTGCTCAGAGTCTCAGGCCAGGGAGCCAACAAGTGAACATCCTTTTGAGCTAATTTGAATATTTATGTTTTCCTTTTTAAAAAAATCAACATTAGCACAGAAGTATGCATGCTGTGTTCTCAAAGTTTAAAGACAAAAATCCCATCTCTATACTTTTATAAACTTTTAACATGCTTTCTGTTATAAGCCTGCAGTAGAATTATATTTATTTTCATGGTGAAAACACCTTAATATAGTAAAGTACAATAAGGTAACAAAAAAAAATGAAACAATTTTTGTAAACATACATATGTGTAGAATGAAAGAAAAAGAATGAAGATACATATATTTATTTTCTTTTCATTTTTTATCTTTTTCTTTTGTTTGTTTTTTTTTGAGACAGCCTGCTCTGTTGCTCAGGTTGGAGTGCAGTGGTACGATCTTGGCTCACTGCAACCCTCACCTCCCAGGTTCAAGCAATTCTCCTGTCTCAACCTCCCCAGCTGGGACTACAGGTATGTGCCACCATGTCTGGATAATTTTGTATTTTTAGTAGATACCATGTTTTCCCATGTTGGCCAGGCTAGTCTTGAACTCCCGACCTCAGGTAATCCACCCACCTCAGCCTCCCAAAGTGCTGGGATTACAGGCGTGAACCACTGCACTCAGTCTTATTTACATATACTTCTGTGCTTATTTGTCTTCTCCAAAGTTCTTCATTGAGAATACCTTTGTAATTTGCTAAATTTTTTAAAAGAAGCAAGGGTATTTCTTGTTTCCTTCTTCTCTAAGAATAAAGGGGAAACATGCAATTGTAGAATCTGGTTTCAAATCCCCTCGCCTTTAATTCTTGAGATACACAGCATATGTGGTATGCAGAAGCAGGTGTGGTCTGACTCTCATAGAGAGGACAGGGAGAGGCAACAGCCTCCCTAGCCTTAGTGACCTGAATACAGCAGCGTGGCTCAAGCTTATGCTGGTGTTTTTATTAGGCTGTCTCATGGTGAGATTGTTTGTGTTGCACTTACAGAAGGCTAAAGACCTGTGTTTTCTTTTTGTGTGCCAAAATTGGTCAGTGCTTCAAGCATTCTGTCCTTGAGCTATCTGTGGCCAGAAGGTGCCAGTATGGGTCCCAGAGAATGGCCTCACAGGGCAGGAGAAGTCAAGGCAAACAAGAAGATCATAGTGGCAGAGGAGACCCCATGGTCACAGCCAAAGGGTAAGTGTTTAGTCAAAGAATGGAACAAAAAATCAGGAACTGAGGTACCCAATGGGCCAATAAATGGATTAGGCTGGGCACGGTGGCTCATGCCTGCAATCTCAGTGTTTTGGGAGGCCAATGCAAGAGGATCGCATGAGACCAGGAGTTCGAGATCAGCCTGGGCAACATAGTGAGACCCCATTTAAAAAAAATAGCTGGTGCATGCACCTGTAGTCCTAGCTACTCAGGAGGCTGAAGTGGAAGGGTAGCTTGAGCCCAGGAAGTTGAGGTTGCAGTGAGCTATGATCATACCACTGCGCTCCAGCCTGGGCAACAGAGTGAAACCCTATCTCTAAAATAAAAAGGAACAATATTAGCTGATTACCCTGGTGACCTTGTGTAGTAGGGCTAGAATGCTCTAGCCTTGGGATGTGTAAGTTGGCCGAGACTGAGTTTTTCAGGGTATTGGCTGTGTAGCTTGGGAATGGCATGGTCGATTTTCAAGAATTTAGCTAGCCAGATGCGTGATTGATTTATTGAACCCAAGTGCATGCTTTGATATGTATCTCTATTAAATTTAGTCTGGCTATATTCAGCCCATTGTTACAGCTCAATAACATATTTATGGGACATAATTCTGTCACCTGTGTGTTTGTTCTCATTTTTAGCTCAATGATCCAGGTTTGATCAGAATATATTCCAGATATTCATACCAATCTATTGAAGTTCATAACCAAAGACCCCTGCTGCATCCTCAAGAGATGGTGATTCAATCATACATCAATTCACTCACCTTTTACCTTCTCGTTTATGAAAATAACCTAAGAGACTCCACAGAATCCTTTGTTGTAGACTGTTCCTCACATATATCAGCTTAGTGACCTTAACCAAAAGACTTGAGGTGAATTTAACAAGACTTGTTATACCTGGCAGATTATATCTCTTCTCGGCATTTTCTCCTCTAAGCTAAGTATCTCAAGGGCTGTAATTTTTTTTCTGACACCAGAAATGGGAATAATGAATTGCAATGTAATAGAGTGACAATAAGCTAGATACATTTACATAGAGATAATGTACAAATTTGCATTCATTCTTAAAACATATTTATGGCTGTGCAATCACATTGACTGAAGATTCCAGCTGTCTGAATACCTGAACAGATACTCACAAGGTAACCTGATCTTGGTACTAGATTTGGCCTGGGCCTAAGCAATTAACTGTGTTTGTCTAGAAACATTTTGATCAGTTCCCCAGAACTGAATGAATTCAGGAAAATCCACCCACAACAAACATCTATATATTCAATAAATTCATTTGGAGAAAAATGTTTCTTGAGTGTCGACTTTATGACTGGCATTGTTCTGGATACTGGGATACAGCAGCAAATAAGATAAAGTTTCTTCCCTCATAGAGCTTACATCAGAGCAAAAAGGCACATGATAAACAAGTAAGCAACCAAATAATAATAGGATTTTAGATAGTCATAAATGTCATGAAAAAATAATGCAGGGTAGGGGCTAGAGAGTGACTGGTGTATGGCTGCCTGGAAAACTGATTATATAATCAAAATACAATTTGTAATACGAATTTCTCTCTCATGGCAAATGCTTGTGTCCTTACTACAGGACATAATTGTTTCAGTTACAGAAGGCAGGAAAGCTAAACTGAAATACCTATCAGTTTGGAAAGTGAACAGTTTGTGTGAAGGGAGAAAGATGGTAGGCTGTGGTACATTATGGACTGTCCTATTGCACTGAAACCTAGAGTGGACACAGTGAAATGTGGGAAATGAAATATGAAAAAGTAAGAACATTACATAACTGTGGTTCAACAAAAAAATATAAACCCAAATCTAGATGCCATCTTAGAGACTAGATCGGATATAGCCTCTTTCTCCCCTTACCCCTCAAGCCAAGGTTAAAAGGCATAGAAACAATGAATGTGCAGTTATGGGCTCTTCTGACTTGACAACCTCCTCACCCTGTTTGAGCTACTGAGCCAACTCCATCTTGGGTGCATCACTTGAGAAAGGCATCGGATACCTGTTCACTCACTCATGCCACTGTGTATTTTACTGGTTTATATTCTGTATGGTGTCTAGTAGTCAATAGGGCCATTTAAAAAAGTCAATGAAACCATAGCTGAGTCTGACTTATCAGTTTTGCCATCCTCAAATTCCTGCATCAGCCTCGAAGAAGTCTGGTCTAGTTCAGAATAAGAATAATCACTATACATTTTAAGCACTTTCTATGTGCCAGGCACTGTCTCATGTGTTATATATACATGGACTCATCTCTTTCACTTCTTATAACAAAACAGGTAGTATATCTCATGTTTATAGCAGCACAATTTCCAGTTACAAAAAAATGGAGCCATCCCAAATGCCCATAATCGATGGATAAAGAAAATGTATACACACACATACATACACACACACACACATACACACACACACACACATATATATATACCATAAAATAGTCATAAAAAGGAATGAAATAATGGGATTTGCAGCAATCTGGATGGAACTGGAGACTATTATTCTAAGGAAAGTAACTCAGGAATGGAAAACCAAACACTACATGTTCTCACTTGTAAGTGGGAACTAAGCTACAAGAATGCAACAGCATAAGAATGATACAATGGAATTTGGGGACTCAGGGGAAAGGATGGGACAGTGGTGAGGAATAAAAGATGACACACTGGGTACAGTGTACACTGCTCCAGTGACGTGTGCACCAAAATTTCAGAAATCACCACTAAAGAACTTATTCATGTGACCAAACACCACTTGTTCCCCAAAAACCATTGAAATTAATTAATTAATTAATTTTTTAAAATTAGGTAGTGTATGAATTAAGATGGCTAACTGCTTCATCAAATAAGTCCCCAAATGAAAGGTGATTCCAGGTTGGCAAAGGGGCTCTGCTCCACACAGTCATTCAGGTACTAGGGATGTTGGAGGCTCTGCAACACCTAGTCAGTGGAAAAGTAAAGAGAAAGGAAGGTTGCACATAGGAAGTTTTTGTGGGTCAGGCCTGGAAGGGTTGAACAACACTTTTTCTCATATTCCACTGGCTAGAAATAAGTCACATAGCCACTCTTAAAACTGCAGGAGAAGCTGGGAAACATGCTCTCACTGTGTGCCCAGGAAGAAGCAGCAACAAGGTACTGTTATTATTATCTTGAATTTTTAAATGAAGAAATCAATGCTCAGTAATTTTAATATCTTGTCTAAGATAGTAATTAATTAATTCAGTCAGTCAGGGTGCTGGTGTTCAAACCAGGTTAATCTGACTATCCTAGAGGTATTCTTTTTTGTTGTTGTTGTTGTTGTTATCTCCAGTAATGGCTATAAGCAACCTAGAGATATTCTTAACCAATACATTATACGGCCTCTTGAAGGGAAATGCACACAGGCTTTGGCGAATCTCCCAGATTTCCTCTGGAAAGAACTGAGCACACAATGCCAAATTTTGCCTCTGCAATCCCATTTTTCTACACATTTTTGGCTAACCAACCCTCTTCTATTGCCATAGACTTTCTGCAGTTAGGTTAATTTTTATTAAGCTGGGGCAAAGTTGCCTTTTCCTTTGTCCAGGAAAGTTTTTCATATCGTATTTATGCATTAATTTTGCTGTCAAACACTCAGAATTCTTGGGTGCATTTCATCATTTCTCCCACGTAGATGATTCTGCTATTAGTCAATAAAATTACTATACTTTTGAGGCATCACTTTTACACTTGTGCATTCAAAAGAGTTAAGCCAGCACTCTCTTTTGTTGTTGTTACTAGGATGTCCTCTTCTCCTCACCTGTTACCAATCTGAACTCCCTGGATAACACAGTTCTGCTATCTGCAGTCAATTTTACTGACCTCATGAATACACTGTCATTGTGGGAGTAGGCAAATCAATGATAGCACAGAGGATTAAACTTTCATGAAGGCTTATAATTGTTCAGGTCCTGACCTGTCCATCTTGCAATATCAACATCTTTCTCAGTTCCCTCTCAGTTCTGCAAACATGCTTCCCTCACCATAAAATCTACACCTCATAATATGCAAAAGTGAGGAATATTTTCGAGATCAACAGGAGAAATGACACCACTCCATCACCAAATGAAACCCCTGATGATGTGTTTGTCATCAGGGGTTTCATTTGGTGATGAAGTGGTCCACGATATGCACTGATAGATAGCAATCGGAAACCTGTCCCTCTTCCCAGTTTGAGACCAGACATTCCAGCCTCCTTATCCCAGAGAATGATGCTCAGAACCACAAATGTCCTTTTCAGCATGCATATAATATGTAACTATGGACAAGGTAGAATTACGATTTTCACTATCTAACTATATTTTGAGCAAGAAAACCACATCTTTTCCTAAGAAGAAAGGGAATGCTGGTTGTCCTTGCATTATAGGATTTGGGGGAAGAATAAAAGAACTATCTGACTTAAAAGGATAAAAAATTCATTGTGTATTATAATGTTTTATTAATTGTTTATCATTAATTGTTTTCATAATGACCCTATGGGCCCCTTGGGAAAAACAATGAGAAAGGTAATGAAGAGCTGGATGTTCGTCTTATCCAAATATCATGTTGAAATGTAATCCCAAATGTTGGAGGTGGGGCCTGTTGGGAGGTGTTTGGGTCAAGAAGGTGGATCTCTCATGAATGGCTTGGTGCCCTCCCTGTGGTGATAAGTGAGATCTCATTCTGTTAGTTCACATGACAGCTCGTTGTTTAAAGGAGACTGCTTTCTCCTTCTCTTAATCTTCCTCTCTCTTGGTCCCAGCCTTGCCATGTGACCCAAGGACTTTCCCTTCAACTTCTGCCACGATTGTAAACTTCCCAAAACGCTCACCAGAAGCAGATGCCAGCACTCTGCTTTGTGTATAGCCTGCAGATCCATGAGCCAATTAAACCTCTTTTCTTTATAAATTTCCCAGCCTCAGGTACTCCTTTACAGTAATGCAAAAACAGACTAGCAGCTGGTTTCTGTGACATGGTGATAAAATCTTTGAGAAAGGTAGTAGAAAAAGGCATTTGAGGGGAAGTGCCTGAGTGAGCCGGAAATTCATTCCAAGGTAGAGAGAGGAGAAAGTCATAAGATGCTCTGTGGGAATGAATACTTTTGAACATTGGCCCAGAAAGTGCCACCAGTGGATTTTCTGTACCTGAGAAGCTTATCTGAGGTGTAGTGAAAAAGTGCGGAAATAACAACCCTAGATTGTGTGCTCCACAAGGTCAGTGACCATCACTGCCTTGTTCTCCACTGTATCCCCAGTTCCATGCCCAGTGCCTGGCATGTCACAGCTGCTAACTTAGTATTTGTTGAATACATGCTGCATGAATGAATGAAGATGACAGCCAGGCTGCTCTTTAGGAGTGCTTGTAAAGAAGTTATCATATTAGGGCTGGGCACGGTGGCTCACACCTGTAATCCCAGCTCTTTGGGAGGCCGAAGCGGGAGGATCACAAAGTCAGAAGATTGAGACCATCCTGGCTAATGTGGTGAAACCCCATCTCTACTAAAAAAAAAAAAAAAATAGGCGTGGTGACACGAACCTGTACTCCCAGCCACTCAGGAGGCTGAGGCAGGAGAATTGCTTGAACCCAAGAGGCAGAGGTTGCAGTGAGCCAAGATCGCGCCACTGCACACAAGCCTTCCAGCCTGGGCAACAGAGAGAGAATACATCTCAAAAAAAAAAAAAAAAAAGTTATCATATTAGCAGGGGAAAAATCTTTCTCCCATCAGGCTAGGGTAATGAGAGTCCAACGGCCAGGAATGAAGCAGAGGGGTAACAAAAAAACCCTGATGGTAGAAGCCGCCAAGTGGCAACTGAGATCACATGACCCAATGGAAATAAATGAATCCATGAGCTCCCACCTGCCAAGGAAAGAGCATGGACCGGAGAATGTTGGGGTTAGTCTGTTTACTGAGGATGTGATGTCAAGCCACTGTCATTGTTCTCTGTGCCTTAGCAGTGCCTAGATCTCTCTCTCTTTTCTCTTTTTTTTCTTGCTTCTCACCCTGCTCGAAAGATGCTAATTGTGATTTGGGAGCAATGAGGCTTTTTCTTTTTTTAATTTTCCGCCCTGAAACTTAAACCTAGTCTGCTTTGTGGAAGAAGATGCCCAAATGAGTCTAATTTCTTTTCAACATGTTAGTCCTTCAAACAGAGAAAGTTGGGCTAGAAAAGAATGTCATTTTCCTTTTATCTGAGAAAGATCCAGAGATTGTTTCCTTCTGCTTACATTACAATTGTGGTTGTTGGAGAATTTTGCTCAAGTCCTACCTTACAGGCCTTCCTCACCTTCTTGAGGCTCAGGGGAGAATTTTTTTCTTTTTTTGAGATGGAGTCTTGCTCTGTCACCCAGGCTGGAACGTAGCAGCACAATCTCGGCTCACTGCAATCTCCGCTTCCCAAGTTCAAGCAATTCTCCTACCTCAGCCTCCCGAGTAGCTGGGACTGCAGGCATGCACCGCCACACCCAGCTAATTTTTGTCTTTTTAGTAGAGACGGGGTTTCACCACGTTGGCCAGGATGGTTTTGATCTCTTAATCTCATGATCCTCCCACCTCGGCCTCCCAAAGTGCGGGGATTACAGGCATGCGCCACTGCACCTGGCTAAAGAATTTAATTAATACATCTTCTCAGTTCACTTTTTGGACAATTCCAAAGTCATTTCAGGTTGGAGGTATATTAATCTGTCTTTGTTACAAAGTTAAAAATATGTTCACTGCCCAATATGTAAGACCCATTGAGACAGAATTTCTTTAGCATGTATCTCACATTGTCAAATTTATAAAATTAAAATTGAATGTAAACAGATCATTTTCTGAGTATTCAAAGCTGGTACTGATCAATAATTCCCTTCAGGCAAGAATGTCTTTATTTCTGCCTTTTGTTTCCAGGGATATTTCTGGTGTAGGAGAGCAAAGATTTGGAAGCAATCTCTCATGGCTGATTTCCATCACTTCAGTTTGCTTTGAAGTGTACTTTTTGGCAATTAATGAACATGTACATGTCTGCGGTAGATGGTCTCTCTCCCTACCCTTAGGCTCAGGAATCTAGAATAGACAGAAAGTGGGTGTACATGTGGTGAGTTTTGTTAGATGGTCGGAGATTTGAAACGTTTAAGTCTTACAGATTAAATTTTAGAAATATTACATAAAATTTGGTTCCTTCTCTCATACTGTGACCTGTTTCCTTTGACTCTGCGGCATTAATTGCCTCAGAGAGCATTCATGAAAGGGAGGCATAAGGAAATTAGAATAAAGGAAAATTCTTCTTCCTTCTTTTATTTGAATTCCAAATGGACTCTTGAAACTCAGAGCAGAGGCATTAGTTTTGAAATCTAAAGCTTTTATTTTTGTGGAGAAGGCAAAAGATGAGTTGGTTTCTTTTTTCTTTTTTTTTTTTTTTTCTTTTTCAAAGGCTAACACTCTGAAGAAAGTCAGGTATACAGTTAATTCCCTCTATATATTGGAGGTGGAAAGTGACAGGCTGGGAAAGAGAAGCTTCAGAGAAGGATAAGGAAGCTTAGCTGCCAGTCAGATGCAGAGACAGGCCTGGCCCCTTCTGCCTGCCTGTGAATAAGCCTTGAAAGGATAGATCATAGCAGACCGGAGCCCAGACAGGGAGGGCAACCCAAGAATAGAGGAGCTGTGTAGCTTGCTCCCCAGATAAAGCCTTGAGGGGGTGGTAACCCCCTACCCCTGCTTTGGAGAGTAGCTGTACAGCATAAATGGGAATAAGGCAGGTATAGGCAGAGAGGTCTTGAGATAGCATTCCCCCACCCAATATAACATCTGCGAGGCAAGGAGCAACATCCAAAAGTTCTACATGCCCCTTAGAGGGACCTAGAGTGGCTGACAGTATGCCAGCAGTGGCAAATCTGGTGGGTCTGCAGCAAACTTGATTCTTGCCTCCTCAGAGGAGGGAATTTGGCTGAAAGGGATAAATCAGAGTAAGAGAACAAGGAAAGTTTAAAAGCAGGAGTGAAAGTTTATTTAAAAGTTTTAGAGCAAGAATGAAAGGAAGCAAAGTAGTTGACTTGAGAGATCAAGTCAACTTTGGCCCTTAACTTGGGGTTTTATACACTGGCATGGTGCTGGAGTTTCTGTCTCTCCTCTCTTCATTTTCCCCCTGAATCAGGCTGTCCACATGCACAGCAGCCTGCCAGCACTTAGAAGACGCTGCAGTGTGTTTACTGAAGTTGTGGGTATATGCACTTGAGGTGTTTTTCCCTTACCAGTTGAGTGTTCCTAGAGGAAAGTCATATGCTGGTTAAACTCTGCCATTTTGCCCAGTGCACATGCTTGAACCCACTCGTCAAACTCCTGAGATCTTACGGGAAGCTGCTGATCACCAGCTTCAGATGTTTTCTATCTGTTTCACCCTGGTGCCAGCTGCAACCAATTATTATTTCAGAGAGACAGGTTTTTGTTTGTTTTGTTTTGTTTTTTTTTTAAGATAGGGCCTAACTCTGTCACCCAGGCTGGTGTGCAGTGACCCAATCTTGGCTCACTGCAACCTTCGCCTCCTGGGCTCAGCTGATCCTCCTGCCTCAGCCTCCCAAGTAGCTGGGACTACAGGCACATCCCACCATACCTGGCTAATTTTTGTATTTTTAGTAGAGACAGGGTTTCATCATGTTGGCCAGGCTGGTAAACTCCTGACCTCAAGTGTCTGCCTGCCTTGGCCTCCTAAAGTGCTGGGATTACAGGCATGAGCCACCAAACCTGGCCTCACCATCACCTGACAGTTCCCTAAAGTTCTTGGGAGTGGGTGGCAGCAGCAGTGGGGGAGTGGCCGGGGGGCTCTCCTGCTCTGCTCACGTCTGCCTAATTACCTACTCTAATAAGAAGATTTGCTAACCCAAAAAGAACTTGGCCATCAGAACAAGAAGGATGGCCCCTAGGGGCCTGCCAATGGAAGATAAGGCAGGACAGAGAATATGCTAGCATAGGGGTCCCTATCCTCCAGGCTATGGACCAGTACTGGTCCTTGGTCTGTTAGGAACCAGGGTATACAGCAGGAGGTGAGCAGTGAGTGAGCAAGCAAACATTACTGCCTGAGCTCCGCCTCCTGTTAGATCAGTGGTGGCATTAGATTCATCATAGGAGCATGAACTCTATTGTAAACTGTATGTGAGAGATCTAGGTTGCATGCTTCTTATAAGAATCTAATGCCTGATGATCTAAGGTGGAACAGTTTCATCCCAAGAGCATCTTCTTCCCCTGCCTCCTGCCCTGTCCATGGAAAAACTGTCTTCCACAAAACCAGTCCCTGGTGCCAAAAACGTAGAGGGTCACTGTGTTAGCAGATACAGAGGGGACCCAAGGCAATGACTAGAGTTTATGAAGGTAATTACATCTCAGCAGATTCCATCAGATATAGGTGTGAAGGGAATTACATCTCAGCAGATTCCATCAGATATAGGTGGAAAGCTGCAGACCAGATACCCCATCCCACCAAAACTCTCCCCAAAGTTAGATGCTACTTTGGGGTGGGTGGGTAGATGACTGTCTTAGCTTGTACTTCCTGGAAAGAAAATCAGCTAACTGACTGAATTAATCTGCATTGAATAGATGGTTTTCCATAATCTATTCAAATAGAATGAAGGCCATGGCTAGATATTAAGTTGAGCTAGAGAACAATTTTGCAAAGTTTTGTTCTTTGTGTTCATGAGTTTTATGGCCTGATAATTAATGTCTACTCTTTCAGTTAGGGCTTCTCCCTGGCAAAGGCTCTGCTTAGAAACCATCTGATTTTACTCGATTGAAGTCCCTTTACAGGTTTGTTATTTCCCTTTTTTTTTTTTTTTTTGAGATGGAGTCTTGCTCTGTCACCCAAGCTGGAGTGCAGTGGTGCAATCTCGGCTCACTGCAACTTCGACCTCCTGAGTTCAAACAATTCTCCTGCCTCAGCTTCCTAAGTAGCTGGGACTACAGCCATGCACCACCATGCCCAGCTAATTTTTGTATTTCTAGTAGAGATGGGGTTTCACCATATTGGCCAGGATGGTCTCCATCTCTTGACCTCATGATCCATCTGCCTTGGCCTCCCAAAGTGCTGGGATTACAGGCATGTGCCACCACACCCAGCTACAGGTTTCTTAAACTGGGGAGTTTCATCTGACATGGATGCTTTAGTTGTAACTCAGTCCATAGATGGAACAGTGGAGCTGACAACTTAAGAGTCTGTCCCTTGGTTTACTGGTTTGATCTCTGGACACTTTTACAAATATCTACTGCGATGTAAACTTTCTACGATTAATTAATTGGATTTCACTTTCCTAAACTGCTTAACCCTGTTCATGATTTCTTATTTATTATTATAAAAATATTAAAATGTAAACAAATGCAACTGTCATGTCGAACATCAGAACTTAAAGGATATAGCAGAAAACAACTAATGCCGTTCTTCCCACTGCACTGCATACTCATTTGGGAGGGCACATTCTTTCCTGTGCTTTTGGATACATTCCAGGGAGGGCCCTATGAATTTCAGGCCTCTTTGGGATGATTAAAAGGTCTTTGGGTCATTTTAATCCTGTAAATATTCTCAGTCCAGTTCAAAATCCAAACTGCAAATTTAAATGAAAAGCTCCCATTCTGTAGCTTTGGGTGAGCATTTCTATTCCTTCACCCACTTGCTAATACCATTACTAATTCTTCCAGAGTTAAAATGGGAAGGGATGAGGTTGGGAGAAAGGAGGAGGCAAGTGGGCAGGCAATGCCTTCTTTGACTGATATGTGCATTGCCACTCTCTGGGATCTGAGATGTTTTAAGGGGACTTTCTGTTGAAATGCTTTGGGGGTACTTTGCAGAGCCCCTAACACTAAGGAGGTTCTCTGGCTTTCTCACTTCTAGTTTCCTTACTGGGGGGGATGTACTCCTGGATTTTTCACACTTTTTTTTTTTTTGAGGCAGAGTCTCACTCTGCCACCCAGGCTGGAGTGCAGTGGCCTGATCACAGCTCACTGCATGCTCCAACTCCCTGGGCTCAAGTCATTCTCCTGCTCCAGCCTCCCAAGTAGCTAGAACTTAACACACATGACACCACACCCACTAATTTTAAAATTATTAGTTTGTAGAGATGGAGTTTTGCTGTGTTGCCCAGACTGGTCTTGACCTGCTGGCCTCAAGTAATTCTCCAGCCTTGGCTTCCCAAAGTGCTGGGATTACAGGCATGAGCTACCACACCTGGCCTGATCAAGTCTTCTTGTGCTGCCTGATAGCCCTACTGGTTCTAACCTGAACCCAGGAAAAAGAGATTTCTTAGAATTTCTGTCGATGGGGGGCAGTTTCTTCCCAACCACAGCATCTAGTCTCTGCTGGAGGCTGCTGTGGCCTCTGTCCTGTAGATGCCTCAAGCATGAGATTCTACACCACTGTGTCCCCGGCTCAGGACACACACAACCAGTTTTCTGAGTGGCCACAGTGGAGCTACTTTCACTTGACTTGAGAATCAAGCATCCTGCACTCTTCTCTAGGGTTCATGTGTGTTATGTGTGTTGGTGGGGTGGGGGTAGAGGGGGTGGATGAGTGCAGCACACACACTACTTTCTCTTCTAAAAAGTCTCTAATTTGCAAACTCTGCCCACCTCTCCACTTTTAATCCTTGTAGATGCTCAAGAGGGTAACAGGATAAGCATCATAAAAATGATTTTCAGTTGTCTCCTTTAATAGTCCTAGAAGGTAAAGTACATCTCACTTTGGAATAAAAAATGAATTGACACCTATGGATTTAGGGTTTCAGCCACTTTAACAAACAGTGAGAAGACATAATGAAAAAATATTTTTAACAACATAGTAAATACCTAGGATTAAGTAAACTTGTATGGTATTAATGATAGAAGCATACTGAGATGTGCAAAAGAGAATGTGAATAAATTGAGAGACATTCCATATTTCTGGATAAGATGACTAAATATTATAAATAAAATAATTACAATAACAACCATGTATTGAACACTAAACATGTATCTGCCACTATGCTAGGCATTTTTAATTTTTAGCTCTTATAATCTATAACCTAAGAATTATTAACCTCAGGTTTCTAGATGGAATGTAGATGGATTCATTCAATAATTTATTCATTCTTAACAGATATGTATTTATTGAGTGCCCATTTTGTACCACACTGGCAAGATACTATGAATGATAATACCATGACCCAGCCGTGATAGGGTTTAAAATCCAGGGAAGAAAACTGAAGCTAAGGAGGATCAAGTAATTTGCCCAGGGTCACATAACTCGAAAATAGCAAACAGAAGATTTGAACTCTTGCTTTAGCAACTGATGTTCCCAAACACTAAGTATAGAAACAGCACTTCCCAAACTAATTTGTAGGTTCAGCATGATTTCAGTAAAATATTAAATCAGTCAGAAAGCTTGTCAAATGGATTCTGAATTTCATCTGAAAGAATAAACATGAGGGTATAGTTAAGAAAATTTAGAAAAAATTAAAATGAATGTGAAGCATCAGATATCAAAATAAATTACCCAACTCCCTTAACTTCTAGGTAAGCTGCAAAAAATAAGGGAAATAAGTGGAACAGAATGGAAAGCTGTAGAATCATAAATGAATGTATGATGAAAGAAAATTTACAAATAACAGGAAAGAGAATATTAAAAAACTAGTAATGAAGTTATTGCATATTTGAAAAATTCAAGTGAGAGTCTTATGTTACAATTCCCGGGAGATAAATTTCATGCAGTTAAATGTAATATATATATTTTAAAAACTAGCAGAAAACTTTGGCAGGTAGTGAACTAATTAGAGATGGATGAGGACTTTTAAGCCCCAAAGCCATGCAAGAGGTCATAAAGAAAAAGATTGTTATATCTGATTACCTAAAACTAAGTATTTTCTTATTAATAAAATAAAATTAAAAGATGTATGACAAACTAGAAAACATGTTTACAAATCAACAAAATGAAGGGCCAATTGCCTTACTTTAAAAAAAATTTGAACTATACTAACATTACTAACACTGGCATAAAAATGTGCAAAGGTACTGGGCACGGTGGCTCATGCCTGTAATCCCAGGAGGCCAAGGCAGGTGGATCACCTGAGGTCAGGAGTTTGAGACCAACCTGGCCAACATCATGAAACTCCATCTCTACTAAAAAAAGTACAGGCCGGGCGCGGTGGCTCACGCCTGTAATCCCAGCACTTTGGGAGGCCGAGGAGGGTGGATCATGAGGTCAAGAGATCGAGACCATCCTGGTCAACATGGTGAACAACTGTCTCTACTAAAAATACAAAAAATTAGCTGGGCATGGTGGCACGTGCCTGTACTCCCAGCTACTCAGGAGGCTGAGGCAGGAGAATAGCCTGAACCCAGGAGGCGGAGGTTGCGGTGAGCCGAGACCGCTCCATTGCACTCCAGCCTGGGTAACAAGAGCGAAACTCCGTCTCAAAAAAAAAAAAAAAAAGTACAAAAATTAGCTGGGCATGGGCAGGCACTTCTAATCCCAGCTCCTTGGGAGGCTGAGGCAGGAGAATCGTTTGAACCCAGGAGGTGAAGGTTGCAGTAAGCTGAGATCTCACCACTGAACACCAGCCTGGGTGACAGAGCGAGACTCTGTCTCAAATTTTTTTAAAAAATGTGCAAAGGACACACATGAATTGGCATAATTGAAATGAATGATGCTTAAGGCTGGTGCTGGCAGAGTGAGACCTCGTCCTACCTCCCCTATAGTGGGAGCCACACAGTGACAAATTTCATGGGGGAGGCATTTCACAATAAAAGTCCTAAAAGCTTTAAAATGAGCACCTTTTGGAATGTGAATGCTCCGTTTCTAAGAGTTTAGAGAGATAGTTGGTCTCAACTTTATATTTAAACTATGGCTACTTCTCACACATACTTAAAATGGTGATTAATTAGACATCATCTTTACAGACAATGATAAGGAACTCTTAAACTAATGATGATTTATGCCTAACTATGGTGGGCTATTATATAGCCATTTAAAGAAATAATGTTTTCAAATAATAGTCAGTGGCAGAAGCAATGATAACAATATCAGATCAAATGAAAAAGAGCAGGATACATATTTATGCATAATGCAAGATATCAGTTTTATAATACATGTGTGTCCTTGGGTTTGTGTGTGTATATATTTAAACATATTAGAAGGAAATACACATAGTATACACAATATCTGTGTATATTTTAAGTGAGAAAAGATCTACCTGTCAAGAATCAATTTCTTCTTCTAATTTTATGATTTTATAATCTAATGAAAACATTTTAAATTGGCACACCAAGTAAAACCATCCTCTTATTCTTGGCATTTGTTATTTCTCTTTTGAACTTTATCAAGAGAAGTAATACAGGCCCCTCAGATGGCAACCTGCCAACATCACAGATCAGGATTTTAATGAATTCCCTCCTTCTGAGGCCTAATTTAAGCCCAATTTAAAGTAAACAAAACAAACATATTACTCCATAAAGGGGAATGAGCACTTCTTTGTTGTGCAGACTTTGAATTTGAAGCTCTTTAGAAAAAAAAAAATAGAGCAAAAAATGAGCTTAATAAGCTAGACTCCTCTTCTGCTCAGGCTTTTCTCATTAAGGTTTAATAACATAAAATGCAATTTAAACATTTAGATTTATAATACGGTGTGTCTTTGAATTAGTTTTCTTTTCCCTGCATGTTGGGAAGGAGTGAATATTCCAGATGCAGGGGTTCTGCATGCTTTGGAGATCAACTGTGGTGCATCAGTGAAATGGTCCTTTCCATCCTCCTTTCTCTCCCACTAAAGGTACATGCACACACAGTCATGAACATGCCTGTACTCACACATGTACACAGGCGTGCACACATGCAAACGTGCTCACATAGACGCAAACTTACTCTAACTGATGCTCAACCTTATACACTCAGCCTGCCTCTTGATGAAGCTCTGAATTCCACAGGATGAAGAATCTGATTCCAAGAGGAAAATCCTCTCGGAAGAGAGGAGCAAATGGTGGGATGGAGAGCCAGGTTCTCAGCAAGCCAGAGCTGTCTTTCAGCCCATGATGTGACCTAGGAGACAACAGTGACAAGAAGTCCTCTGTCGTCCACAGCATCAGCGTCAGATATGAAACAGCGTTGACTGGTTGAGCATAATCCTCAGCTGCTCGCCCTTACCCAGAACAGGTGGACTGTACTTTAAAGACAATGGCTGTGGTAGGGGAGGTACATATCTGCTACATTTTGTTTCTTTGGATTTCTACCTTTTTCTGTAAGGTGGCTATTTTCATCTCAGATGGAGAGATGAGGAAGGCGAGGCACAACTTGCCCAAGTAGTGTGTCTAGGGCTTGACACTGACTCCCCAGCTCTGGCCTTTCCTCCATGCCCAGCTCCTCCCAGCTGAGGCCTGTGTATGAACTGGCATCTCTGCTTCCTCTGACCTACCTCCAGTACAATCCTCAACTAAGAAGACCTACTCTTCTGTCAGCCCTTTTCCTTGCCCAGATGAATTGTTAGAAAGAACTTTGTTCATAGGGCATTTGCTCTTGGATGCCTTACTGGCTCTCCTAACACTGTCATTATCTGTCCAAGAGTAGAAAATAAAGTTATTTTTCTGAAATCTTCAGACTCCTCTTCCAGCCTTCTCTTCCATATTACTCTCCATCCCTCCTCTTCTATAATATAAGACTTAAATTTTCTTTTTTTAAAAAAAATTTTGAGATGGAATCTATCTCTGTTGCACAGGCTGGAGAGCAGTAGCATGATCTTGGCTCACTGCAGCCTCCACCTCCCGGGTTCAGGTGATTCTCCTGCCTCAGCATCCCAAGTAGCTGTAGCCGGGATTACAGGTGCCCGCCACCATGCCCTGCTAAGTTTTTGGATTTTTTGGTAGAGACAGAGTTTTACCATATTGGCCAGGCTGGTCTTGAACTCCTGACTTCAAGTGACTCACCCGCCTCAGCATCCCAAAGTGCTGGGATTACAGGCATGAGTCACCGTGCTCAGCCTTACAATGTCTAACTTATAATAACTGAAACTTGTTTACACAAATATACCATCTCTCCCAGGTCTGTTTTATTTTTAAGATTCTTGCCTTTAATTGTGGAAGAATAAGCTTTATTCACTACTCAAAGATTTGCAGGTTCATAAAACAACATGGATGCATTCTTTCTTCTTCTTTCCCTCCTTTCCTCCCTCCCTCTCCCCCTCCCTCTCTCCCTCCCCTTCCTTCCTTCCTTCCTTCCTTCCTTCCTTCCTTCCTTCCTTCCTTCCTTCCTTCCTTCCTTCCTTTCTTTCTTCCTTCAACAGGGTAATCTTTGTGCAACTCATTTGTGCAGAACGGTACTGAGTTTTCAAGTCATACCTATGTAACTGTGAGTCACAACCACTTTCACTATCAGCAGTGTCCTGGTTTTAATGATAAATTATATGATCTCCAACCCATCCAACAAGCATTTATTGAACATCTTATAAACACCTACACAGCACACCATACTAGGTGCAACAGGTGCGCAAAAGCAGTTCACAGCCTGTAGTCAAGTCAACAACATTGTTTCTCTGCCTGTCATTTGGGCAGTGCTACCAAGTGCTGTGAAAGATTAGAACATACTGGAAGAATTGCCATGGATTTCTGGAGGCAGGCTTCCTTGGTTTCTAAGCCAAGCCCAGATTAGAACTTGGACTAAATTGACTAAAGAATTTCAGTTTCCTCATCTGGCAGAAGGCTGTAACTATGAAGCTGTGGGGAGGATTAAAACAGATTATGTTAATAAAGCATCTAGTACGGCTTGATACTTTGAGACTTAAAAATGCTGGCATTTATCAATATTTTATTATTATTACTCCCATTACTGTTTTATTGTTTTCTTAATTACGAAAGAATTGCATGGTTATTATAAGCAAATTTAATAATACAGAAATAGAACAAAAAGTAAAAGTTACCCTTCACACTGCTCTGCAGTTCTACTGCAGAGCTCATCAGTGTTAACACATTGTGGGTATCCTAGATCTTGTTCCATTCAACAAACTATCTGTGTGTGCACATGTGCACATGTGCACACATGCGTACATGTGCACACATGCGTGCATGAGAGTGAGTGTGGCATACATGAGACAGAGTGCTAAATGAGATATTTCTTGTTTCAGATTTGCAGCCAATGCACTAAATTGGAAAACAATAGGTGATAAGGGTCCCCATATTCTAAAGAGAAGCACAAAATACACCCCATGGGATTTGCTAAAACAAAGCAAATGGAGATCACTGACATAAATACTAACAGCCTAGTAAAATCAATTTGAAAATTGGTTTCAAATTGACTAGAAATCAACTTGAAATAAGAGTATTTGAAGGGAATTTGTAGGAGTAAAGAGGTCATTAGCTTTTCTCTCATCCTCTGTCCTCTATTTCAAGCCCAGTTCGGAGGTTCCCTATGTGAATGGCTCATGCCTGTGTGGGAGGAAATGGGAGATCTATTCCCTGGCTGAATGCCTGCTGAGCTGGGGTATTGGAAGCCCATCCTGGTCAGGGCACTGAGGTGGAATGAGGCTGGAGGGTTCTAAGGGGAAGCCTCGAGTATGTTTGTGGGAGTTTGGGGTGTATATGCATGTAGTGACAGGTGACTATTTTCCTGCAGGTGAAGGCTGAGGGCAGGAGTCTGACTAGGGCTGCCCGGGATGGCACATCCTGGGGAGAGTCAGCAGTTTGACAAGCTGTATATGGTGCAGAAAGAATGTGTGAGCTTCATGCATGGAGAATCACTGGACTTTAGCCATCTTGACAGCAGCCTGCCTTAAAGAGTGGCCTGTTAGGGGACACGGACCCCAGAAGTATGAGTGTGTATGGTGAACCACTGTGAGAAGTTGTAGGAGGATGACTCCCTTAGTAATGTTGAAGGTTCCCATAAAGGTTTCCAAAGAACTCATAAATATACATCCATGAAAGAGCCAGAGTTTAGATGCCTGTCATGATGGAGGTCATAAACAGAACACTGGGATTATCACAGCTAGCACTAGCTGAATAAGACATTTCACTATTTTCCTTTGACACCTCTGAGAACGAAGTCTCCTCTGTCACCCAGGCTGGAGTACAGTGGCACAATCTTGGCTCCCTGCAACCTCCCCCTCCCGGGGTTCAAGCAATTCTCCTGCCTCAGCCTCCTGAGTACCTGGGACTACAGGCCCCTGCTACCACTCCTGGCTAATTTTTGTATTTTTAGTTGAGACGGGGTTTTGCCATGTTGGCCAGACTGGTCTGGAACTGCTGACCTTGGGTGATCCACCTGCCTCAGCCTCCCAAAAGTTCTGGGATTACAGGCATGAGCCACCATGCTCAGCTGACACCTCCTTTTTCAGGACTTGACCTTATTCGAGTCATCATCAGCAGTGGGAGGAAAGGAAGGAAGAGTGCAAGAAAAGACGTTCTCTCTTCCCCACTGCTGGTCTGCAAACTAGGATTAGTCCTGTGTTAGCAAGAGAGAAGTTTTCAATTGGACTGAAGTTGAAGTTTTTATTTTACCAGCTAGATTTCTTAATAGCTGCAAGTGATCAGAAAACAAGATTTGGGATTTGCCTAATATAGTATATGAATGGGCCTAGTATAGCATATGAATGGGGCTGGGGGGGTGCATGAAAACAATCACCCGATAGCCATTTTCTGTTAGTTACTGGGTTCAGCTCTCTCAACAAGCCCCTTGAACACACATACGCAGACACACACACACACACATTATATGTCTGTAATAATTCACAACAGTACACAGACACACACATACATAATACATATGGAATAATTCATAGAGGCTTTTCAAAGACATCATACTATACAATTTTTATAACTTGCTTTTCTCACTAATCAATATAGAGTCTATGACAATAAGTATAGACTTGCCTCATATATTTTAATAGGTATATAATATACTATTTAGTATATTTACAAATATTTAACAATTCTTTTACTTAAGGACATTTAGGTAATTTCCAATTTTATACTGCTAGAAATAATGCTTCAGTATATTTCTTTTATCCAAGTGCCAATACTTTTGTGGAAGGAAACTCCTAGAAGTGAAATGATACGAATGTTTTAAAGTTTGAGAAATATTATAAAGTTGCTTTCCATAAGATTTGTACCAATTTATCTTCCCAAAAAGAGTATACGAGTTTCTCTCTTTTCACAGCCTTGCCAAAAGTATATAGAAATGTTTGTCAATCTAAAAGATTTAAAAACTCTTATTTTGTTTTTCAGATTTTTTAATGCAATGAGTTTTAACATGTTTGAATAGGTTTGTTGGCTATTTCTAGTTCCTTTTATGTAAATTGTCTGCTTACCTGTCCCACTTTTTGTATATGTGTGGGTGTGTTTGTGTTTGTGTGTGTGTGTGTGTGTGTGTGTGTATGTGCATTTGTCCTCTGTTTATGTCTTTCCCAGTTTGTTGTTTATATCTTTACCTTTTAATGCAGCTTATGGTGTCTTTTGCCCTATACAAGTTTTATATAATGTAGACAAATCTGTCATTTGTTTTTACTTTGTGTGCTAACCTAGGAAAGACTTTCCTACTTCAAAGTTATGATTGCTTGAATCTTTAGACCTTTAATTCATCTGACACTCATTTTATATGATGGGAGATGCTTCCTTTTTATATAATATTTAGTAAGTACTGTAATAAAATATAATATAACCAATATCTCTTGATAACTTTTTGTTATATGGATCTATTTTTCTATTCTTGTCTCACCATCATGTGGTTTTATTACTAAAACTTTACAGTATAAAGACAAATTCTCCTGAATTAAACAAATTTCTTTGGCTATTTTCTTGCATTTACTCTTCCAAATAAAGTTTAAGATTTATCCAGTCAAACTCCAACCTCCCATGAAAACATTATAGTGAAATTGCATTCTGGCCATGGCACACTAATTTGTTTAGACAGACCTACCTGCTAAGAAATAAAAAGTCTGGATAACATATGTATAATATAAAATCGTGTGCTTGGTAGTTATTCAGTACTGCCTGAAAGTGCTGGAGAACTACTGAGACAGCAAGAAATATAGATGTATATGTAGATGTAGCTATAGTTAGATATCTTTTTGAAGGAGTATTTTTGTTTGTGTGTCTGTGAGTGTATGTGATTAATCTTGACGGCATTGAAGAGATACCAAAGCAGCCAGTACTTAAGCAAGCAGAAACCCAGAGAAAAGTAAGTTCATATAGTTGAGCCCAACTGGTGTCATTTGGTGCCTGAAAAACTAATTAGAGGTTTTTTTATTCATATGGGAGAGACATTGCTACAATTTGAGATCAGGGCCCACCAAGGAGGACCAAGGAGGAGTTAGGGTGATTAAGTGATCTACCTTTATTGTGACTGTTGTCAGAAGCAAAAGTAAATTCTTCCTGAGAAAGATAATATCTTTTATAGTCTGATTATCTGTGTAATTTTTTGTACACAATATTTAGAGTTCAGTTTTTAAACCTGGCAGGCAAATAAGGTAAGAATTAACCAAAAAGCACATAAAAAAACATATCACAAGTAATCTATATGTTAGAGTCTATTAGGAATAAACTTTAAACTGAGTATAATTAATACATTCAAGAAATTGGATGACAAAATGGAGAACTTAAGCAGAGAACTGGACACCATGAAAAAGAATCAAATAGAAACTATGGAATTAAACAATACAATAATGAAATTAGGAACTAAATAGTTTAACACCAAATAAACCACAGCTAAAGAGATAATTAGTGAACTGGAAGATAGTTCAGAAAAAAATACCCAGAATAATACAGGAAGAGAATAGCATCAAAAATAGCAGGACAGAGGAACATGATAAAAGTCTCATACATACAGCTGGCATTCAAAAAAAGAAAGGAAAAGTAAAATAATGCGGAAGAATATCTAAAGAGATATTGGCTGAGATTTTCCAAAAATGACCCAAAAAATCAAGTCACATTTTCAAGAAGTGCTATAAACTCCAATAATGAGTAACAAAAGTATCTCTATACAGAACATACTAAAACTAATAATTACTGAAGACAAAGAGAAAAATCTTAAAACCAGTGAAATGAAGTTAAAAAAAAAAAGATCACCTTCAAAGGCACAAGAAAGACTGATAGCCAACTTCTTAATAGAAATAACGGAAGCCAGAAGATAATGGAATAATGTCATCAAAATCTTAAAACATATAGCATTCTTTTCTTGAACATCTATAGTCAATTTGTGAAATAGTCTGTTAGAGGATGTGTATGATTGATAGAAATTATCCTCTTACATTGTGCCAAAATGTATCTGCTTATAATTTTCACTGGCTTTAGTTTTACTCATGTTAATTTCAGAGAATTTAGAATTTCAGGGCTTTTGGAGCTAAATTTTCCTCCATTTGTTTGTGTAGGATAATTCTCAATAACTTTTGAAGTTTGAGAAACATTTTTTAAACTCACCTTAGCTCCCCAACCATCCATTCATTCTACAAACATCGAGCATCTATTATGCACTTGTTATTTTTTTAAAAATGACATCAATGCAATGATAACTATGACATGTCCACTCTCCATGAGGAGCTCTTCATATAGAGGGTGGGAAAGATAATAGGCAGTAATTGCAGCGTGCTGTGATAATTTCAATTATAGGTGTAAACATAAGATGCTATGAGAGTATAGGGCAGGAACATCTAACTCAGTGTGGGGGAAGAGGACCGAGTTCCTAAAAGGAACTAAAACCTGATGGGATTAGGAGTTAACTATATTTTCCTTTTTGGAGGGAAAAGCAAAACAGGTGTTCTAGGAATAGAGATCCATATGTGCAAAAGCATAAAGAAGTGAAAGAGCATGCCATCTGGTCTTTCTGCCTTTTTCTCAACTACAGCAGATGAGCTCCTTCCTGCAGCCAGGAAATACAACTTCCAGCAGCTCTAGAAAAATATTGCTCCAGTTTAGCAAACTCAGTGGAAAAATGAAGCTTTTTCCTATAGTCCAATGACTGTTTTCTGGAGACACGAATGCTGCATGACCTTTCTTGGTTCTTATGCCCATCCTCCAGACTATTAAAGTGGTAGAGGAATGTAGTACCAAGATTGAACAACCTTGAAGCATGTACCCAGCTTTTTGGGGAGAAGAAGAAATGATTAGAGAAAGATCAATAATTTCCATCACCAATGGAATCACATAGAGTAAAGGAAGTTAGGATCCCAAGGGATAAGATGTTGGTCAGAAATAAACCACACCTTGTAAACAATGCCTATTAAACCCTTTCAAGACTATCTGCAAACGGTTTCTTGAGAGCTTTTCGGTGTTAGCATAGAATTGGCAATCTGAATTCCTGGCCAGTTTTGTTCCACTTACTACGTGTGTTTCCCTGAGCAAGATACTCTTTAAACCCAAACTTCTGTGTTTATAAAAATATGTGCAATATCATACTGGTTAGGTTTTCACAAAATTAAATGACATCATTTATGTATAGGCACCTACCATAGGTCTTACCTGTTTAGTCCTACTCAATACCTATTTATATTTCCTTTGCTTTTATCTTGGACCTTCAAGCATGTAGGAGTTCAGGCCTGGGGGTGAGAACTGTATATATTCAGATCAGATATTCAAGACTGAGAGACCGTAAGAGCAGACTGTGGAAAGGCTGAGTTGGTAGAGGAGGAGTAGAAATTTGAGTAATGGTGAAGAGGATATGAGTATGGGGCATAAGGCGCCCTAGCTTGTGAATTGAGTCTGGCACTGTGTGTGCGTGTGTGTGTGTGTGTGTGTGTGTGTCCCATATCTGTGCCTTGACTATATTGAACAAATTAAAGGTAAATTATTGATGCGAATATCAACGATACTAAAGAATAAAGGACACGCAAAAAAGGAGATACATTCAATTCCACCATGTAAATGTAATTCCATCCTTGTGAATTGTTTACTGTTTATGCTAATCACCCAGCAACATAATAAGAACTCTTAACATTATGAAATACGTTTCAGATTAAATTTGCTACAAGTCGCGTTTGGTGACAAAAGTCAACTGTGTTCATGCATGCTCAGCCTTGCTGGGTTCTTGCTCTTTGAGATTGGCCCTCTGCTTAAACATTTAAATGTCAAAGAAAAACTGCTGAGGAAGCAAATACAGTTACAGCAGATCTCCTAGTGAGACTTACTGCGGTAAGTCTTTGCTGTGAACATTTCCTCTGCTACGACCTTAGCAGTAACATCTTGAGTGGACTTCATTCCTGGAATGTATTCAAATTTCCTAGGCATGCTGAGAAGAGAATTGGAAGCTGATGGGGATGAGAAATGCTGTAATTACTAAGTATCTTAATATTGAAAAATAAATTTGATCTTTAAATTTATTTTTATTAACACAAGACACTGGCACCCTGGAACATGGCTCTTCTTTTTTGTTTTCCATCCTCCTTTTCCCTCCCTTCCTCTCCTCCCCTCCACTCCCCTGCTTTCCTCTCCTTTCCTTCCTTTTTCTTTCTTAATTTTAATTTTTACTCTTTGAATAAAACATGATAATAAAACCACAACAACAAAATAATTTTGAAATGGACATTTATTATTTAAATAAAAATAGTGCAATCATTATATAAAAATACCAAAGCTTAGCTGACTTTAAGCACTGCAGTTGCAACTATCGTTTTAAATACCAGTGTGACTGTGGAGGGGAAGGCTGTTTCTGCAGCCACAGCTTACACGCTGCCATGGAAACATCTGGGCTGCAGAATTAACAGTGAAGCTTGTCAAAAAAATCAACTTTGGCATGGGGAAATGACAGTGAGTGGAACATAATTTTGACCATGGGGAAATGTCCATTAAGCAAAGCATGTGTAAAACTGTCTCCAGAGAGAAAGAGAGAAAAAAAATATGGATGAGTCTCCTCTCTGTAACCATCCTTAATCAGACAGATAGCAATGGACTCCCAATTGGGTTAGAGATAGAAGGGCCTGTTTACTTCACCTCTTCCATTGTCTTTGTTTATGGTTTAGTCTTTGTTTCTAACATATGCACTGTGTTTGTTAATCGTTAAAAATATACATTGAAAATAGATTTTCTCGAGCAAGTTAATTTAGCTGTACATTCAAACAAATTTGAAATTAAAGTATATTTCTCCTTCAGGGTAGATTCCTCTGAAAATCATCTCCAGACTTTGGCCAGAGTAGCGTGACTGCAAGACAGGGAGAATAATGAGGCAGGGAGGAAGGTGGGGCGAGGAAAGACCAGTGAATTAGGTACCTGTGGACTTGGGTTTGAGTTCTACTTCTGTCCCTTAATAATTTGTGAGCAACAAAGGAGGTACAGAGACCCTGAATTTACTTTTTTCTCCTATTACATAGGAAACAAAAAAGGGTAAAAGTACTATGAAGTACTTGCTTTGTGAGTTAGAATGTGCTATAGATTATGGCAGTTATTATACTGGGATTTAATTCCCCTTGAAAGTTTCCACTTCCTTTTTATAGACAAAAAGTCTTATCAAGGGAAAACCTCCTAACTTAGTTTCATTAGCTGTGACTGATAAGAGAATGATGTCTGTTCCACTACAAAGTACGGTGTGGCCACAATGCGAATTAATATAGCTTTCATTCAGTCACTCTTAGAGATACCTGATATTTATTGAAAAGCAATTAAGTAAAAAGCACTGTGCTAATCAGTGGAGATACTATGATAAACAAATGTTAACTGAAGCTCTGCCTTTCCTCAGCTTTTCTCTTACTGGAAGATAACGGCAAAAAATATATATCCATGTAAATAAAGATATAACTTACAAACTGTGGTAAGCGCAACAAAGGAAATTTAAAGAAGGGAATTTAAAAAGGCTTTATAACAGGAGAGAAGGTGGAACTAGATAGATATGACCAAGGAAGGACTGTCAAAAGAAATAAAGCTCTAAGGAATGGGGATGGGGGAAATATTCAGGGCATGTGCCAAGGCCCTGGGGTAGAAAACAAGTTGACTGGGAGAACTGAAATGAGGCGGGCCAGTGTGTATGAGTTAAAGGGAGAGAAGCACAAGGTAAGAGTGGGGGACACAGCTAGAGATCACGCTGGGCTTTGGCAATTTATTCTATGTGACATGGAAAACCATTGAATAGGCTTTTAACAGTGGAGGAACACAAATTGCATCTTGGGCTATTCTACTGTGAGTCTTTTGCATTAGAATTCTAGTTACTTTGCTGAGTACCTTAACATACTTGAACACATAAGTATAAAATAAATTCTGGTTATCACCACTCAAGGAAACCTGAAGATGAGGATGAATTCATTTTCCTGTCACGTTAGAAGTTTAAACTGAAAACAGAAGATGGTTTTATTAGCAGAAGGTCACTCCATCTTCCATTTGTAGTGGATGGCAAATATGATGGTGATGGTCTTTCAGAACTGAGAAACAGGAAAGAACAGACCAAGTCTTCTCATCAGGAAAGCATGCATATAATGAACTGAAATTCTTTGAACTTAACTGAATCTAGGGGAAAAACACATTGTTGGAGGACTTTGATCGCTTCCTACAATTTTTTTTTCTAAAACATTCAAGAATTCACAGAGTACTGTTTTCAGCAAGAATATGAATAAAACTCTGTTCTGTTGTGCTTTCTGTTTTAAAATTTTTGTTCTGGGCAGAATCCTGTCACTGAGCAAAAAATGCTAATTGGACATTTGATTCATCTGGACAGCTGTGAATGGAATTTTTGCTAACCAGCAGCAGATGTAGACCTAAAACAGCATGGCAAATGGCCATTGGCATGGATGTGATGTTAGCTGCATGTGCCATGCTTTGATCCACCAGCACCTTAAAGTCTTTTTCTTTCCTTGAAAGATTGTTTATTAAATATTTCTGTAAATTAATCTTAGTAATTGTAAAGGGCCAATTCAATCCGTTGGCACAGGAAGACCGTATCATAGTACTTTATAGTACTCCAAAGAGTGAATTGGTGAAGCTGGATGGGAAATATTTGCTTTCCAATTGAAAACACAGAACAGATGCTGGCATTATTAACAGGACATTGCCTACTTGCAGTTCATGTCCTGAAAGGAGTCGTATGCCACACTGGTCTCTGAGTAATACTCTTTAGTTTATGTAGGAATAAATGTCTTCGGAAGTGAGCCATTTCAAAGCAAGAATTCTGTACATTAAGAAAATGGTGCTGATTTTTCTCATGTAAGTTTGGTGAATTGGTAAATCGATTTTATATCAGATGCTGCTTCATTTAAAGTAGTTATATTTAATGAGGAGTGAATCCCAAAAATTACTCATGGGGAATTTACGATAAACAAAAAATCATGAGTTCTATCTCCAGAGAAATTTCGATTTCAGATTTCTCTCTTGATGATTTTAATGTGCACCCCTAGTTGAGAATCTCTCATCAAAATAAATGTTATAAGTTTAAGATCTCTATCATGAGTTTAACGTGGCATACAGTAGCAGCCAGAGCCCACTCATACATCCTGTATTTCCCATTGAGCAGGAGAATAGGGTCTGGAGTCAGGGAGCCTAAGGCCTATAACTAAATCAAAAGGAAAACTCCAACTTTCCACACCAAAGTAACAAAAGGACCAGAGGCTACTCTGTTTGCAAACCTGACCCCCATTTCTGTGTGGCAGATGGAAAATTAAGAGTTTCTCTGTCTGGTTGCATAAAGCAACCAATCAGACATTTGCATAGAAGTGTAACTTTTAACTTCACTTCAGCCTCTTATTGCAGGCCACTACTTTATTTGCATGTGGTGTACACCAAGTGGCCAATGGGAAACCTCTAGAGGGTATTTGGACCCCAGACGATTCTGTAAACGGGGCCCTTGAGCCACTGCTTGGGCTGCTCCCACCCTGTGGAATGTACTTTCATTTTCAATAAATCTCTGCTTTCTTTTCTTGCTTTGCTGTGCGTTTTGTCCAATTCTTTGTAGAAAACCCCCAAAACCCAGACAACTTGCAGTCAAGACCCTCCACTGGTAACACACTGAGGGAAGAGTTGGGAGGAAATCCAGCCTTTGGTGTTTCCAAATTTAGCTGGCCTGTGCTCTTCCCTACAATGCTCTGTACTGTCTCGGCCTGAATTTCTAAAAGAAATCAGGATATTTTCACTGTACGTTGTCTAGTGAAAGCCATAGGCTTGGTGGCTTGGTTCCCATTGTGGGGAACTGTCCTGCTTTCCCTCGCATTCCAGGTAAAGTAGTAAATTTCCCATTGGTCACTTTCATGTTGAGGGGAATCACATTTTCCTATGTCCTCTTAAGTCTTTGAAGTGTTCCCTCTAAGCAGAGCTAAGAAGATCCACAGAACAGTTCTCCATCTTGTCTGCATATTAGAATCACCTGGGGAGTTTGTTTGTTTTTTAAATCATGCCTGCCTTCCCATTCCCCAGAGATTCTAATGTAATTGTTTAGCGTTGAGGTGCCTAATTGTTTCAATATGTTAGTAGTTTTCCAGGTGGTTTTAATGTGTAGCCAGATGTAAGAATGAGTGGCAGCTTCCCAGTTTGCCTTCCATAGATCTAAGGATCTGGCTTATTATATAAGGACCATCAATAAAGTGTGACTTTCATTCAAATATTGGCTGGATTTATCAGAAACATGTTGTAATGAAAGCATCTTCATCATGACATTGTTATGACTTGGCTATTTATATGTTGTTCTGCACATCCCACTGTTTGACCAACACCTGTGGGTTTAGATCTCAAACCTTAGAGAATTGTCATCAACTCTATTCTAGGGAATGGTGGGCTATTCTTAGAACATTCATTCATCCATTCATTATTTAAATATTCATTCATAAAACAGTTACTGAGTACTTCCTATGTGCTAAGAATAGTGATAGATACTGGGGAGATGTATATCTTAAGGGAGCCCACAGCCTAGTTGTGGGGAACAGATGTGCAAATAGTTGCAATATAATGTCATACTAATTATTTCCCAGAGTGGTGGACAAAAGAGAAGATCACAGAAGAACACGTGATCAATTCTCTATGGTGAGTAAGGGAATACATAAAAATAAAACAGACAAGTTCAACTGGGTGAATGGAAGCTCAACAAGTTGATACAGTATAGGGTTGAATAGAAAACTTTACGCAAAGGGAAGGTGTTTTGCAAAGCTATGAGGATTCTGAATAACACTATACTTGGAAGTGGAATATACTTCCGTCTTACTGCACATTAGAATTGGCTGGAGTACGGGGTGTGCAGCAGGGAATGGTACATGCTAGGCAGATAGTGATCACAGAGGCACTTGCCTGCTATCCTTCGGAGTATGAACTTTGATCTCTAGGCAATGGAGAGCCATTGCAGGGGAGAAAGAAGCAGATGAATCATATAACATCTAAAAAACAAGCAGGTCATCCTGACTGACCAGCTCTCCAGAGACCACCAATCAAGCCATTGCTGAGCCAAACCATACTGAGGGGGTTCAGAAAAGAGATAAACTACTTAAGAAAATGCAAATCATCTATTCATCCACTTAGTCACTGAACAAACATTTATCGAACACCTACTATGTGCCAAGCACTAGGCATAGAGCAGGATTTCTGAAGCTTGACACTGTTGGCATTTTGAACAGTAGCATACTTCCTCTCTCCCTGACAATGTGACAACCAAAAATCTCCACTGGTTGAGAACCAGTGGGATACAGGGATGAATAAGCCATACCCCATGCCCTTAAGAAATTTACAGTCTAATACAGAAAAGAAGTGATATGCATTTTAAAAACCCAGTGGCTGACACCTGTAATCCCAACACTTTGAGAGGCTGAGATGGGAGGATCACTGGAACTCAGGAGTTTAAGACTAGCCTGGGCAAAATAGTGAGGCCCATCATCTCTACAAAAAAACCCCCAAAAAATTAGCTGGAAAATAAAAATAAAAATAATTAGCTGGGCGTGGTGGTGCACATCTGTAGTTCCTGCTACTTAGTAAGCTGAGTTGGAAGAATCACTTGAGCCCAGGTGATCGAGGCTGCAGTGATCTCTGATCACACCACTACATGCCAGCCTAGGCAACAGAGCAAGACCCTGTCTCAAAATAAATAAATAAAAATTTAAAAAATGTTAAAAGGCACAGTTCAGGACTAAAGAGGGAAAATACTATAAAAGAAAGATCAACTGTTATGAAGGCTTATATAAAAGGGAAACAATGTTCCCATTTAGGGTAAGCAGGGACATCCTCATGGAGGTAGAGGCTTTTAAACTGGTCTTTAAAGTAGCTCTGGATGCATGAAGGTGAGCTGGAAGGACTGAACTTCATTAGATCTCTGGACTAGGCACTCCTGCATAAGTTGCCCCGTGGATAGTAGCTATCTGCCATCTGGACCCTGCTGATTGGCCCAGGGGTGCTCACCTAACCAATGTACAGCCTGCCTGGTGACCCAAAAGGTGACCTAGATTTTAATATTTCTCACTCATTGCTATAATAGGACTGTTTGTTTCAACCTGATCACCACTCCTCCCTTGCTTGTTCCTGATTGATATTTAGGTAGTATTGAGTAGTTAATCTCTAGGTTTCATTTTGATTACTTGTTACTTGGGCTGTGTCAGCTCATTACCCTGGCTCTTCTACTCAACGAGTGCTGTTAAAATGATCTTCTATGTAAACGGTGCCCCTAGAACCGTGCAAATCACACTCTCTACCTCTCTCCACCAGTGATAGATAAGGGGAACTAGAATATAAAGGCCTGACATTTCTCCACTGGACAGGGTTCAGGTATGGCCATGCCTCTTAGCTGTTGTTCTCTTGACCTCTGACATTCTGGAACCTATGATTGATGCTTGTGCCTTCTGTCTCTGTCTGCATCAGTAAAGTGAATTTAGCTAAGGAAGAAGGTGAGCGATCTCACAACATGTTCTTAATCTAGTCATTAACAGACAGTAGGAAGGGCGAGTATTAGCTGCTTTACATGTAATCGTATTTAGACTGGTTCCATTGCTTTAGAGGTAGCAGTGTGGGACTGCGGACAGGCCAGATAGAAGGAGGTCTAGATTCCTTGCTGCTACTTTGTTCCCTTATTCCAGAATGGTGTATGTGTTGTGTATATGTATATTCATGTTAATATGTATCCACAACACATACACACACAAATAAGAATGTCTACTATTTCAAAAATGTTTTAAAGTACTGAGGCAATATTTTTTATGTTACCCCAACTTCTCAGTCTGAGATCAGGATTACACTCTAAGAGCCAGCCTGCCTGGGTTCACTCTATCATTTCTTGACGTGTGATTCTGGGCAAGTTGTATGACCTTTTCCTGCTCATTTTGCACCTCTGGAATGAGGATTATCATTTCCGCCTCACGAGGTTGTTTTAGGATTGAATGTAGGTATATGCATAAGGTGCTCTGAGATGCCTGGAGCGTCAGAAGCACCATGCAACAGCAGCCTTCACATGGCATCACTTCCCAAGTGCAGAAAGCCTTCTTTTCCCTGAAATTCTTTCTCTGTTGGTTGCTCGTGCCTAGATTTCTCTAACTGAGATGATTACAAAATGTCTTCTTTTAAATGTTAATGCCTCTTCCCCATGAGATTGGTGATACCTTAGTCCTTGCCTGTCATGGACACTTTGCCGTAGGAATTAATTAGTTTCTTTCTCTGAGATCAGGTCTTGATTAAGGTGAAGATGAGTGGAGGAGGAGACCCAGAAAGTAAATGATGGAGGGTTCCAAAAGCAGATTTCTATTTCTCCAAGTTTTTGAAGTGACATTTCCAAGTCCCTTAGTTTAGAAACTGGTGGGGGTTGTTTGTTTACTTTTTCTCTCCTCTTCATTCCTGAAGTCATTCATCTCACCCAACTGCAGATGGCTTCTTAGATTCACCACTTCCTTTCTGCTTGCATTTTACTGCCTAGCTCAAGCCATCGTCACCTTCCTCTTGAATGGTGGTCTCCTCCAAGCTTCTCCTTTGGTTTCATACATCCTGGTGAGATCTTCTCCAAACCTTGATGAGACGTCTATGTCCCCAAAAATGTCAGGAAATAAATATCGCTTAGGTTGAAGTTGTTGAGGGACCACTATTTGATATTTTGAAAAAACAATAAGGATCATCCATTGTCATAACCAGTTGAAGGAATTTCATCTGGGAAACACAGAGTATGATTATCTTTCATCATGAAGAACGCTTTTCCTCCAGCTGGCATCACAGAGCTGGAAATGCAGAATCTCAGGTCCCACTTTGGACTTACAAATCTGTGGTAGGTTGTTCCCTATCAAACTGTGCTCAGGAATGCTACAACCCAAACTTTTTTGCCTGCTTTAAAATCCCCATAATCATGTTCTTTCATCTATTCACCTTTAATTTGATTCCCTTGCATGTAGTCCTTTCATCTAATGTGGTTGTCTCAGCTCTCCTCCTCTACTCACTCCCAGGTCTCTGTTTCCTCATCTTCCTTATGAACTCAATGTTTTCTAAGCTCGCTTCCCACTCAACAATCTAGAATTCATCCTAGTCTCTCAGATTGGAAAGTCTTCCTCAAAATATATCCCACCCGTCTGCAAATATCAACTCAAAACACCAGTCCTTTATGCAGCTTTCATAAGTGCTCCAAGCTAAATTCTTGTATTTCTTTTCTGAGTCTCTGTTGGCACTCAGATTTTTATTAATTTTTTTGTGCACTTGTGTAGTGGTTAAGTGCATGGTATTTGCAGTCAGAGAGACATCACTGCAGGTTTGACATCTGACTCTACTATTAGCTGTGTGAATTAACTTCTCTCACTGTCAGTTTCCTCATCAGAGAGGCTCCTCTGGTTCAGTAATATAAAGATTTGGGGGCTTGTGTCTGTTCAGGTTTCAATCCAGCCTTCGCTGCATACTAGCTGGATCCCCTGAAAGTTAGTTAACCTCTTTAAGCCTGAGAATTTTCATCAGCAAAATGGGCATTCTAAGAGGAGATAATTTAGAGGGTGACTGTGAGCACTAAATAATGTAATCCATATACAAAGTGTTTAGCAAATTCCTGGCACATAGTTATGATTCCGAATGTGGGGACTAATCATGCCTCTTAGAAAGAGTGATTTCTCCTCTTTTCAGGTATTTCCTTTCATGCAGAAGGAACTCAATTGGTGTAGGAGTCCTAGTCTCCTTCCTCTATTTTACTCATTACATTTTGAAGGTGGCATGTGTGTGTTTAGGTTGAAGTAACTAACTTGATGGGTTAATTTAGGAAGAACAACTTTCAAGTTGAGCACACTCAATTTTTCCTCCCTTTCTTCCTCTTGAGATCATGTTGCTCCATGAAATAAGTCTACTTCTCTGTCATGCCACACATTTTATAGTAGATTGCCTTTCCACTGAGAGGTCTCCTGTAGTTTGGGGATAACTGTGTGAGTTTATTTACTTCTGAGGTATAGTAATGGAAAAGCCATTCATCTGAAAATATATACTCTATCCTCCAAACTGTATTTTATCAATAATAGGGATGATACATTTGATCTCTTTGTCTTTTTAACAATTCAGTCAGAACTCAGAGAGATTTTTTAAACTGGATTCAATAGCACCTATTTCTTTTCATTGCAGTTATGATTAAATTACATAATTCACAAACTCATATAGCATAATCTCTAGCCCTATTTGTCACTTCCATTTAGCTATTCCTGAGTTATATCCTTTACAATAAACTGGTAATAGTAAGTAAAGCACTTTCCTGAGTTCTGTGAACTGTTCTGGCAAATTATCAAGCACGAGAAAGATGTGGAAACATACAATTTGTAACAATCAGTCAGGAATACAGGGTCCTGGGGTTTTTGACTGGTGTCTGAAGTTGGGGGCAGCCTTGTTTGATTGAGCTCTTAAGGTGTGGGATCTGCACTATCTCTGAGCAGTGTCATAATTGAATTGAATTGAATTGTATTGCTGGGATATCTTGAGTTAGTGTCTGGAAAAGCAGAGAATTGATTGTTGGTATTGGAGAACACCTCAGCTTGTCATCGTACATTCAAGGACAGATTGGTGGTCAAGCATGAGAAACAGTAATAGAAAAAGAGAGTTAGAGACTGAGGTAGATGCACGAAGAGACTGAGAGAGACTGGGATGAGAGAACGGAGACAGATGAACTATAACAGAAGATGTCTACGTCCCCAAAAATGTCAGGAAATAAATATTGCTTAGGTTGAAGTTGTTGAGGGACCACTATTTGGTATTTTGAAAAAAACAGTAAGGATCACCCATTGTCATAACCATTTGAAGGAATTTCACCTGGGAAACACAGAGTATGATTATCTTTCATCATGAAGAATGCTTTGTCTCCACGTGGCATCACAGAGCTGGAAATACAGAATCTCAGGTCCCACCTTGGACTTCTAAATCAGATTCTGCATGTTGGCTTGCAGGTGGCGTATATGCACATTGTCGTTTCAGAAGCCCTATCTTGGGGTATTAGAGCAGTACTGTGAAAATCAGACTTGGGTTATAATAGTCCCTTTACCACTCTCCAGCCATGTGACTCTAGAAAGACTCCTATCCACCCTGAGTTTCGGCTTCCTCATCTGTGTAACGGGAATGAAAGATCTGCACTCCTTGTTTCTAGGATTTGTTGGGAAGAGCCAATAAAATTGGAACATGAAGATACTCTGAAGACTGGAAAGGGCCCTGAAAATGGAAGATCTCCAGTTGCTCAGTACATGAGGCTAGGGTGGGGACTGACTTTTCCCCTGACTATCACTTGTGAGTTTCACTTTACTGCTATAGTCATTCTTTCTGGCTCTGAGTAAACCCCACTGTGTGTGAAGGAGATGTGAGCAAGTCAGCAGATGATGCATTTATTTTTGAACATGTTAATTTCTTTATCAGCTCTATTTTTTTTTCTGAGGGCATCACTGTATTACATTAATGCCTTGAGTTGTTAACCATACCAGCTGGCACTGCCGGTCTCACTTATATAGACAGTGTAAAAGCTCAGAGAGTAGCATGGAAATTGCCACCCAAACCACAATGCTGGATCTCCTCCTTGGCATGCTTATCTCGGGAGCAGATCCACCATTCCTTCCTCTGTTTTCAAAACCCTTTATGATATTATTTGGCATCTATGCAATTAATTTTGTTCTTCTGTGGGTTTTGAAGTCTTGGAAGAGCACAGACTTTGTATTTTTCTCTTTTTTCTCTGTCTGTTCAGGAATTGGCACATAGTAGGAATGTCAGACATGTTTGGAATAAGAATAGTGAGGAGAAATGTGAAACTGACCATTATCCCTATTTATTCATTCATTATTAGCATAAATGAAACTTTCTAAGATAAGGCCATCCTTGACAGTATACATGAGGTCTTGTGCATCCCTATGCTTCCCTGGCACCCCTTCAAAATGCTCATCATACATGCAGACATTTAATGAATATCTTTTCTGAGAGCTTGTGAGCTCTTTGAGGTTAGAGATTGTTCTGTTCCTTGCCATATCCTTGGGCTCAAGACAATACCTGTCACATTATGGTGTTCAATACATATTTGTAGAATTAAAGTGATTCATTGGAGATTCCAATTTTATAGATTCCTACCTTCACTATTCCTTTCTAAGGCCAAATTATCCCAACAGTAAAACTTCCCCAGTTGGAAATCTAGCCAATATCTTGCTCATTTAGGAAGTTTACCTATCAATTCTTTTCTCCAGTGGCCTATTGCTGGAGGGAAGGAGAGTAACACTTACTGAATGCCTACTTTCAACAATATATGATAAGTGTTATTTTCTCCACTCTTCTAGAGAGGGGAATGATGTTCAGAAGGTAAATGGCATGACCAGGGACAAATAGCTACTATGGGGCAAGGCTAGGATTCTAACCCAGGTTTAATCCAATTTACAGTCACTCTTCCCACTGAATCACACCACCTGTGTAGCACATAGAAGAGTCTTATATTTTCTCATATTTTTGTCTCTAGCATCTGTTTTTCAGAGTGCAATCTTGTCTGAATAGGGCCACAGAACTGGTCAATATCAGAGAGGACTGATATTCCAAATTTAATTCCTTGCATAAATTTATTTTCAACAAGAACTACTTCATAACTCAGTCTTAACTCTTTCAGACTAAACTGTCTCTTTCCAACTGGGGCAGGTAACTTGACCGTGGCCTCGCTTCGTCTCTCAGATCTAGGGCAGTGATGGGCAGCCTGTTTCTTGTAGATGCTTGATGATGGAAGGCTTGATCCTTTCATCCATTTGTTGGAACTGGGTTAAGGCTCAGAGTAAGCTCTGATGCAAATGCATTTGGATTTTCAGAAAATCCATCTTTCTCTCTCTCAGATAAACTGTCCTTGGCTTGAACTTACACAGGGCTTGTTCAAGTCACATATTTTGTAAAGTCTAAAGAGGAAAAATGGTCATCAGTGTAATTATTGTCTGGCTGTAGACTCTTTGATAACCATTAACTAAAAAATATAGATTCTCATAATTTGCTTTTCATTTAATCTATTAGTTAATGTTTTACTTTATTTTTTTTTTGAAACATCCTTTCAGCGTTTGTTTGCCAGATATATATTCGATGCCCACTTGCATCAGGTCTTCTGCTAGGTACTGAGCACACAAAGTGGAGAAATCAGGGATTCTGGCCTCAAGTATAATTCATTCCTGCAAAAAGTGACCATATTGACAGGGTGCTGTGGCTCACACTTGTAATCCCAGCACTTTGGGAGGCTGAGGCGGGCAGATCATAAGGTCAGGAGTTCGAGGACAGCCTGGTCAATATGGTGAAATCCTGTCTCTACTAAAAATACAAAAATTAGCCGGGTGTGGTGGCGGGTGCCTGTAGTCCCACCTACTCAGGAGGCTGAGGCAGAAGAACTGCTTGAACCTGGAAGGCGGAGGTTGCAGTAAGCTGAGATCATGCCACTACATCCAAGCCTGGGAGCAAGCCTCCATCTCAAAAAAAAAAAAAAAAAAAAAGTGTCCTTATCTGCCTGAGTGATTTAGGGAAGTCTTCCTAGAGGTGGCTGGCTTTGATGGAGACTGGATAGATGAGCGGAATTAACAGATATGGAAGCAGACAGTGACTAAAAAAGAACAAAATATGCATAATGTCAGGGTACAGTAAGATGGATACAAAAGCAACCAATTCTGCAATTCAGCAAGTTCTGCCAAAGCTCTTACTTAATGTCTTTCAAAGAAATAAAGAAAGGTTAAAGGAAAGAAGAAGAAACTCTGAAAACATTCAAGACCATAGTTTTGCTCTGAGCCCATTCTAATAGATGTTTGCTGTCATTTTGGGATTATTTTGGTAGAAAAGATCTCTGCACTTCAATTGCTAGGAACCAGACTGAGAAAATCCTTTGTAGGGTCCTTTAAAATCAGGAGTGGCCACAGTGCTTTTTGGCTGAGACAAATGGGATAGTGCGGTCACTGAGAATGGAATTGCAGCTCTAATAAAGGGCCCTTCTGTTAGTGGCAGTGCCCTCTCTCCTCATGCCATAAGGTGCTCTGGAGAGAAATAGGTGCGTGTCTGTCCAGCTCCCAGGTATCATTGTTCTAGGGAGACAGAAGCAATTTCAGATAGCTGGAACATGGGCCAGAATTACAGTGGGGACTCTGGTTTAGACTTGATGCATGGCTTCTTTTAAATGCTAGCTCTCCATATGACTTATTCATCATGCCCTATTTCCCAGGGAGCATCTAGTCTAAACTCTTCTTTTCAGATGAGGACAATGTGACCCAGACACATCCAGCAACTTACCGAAAGTTACACAGCCAACTAGTGCAGGTCTTCATTAATCCAGTGCTGACCTTATTCTGTCATATTCAACATTAGTTGGTTATTTATTTCATTAATAATTATTTACTGAATGGTTACAGTGTGCTAAACACCTTGTTAGGCAATAGATCATCTTCCATGGAGAGGCAGCATCTAGTGATGGTTTCAAAACTCATGTATGTTCATCTTAGATTAGTTGCATAACCTCTCAAAGGTTCAGTTTCCTCATCTGTAAAATGGATTTGATAACAGTGCCAATCACAGGGATGTAATGAAGATTAAATGAGATAATGCATGTAGAGGTCAGCACAGCATCTGTCACTCTTATTACCACAGTTGCTATGGTTTAATCCTTCTGGGCTCTTTCGTCAGAGGAAAGATCTTTACTCTTTAATTCTTATGTCTGCCTGCCCTAAAGATGGTTATGAAAGGTTTATTTCCTCTGAGTGCTTTCATTCTCTCTAAGTCCCTCTAAATCCCTGATCGACAACTCCTGAGGGCTGGAGCTTATCTCCCTCACAGCCATCCCCTGGTCCAGACACTACTTCCCCACTCCTCTGGGTTCTTGGCAGCCTCCCCAGGAGGGAATCGGATGTGTTCTCATTACAGCCTCACAACCTTGGGAGGAAGTTTTGTCAATGCTCAGTGCATTTCCTGAATCCATTTGGAGAGGAACATTGGGGCAGCTCCAGGATGGCATAGCATCCATCTCTGAGACCAGCCAGGTTTGGGTTGGCTCAGAAGATCTAGGACTTGTCATGATCTCTGGCATTCTAAGAATGGGTTCCATAGTGCCTGTTTTTTTTTTTTGTTTTTTTTTTTTTTAAATCATAAGTAGCACAGCATATTAGCCCATTTGGCAAGAAACAAGGGAGGGGTGCAGTTTAGCACACACTTGGCTGTGCATAGTCCTAACAGCATAATAGTTTTCATGGTTCTTTCCCAAGCTTAATCACCTTTAATGTAATAAGTCATCTTCTGGGCAAGGTTTCTGCATATAAATGGGCATCCTGCTTCTCTGCCCTCCTTTTGCACGTCATCTTCCCTATGAGGGAGCATCCTGCCTACTTCTCTCCAAAACCAGTTGGAGAAAAAGCACACCAGTCAGTGCGCATTAATGATGGCAATGCATTCCCCAAAGGAGGCAGAAACCTCAACAGATGTCTGGAACAGATTTGCAAAATACTCTGTCTGCATAAGGCAGCTCTGGACATCCACGTATTTCTTAGCCCCACAGCCTCTAATGCTTACTTGAATGAATAACTTTCATGGTTTCTTTGTCCCTTTTGATTTAAGGAATGAGCTCTTTATATTTTGGGTCTTTTAAGGTAATTTTGGAGGATCTTTGTTTTGCTGGCTGTTTCTTTTATTGGTCATGTGTGAAAATAAGGATATAGCTGTGAAATGGAGGAAAGAGGAATGAATGGAGAAAAAGAGAAAGGGAGTGATATTTATTGGGCACTAATGATAGTATATATCTATTTGTCATTTAACCTTCATGACAACTGGATTATTGAATGGCAAAAGATCACAGAGACCTTGTGTATTCCTCTCCACATGTGTCTGTCTCCAAAGACCATGTACCACATCACAGATTGAATGATTTTGTCATTTTATTACCTCTTCTCTAAGCCAAGAATTCATTTTTTTAATCCTCAACTCAGCTTCCTTGTAACTTCCACGTTCCTTTGATTGGACCATCATGCATCCTTTAGAAATTTGGTGCACTGCATATTTTCCCCATTTGGATTTTATTAAGGATATATTTTCTTTAAATGCCTATTCTTTTACAACACTACATAATTTGATTTACTAAACAAAGCCACTCAAGATTTTTTCTTTTCAAATTTGATTAGTTTTAGAAGTATTAATATATAATGAAGCTATTAATTCTTAAGATATCTTTTCCTGTATTTCTTAATTCAAAATATAGCTAGAGCTTTTCTTTCCATGCATTGTTCTCCTCCTGAAAAATTTTTAATGGTATTCACTATTTAAAGGCATTTATCCATTACGAGAGAGTGAGAGCCTGTCTCGAAAAAAAAAAAAAAGAAAAAAAAAAGAATGCATTTATCCCAAGCTACTTGTTTATATTTGTGGTCATAAATTAATGTATGGCTCACCTCAGCCTCCCAAAGTGCTGGGATTACAAGCATGAGCCACAGCGCCCTGCCAATATGGTCACCTTTTGTAGGAATGAATTATACTTGAGACCAGCATCCATGATTTCTCAGTTTTGGTAAAAATTCAGTCAATGCATATTCAAATATTTTTTCTAATCCATTGTTTTCCTCTGTATATCCTGAGACTCAAATTATACATTACCCCTTTTCACTGTACTTCATATGCCCTTTAGTCTCCTATATTTTTATTCTTTTGTTTCTTCTTGCATAATTCTGTTTTCTTCCACTTCCCTGTTTTAAGTTGCGCCTAATTGCTGTTAAACACATTCATGGAGTTCTTAATTTTGGTTATATCTTTTAGCTCTAAAATATCCCCTTTTTTGTGGTTTCCAATTACCTGCCAAAATCTTCAATCTCATTTTTTACCTCCTTTATAAGAATTGCTAAAGTTTATGACTAATAATTCCATTATCTAGAACTCCTTTTTGCTGTTTTCTCTTGATTCTTGCCTTGTCTTTTCATGTGCTTGGTTTCTTTTGACCATGTGCTGGATGTGGTACTATGAAAGAAAAAGTCTGTGTTTGATTATGGAAGATAAGTAGGGGCACTAGAAACTTTGAGTTATATTGATCCAGTTTCAGGGACTGAAATGATTTCAATCTTGTCTTCAGTTTCTGCAAGGGTTAATCTTCTTCCACTTTACCCTTACTCATAGGATGCAGAGCCTTTAGAGTTCCAAAGATTTATCAGTACCCCTTTGGTGGGCTCTGGGCTCCTCCTACTTTTGTCTCTCTAACACTGATGAATCTGTTAAAATTTCTGTTCAGTAATTCATACTCTCTTATTCATCCCTTCTAGAATCAGCAGAGGGGTAAATAGGCCCAAAAGTTTAACTTACCTCTACTAGCTTCCATCTTCTTTCAGATTTCAGTGTTATAATTTCTCATTGCCTTTTCGGCTTTCCAATGACTTTAGGCCTATTTTTTTAAAGTCTAGATTTTCTATTTGTCTCCAATGGGAGTGTTGGTTTGAATTACTTAGTCCACCATTTCAGATGCTATTTAATTATCTTAAAAATTAAATTTCCCTTTCTCTGTGCTTCTTATGGGAACCAAGGAGAGGGATGCAGTCCAAGCTTGGGCTGTGGATTTTAAGGTGAAAATAACATTTTCCAGGTCCTGAATGAGACAGCAGCAAAAAAATTGTGATAGCACTCCAAAGGGAAGGTGAAGTTTGAGGAGGAAAAATTCAGGACCACTGCTTTATCCTCTCATTATATCATTGGTAACTCTGTTTTTCCTATAATAGAATACAATTTTATTTAAGATTCATTTAAGGGACTCCATGTTTGGATCCCCTTCCAGGAATATTCTTGTGCTCGTTTTTCTCTATCCTGGATTTTCCCTCTGGAGTCTCTCCATGAACACTCCCTTCGTGGAAGCCTGTCTTCCCCTCCCAAACTCCATTTCTCTATTCCTTTCCACTCAGTGTAGAAGCTGCTTTCCTCTCCTGGATTCCATCTTTCTGGATTCTCTCACTCAGTATGAGAGTTAGCTGTTTATTTCTCTCTCCTTCTCCTGTTTCTCCCTCTCTTTCTAAATAAATCACTTTCTACAGAAAAAAAAAAAAAAGTTTCATTAAAAAAATTTGTCCCTATAACCATAACTACATTCTAAGAAGGTTGATGATTAATAGCATGAAGACTTTTTCAAATCTGCTAAGCAACTTGGTAGTTTTGAGTATTCAAGAAAGGGAGAAAAACTAGATAATTCTGCAAAACACCAGAATAATTTAGAGTCTTATGTGACACTCATAAATGAAACAGCTGAGAAGAAACAGAGGTGAAAGGTTAAGAAACATAGGTGCTAGTGTGAGAGAGTAAGGTTATGAGTTTAGCAATGTCAATCTGCATCTCTGCCCCCACCTCCATTCCCTCAAATGTTAGTGAATTGAAGTATACTGTGTTTGTCTAGCAGAAAGTAAAAAATTGATTGTTCTTTGTCAGTGGACATGATGTAGGATGAAGGCTTTGAATAGGAATCTAAAAGGGATTTTGATTTCCATAGGCTATATGGAGCAGGTGGTATCCACCGTGACCTCTAGGATTCCCCTAAAATGGACTTTCCTCTTGTCTCGAGTCTCTTTCTGGGAAACTCCCCTCAGTGTAAACCTGAGCCAAACCTTAGTTTCTCTGTGATGAGTGAGGCTCTCTGTCATATCACATTACTATTCCCACACTGGTAATAGTGAGGTGTTACAGCTTAAAATGACAGAAAGCATGGTGGTCTCAGAATTTAGAAAGCAGCCTTTTGATAATGATTATGTCTCAAATGACTGTAGAGTTGGTCATTTTACCTGTAAAGTCTCCATTTCCTCATCTCTAAATTGAAATTCTTTTAGACTGGTGGTTTGCAATTATTTTCTGGGGATTCCTTTGTTCAAGCAAGGTCTTAAATACATACACAAAGCAAGTAAAAAGAACTCAGGTTGAAGTGGAGAGGTGAACAGGGGCAGAAATCTCACCCAACTTTAAACTCCCTAAGAAGGTTTCATAGAGTGTGGTTTGACCACCAGCGGACTTAAAAGTTCCTACAGTTCTTTTAGTTCTAGCTTTTTCCTTATGCCATCTTTCAGTCATCCCCAAAGAGTAGCTATTTAAGAAAATATTACTACTTTTTCCCTATGGAGGTGGGGGAAAGAGAGTGGAAGAAAGATCCCATTTACGAAGGCCTTATCAAGTGCCAGACATAGAGGCAGGCACCTCCTTAATTTTCATAATGGCTCTGTTGAGTTGGTTTTGTGCCCAATGGAGGAGGCTCCTGCAGCTCAGAGATGAGTATGTAGCTCAAGGTAACATAGCTAGCATGTGGCAGGTCCTCATTTCAAGCTCAGCTCTTTCTGACTCCACTATTAGACATGTAGGTGGTGAGTAGAAAGTGGGCACCTTAGTAAATGAGACGTAGGTTTGAGTCAAGGAAAATGCCATGGAATATTGTGTGGTATAGATATATACAGTTGACCCTTGAATGACACTAGGGTTAGCAGTGCCAATATCCCCCCACTGCTGCAGTCAAAAATCCACTTATAACTTTTGACTCTCCTGAAGCTGAATTACTAATAGCTTACTGTTGACTGGATGCCTTACTGATAACATAAAGTTGATTAACACATATTTTGTATGTGATATATATTATATATTGTATTCTTAAAACAAAATAAGCTAGAGAAAAGAAAATGTTATTAAGAAAATCATAAGGAAAAGATAATATATTTACTACTCATTAAGTGGAAGGAGATCATAATAAAGATCTTCATCTTTGTCATCTTCACATTAAGTAGGGAGAGGAGGAGAAGGGGGAAGAGGAGGTTGGTCTTGCTACCTCATGGGTAGCAGAAGTGGGAGAAAATCCATGTATATGTGGACCCAAGCAGTTCAAATTAGTATTGCTCAAGGATCAACTGTATGTAATTTTTTGCCTTCAGATTTGAACTCATTTGTGTTTAGTTTGATATAGGAGCATCTAATGAGATGCCTGCAGTCCAAGGATGTGTTTTCTTTTAGTTCATGGTCTAAGCTCTTCTTTGCTTGGTTACCTATACTTACAAGTCTAGTCAGAAGGGTTGGCAAGAAGCTATTAATTAGGTCCCTTCCTTTTTTTCTTTTCAGTGCTCTATGGATCAATATGAGACATTTCTTTATTTCTGAATTACTATCATGCATTTCCACTTTCTCCCAAGGATATTAAAGAAAATAGTCCCAGTGGTAGTAACTCTTGGCATGAGTTAAATGTGCAAGATGTTGAAAAATTTCCTAAGAGATGAGCAAAATTGTTTGTAGTTTTGATTTCATTATCATTATACTGATGATTAGTTTTGGTTTTGGGAAATGTGGAAAGGGCTAGACAGATGTAGAATACCAGGTCTACAATAATAACAATCACAATCATATTGCTAATGAAGCACCATTTAGTGTGATTTTATATATCAACTTGACTTGGTGCCCAGATATCCCAGTAAACATTTCTGGGTGTGTCTGGGTGAGATTAACATTTGAATGGCTAGAATGAGTAAAACAGATTTTCCTCCCCATCCTCATGGGGTTAGGCCTCATGCTCCATTGAAGGCCTGGATAGAATAAAAAGGCTGAATAAGAACGATTTCTTCCTCTGTGTTTTTGAGCTGGGACATTGATCTCCTCCACTTGAACTGGACCTCAGCTGTCTTGGTTCTTAGGCCTTCGCCAGATCTTTGGAGTCTACTGTAGCTTGCAGATAGCAGATCATGGGAACTCACACCCTCTATAATCACATGAGCCAATTCCTTACAATAAACCTCCTTATTTGTATAATACTAATATCTATATATCTCCTATTGGTTCTCTGAAGAACTGTGACTAATACAGTAAGTGATTACAGTATTGTAGACACTGCACTTAAGTGCTACACATAACTTATTTAATGGAATCCTTCACAATCTTATGAATGAGATGTCTTTGATATTTGCATTCTGCATATGAGCTTAGAGCAGTTGAGTAACTTTGTTAAGGCCATATAGCTTGAGTGGGGGACATTCCCATAACCACATGCCATGTGGCTTTAAGTAGTTCAATGAATGTATCTGAATTTATGTTTTAAATGGGGACAGTAATGCCCACCCTGAAGAACTGTCAGGAGTAAATGAGATGACAGGTGTAAAGTACTTGGAACAGGGTTGGGTGCATGGTAGGGACTTGGAAATAGTAGTTTTTGCTACTTTATTTCTTATGTGTGTTAACAAAATTTAGAGGCTTTGCAGCTTGTGGAATAGATCTCATTCCTCTAACATATCACTAACATCTGAATTTGATCATTTGTTCATCTCCATTAAGCTGCAATGATATTTCATGTTATCCTCGGGAAAAATGTGATTACTGTGACATTTAAAATTCTGCACAACCCAGGGAGAGGGAGGAGGCACACATTTGAAAATAAGAGGAAATCCTGGTTAGACTGTCATTAGACAACTCCAGGTTGCCATAATTTAGGGAGTGGAACAGCTGCAAAGGTCACCAGGAGGTGCTTTGTTTCCCAAAAGGTGTTTGGTATTTACTTTCACTCAAGCATGTTCCTTCTGCTCTGATAACCATTGTCATCTTCCATTACAATAAAAGATGTCAGAGGGATTTTTACAGGCATATGGCATTAATTTAGTTTCCCCTCTGCGGTCATAAGAGAGTTTGAAAAATGAAAACAAAACAAAGCCCCACTCAGCCATTCATCAATTCCTCTTTATTGGACAGCAATCATGTGCCACACAGCCAGGAAGACAGAATCTCCATTTAGAAAGTGATGGAATGAACAACCTCCTTTCAAAGTGCTGGCTCTGGTGTGCTTCCTTCTCCATTTCCTCTCCAGTCTTTGCGAAATGAGTCAGAGGACTACATAGATTTCCTTTGGGAATTAACAAGATCAGCCACATTTTCTCTTCATCACGTTATTTGGAATTATGACTGTGCTTTTTGGTTGCCAGAGTCTGTTCATGTCCATCCACCGCTTGCAATAATCCAGTGAGGTAGGCAAGACAGGCCTGATTATTGTTGTTGACCAGGTGAGGGAACTAGACTCATGGAGGTTGAAACACCTGGCCAGGGTGTCACAGCCCAGAGGAGGGGCCAGTCTGAAAATTCCCCCCAGTCTTTTTCCTTGCCCAGCTGTACTCTACACCTGGGAGTTTTAAAAACAAAAATTATTATGCCATTGCCCTGTGTATTATGCCATTGCACTGTGTTCTCCAGAGAAACAGAGCCAGTATCTCCATATGTATAGATATAGGTACAGAGGTAAGAGGGGATTTATTATGGGCATTGGCTTGTGTGATGATGGAGGCTGAGAGGTTCCATGATATGTCTCTGTAAGTTGGAGAACCAGGAAAACAGAGGGTGTAATTTGGTCCCAGTCTGATGTCCTGAGAACTGAGGGAGCCAATGATGACTCTCTTCCAAGGCCTGAGAACTAAGGGTGGAGGTGGGGATAGGATGAGGGTGGGGCTGGTGGAAGACCCAATCTGAGTCTCAAGGCCTGAAAACCAGGACCTTTGATGTCTGAGGGCAGAAGAATGATGTTCCATCTTAAGAAGAGGGAGAGAGGATTCACCCTTCCTCTGCCTTTGCTCTGTTCAGGCCTTCAGTGGATTGGATAATATTCATCCACATTGCTGAGGGCAGATCTTCATTCGGTCTACTGATTCAAATGCTAATCTTTTTCAGAGACACCCTCACAGACACATCTAGAAATAATGTTTTACCAGCTATCTGGGTATCCCTCAACACAGTAAAACTGACACATACAAATAATGATCATACCGTACTTAAGATCTTTTGTGCCTCACCCTTACTCTTAGGTGACTGTCCAGATTTCTTAACATAGCTTATGAGGCCTTTTGGCATCTGAGCCCTGCTTACTTCTCTAGACTTATTTCAGGCTACTCCTACTGTCCACACCTGCTTGCCCACCTGAAGATGTGCTCTGGTTACATGGTTACACTGAACCCCATGGCATCACTCTGTCTCATCACCCTGTCATTACTCAGGAGACTCTCTCGCCTTTCCTCTTCTCCACAAGCCTTGTCAATACCTACCAATCATTTCCATTTCTGCCGGGGCATAACTTCCTCCAAAAAGCCCTCCCAGATCTCTCTTTCCTGAGTTACATGCCTCCATTATGTGCGTTTGTCACACCTACTTCCTCCCCTGTGCTGAGTCTGCCTACTTCTCTGCTTCTCTTGATGGGCTGTAAGCTCTGTGAGAATAAGAACTGTGTGTATCTCATCCATGGGCAGCATCTGTGCCCCTAGAAGGTGGGCGATAATTACCTATCAAAGAATGAATGGTTTGTTTATTCACCCATTCTCATCTTTCTCGGATAGCAGACTTCTTGCACATGCATCAGGAATCACTGGATTAATCCTGTGCCAATTACTCTCCACCTGTCCCTCAGTTCCATCTGTGATCTTGTCTGAGCCTCAGGAAGAAGTAGAACCCTATAGATTGCCTCCCCTGGGCTCTCCATTGAATGCTTTTGGGCTGGCTTCCTTCTAGCAACAGGAAGCTCTCAAAGGAGAAGGAAGGATGGGGAAGACAAAGGAGGGAGTGAGATTGGGATGGCCCCATCTCTTTCTGTCCTTCTTGCTTTGACACTATGTTCTGATACTAGCTGCATCTCTCTGCAACTACAGCTCTGGCAGGCTGCCTGGTACTCTGCAGTCTCATTCTCAGTGGTTTCCCCTTTAACTCTCAACCCTAAAGCAGAGAGGTGGCTTCCAGCTATTACTAGTTTCTGGGTGCTTCACCATCACTTGCCTGTTCTTTGACCCCTCACCACATATCTGTGAGCAGCACCTTTATTTGGACCATCTGTGGTGGATCCTATTTCCTGCAGGGTTTCTGACTGATAAACTCCTCTACTTGGTGCAGTAAGAAAATGATTTTCAAATAGCCTGCGCTGGTTTCTGTCAACTTTAGATTCTTGAAGTTAATTCTCAAGACAGCTCCAGATTGCTGCCTTATTATACAGACATAGACAAAAATTTCCAGAAGGCTTGCAATAAAATTTCCACTCTCTGCTTAATTTTCAGCATTTCTGCTATGAGCATCAGCAGGTGTCTTTAGACTTCAAAAATCACACTGTTCCAAGCAGATTTGGTATCTATACATCTATATAATTCAGTGGTATAGAGGTCTCTCCCCTTGGTTAGGAACTACTCTGCCATGTTCTCAAAATTCCTCCCAGTTCATTCTGACTTGCTGTCATTTGACTCCACTAATGGTTCTCTTATGAAGGCCATATCTACACTCAAAAAATGTTGGAATGTAGGGACATTAGTACAAGAGGAGTTGCAGATGCCATGTTTTAGGTGTCAGTGTTTCCTTTTAAAATTCTGTGATTTTATAAATGATATTTTTTAATAGAGTAAAAGTTGTATTCTCTAAGAGGAATGTAGGAATGGAGTGAATTGTGATAGATAGATATCTGGGATCTACTACAACTTGGAGAAGACAGAGCCAATCTCAGATCTGAAAACCTGGCCTAGAAACCCAAATCAGATCATTCTGTGGTTTAGGCCAACATAAACAGAAACTGAGGTGCAGGAAAATTATAGGTGTGCAACTGGTATATAGGTGAAATATGGGAAAGTTGGAGTTAGACAAGAAAATATTTGAGAATCACATATTTGACAAAGGACTTGTGTCCAAAATAAAGAATTCTTAAAACCTAGTGCAGCAAGAAAACAACCCAATTAAAAAAATGGGCAAAATATTTGAACAGAAATTCCACCAAAGAGGATACACAGATGATAAATAGGCACATGAAATGTTGTTCAACATCTTTAGCCATGAGAAGATGCAAATTTAAACCATGATGAAGTACTGCTACATACCCATGAGAATGGTTAAAATAAAAAATACTGACAGTACCAAGTACTGACAAGGGCATGGAGCAACTAGAACTCTCATATATAGCTGATGGGAATGTTAAATGCTACAGCCCTTCTAGAAAACAGCTTGGAAGTTTCTTGAAAAGTCAAGCAGGCAGAATAACATTCTCCCCTATAAATGCTCATACCCTAATTTCCAGATCACATGAAAATGTTACCTTCAAAAGAAAAGGGATTTTGCAGATGTGATTAAGTGTATAAACTTTGAACTGGTGAAATTATCCTAGATTTCATCAAGGTGGACCCAATCTGAGCAAGAATCTTTAGAAGCAGATAATCTTTAAATGTTCGGTCAAAGAGAGAGACATGACAATGGAAGAAAGGTCAGAGATGTTACATGAAAGGGACTGGACTTGACTGGCCATTGCTTGCTTTGGAGGTGGAGGAAGGGGGTCAAAAGGCAAATTCTATGACCTCAGGAAACTGAACCTAAGTGGATTCTCTCTGAGGGCCTCCAGAAAGGAGTACAGCCCAGCTGATAACTTGAATTTAGCCCAGTAAGAACTTCCTGACCTACAAAACTGTAGGATGATAAATCTGTAATGCTTAAGTCACTAAATTTGTGTAATTTTTAAGGGCAGCAATAGAAAACCAATATACCACAAAATCAGGCAATCCTGCTTGTGGGTATTTCATCTAGAGAAATGAATACTTATGTTCACACAAAAACCAATATGTTTACACAAAAACCAAAACCAATATGTCATAATAACCAAAGCCTAGAAACGACCCAAATGACTTTCAGTGGGTGAATGACTAAACAAACTGTGGTATATCCATACAATGAACTATAACCCAGTAATAAAAACAAACTACTGGTACACACAACAATCTGCATGAATCTCAAAGGCATTATGCTGGGTGAAAGAAGCCCATCTCTGAAGGTTACATAATACATGATTATTTATATGATAGTCTCAAAAAGGTCAAACTGCAGTTATGGAGAATAAAGCAGTAATTGCCAGGAGTTGGGGTGGGAAGGGTGTGTTATAAAAGCATAGTAGGAGAGAGCACTTGAGATGATAAAACCATTCTGTATCTTGATTATGGTGGTGGTCAAATATCTAAATATGTGTTAAAAATTCATAGAACTCTGCACTCCCCAAGTCACTTTTTTCTGCATAACTTAAAAAATGATAAATTATAACAATTCAATGACAAAACAATGAAACAAATCTCATGGCTGACACAGCTTTCTGGGAATTTCCAATCCTAGAGAAGGAATGTATCACATACATGGTTGGCGAAGGAGACATAGTTACTTCACTTTCCTTTGTGCCCTGGAAGCCCCTCAACATCTTTCTAGGAGTATAAGGTGCTCCAGCAGGGGTTCTGGAGACTTACCTAAGTATTTTCCTTTTCCAGTAAAAGGAGGAGTTGGCTTAGATAACCTCTACAGACATTCAGAGCAGGTAACTAGGACTCAGTTCAGTCCCTGTGTAGGAACAGGGTGACCACCTGTCCTGGCTTGCCCAGAGCTGAGGGAGTTCGCAGGATTTGGGACCTCCAGTTTAAAAATCAGGGGTCTGTTACTCTAACATGACTGAGGAAAGTCACATAACTTATCTGAGCCTTGGTTTTTCCTTGCATGCAAAATGGAAATAATGCTTGCCCTATCTCACCAATTTATTATGAGATGTAAACTTTAAACTGTAACTTCTAAGTAAATGTGAGTTGGTGAGATTATTATTAACTTTAAAAGAAACTGGACTTAGGGACAATCTTAAAATTTGGAAAAATAAAAGTACTATTAAAGGAAGTTATGCAGTTGGAGTATGTGTGTTTATCTGATTGCAGCGTTGTTCAGGTTGAAGCTTTAATTTTGAGGTTATAAGAATATATGCATCCCAGAAAGCAACTTTTGTTTTTTGTAATCTGCTGAAGTTTTAGTTACCTGGATCCCAGGCCAGGCTATGGCAGTGAACCTTGGCTACACACTGAAATCATCTAGAATCCTTAAAACACAGGTGCCAGGGTCCTATTCTCAGAGTCAGATTTAATGGGTCTGGCGTTTGGCTAGGCCTTGTAAATTTTAAAATATCTCCAAGTGTTTCTAATGTGCAAGGGCCTCTTAATATACCAGGCCTGGTCATCACCCAAACGGGCTTGCGCCTTGAAGATGGTGCAACTTGGAAGTTTGTTCTTACTACTAACCCAGATCAGTCAAAACTTACCTACAGTTGAGTGAGCTCACTCCACAAGAAAAAAGTCCTAGATATGCCTCTAAGTGAGGGGACTTCTGATCTCAGGTCAGTAACTCACATCTATAAAGAATGACCAACAGTGAGACCAGTCACTCAGGGTAATGATACTATAGTTATTGCTGTTTTTATTAGTCAAAGGAGGACAGTTCTGGATTGGGGAATGTATAAGTTTGCTAGGACTGCCAAAACAAAGCACACAAACTGAGCAGCGTAAGCAACAGAAATTTATTGTCTCACAGTTTGGAGGCTAGAAGTCTAAGGTCAAGGTGTCAGTTGGGCACTGCTCCCTTTGAATGCCTGGCGGGTAGGTAGGGGGGAGGCGGTTTTTCCATTCCAGGCCTCCCTCCTAGCTTCTGATAGTTCCTTGGCTTGTGACAACATAATGCCAATTTTAAGACTTCAACATACAAATTTTCGGGGGACACAGTTCAAACCTGTAACATGAGAGCAGTCGGTTTCCATGTACATGGCACCATGTATCTTATTCAGGTGTACTCTAAAATACCATGATGGGGTATGGTCAAAATGGACTGGCATCTGGCCTAGTTCCAAAGGGGAGGTAGGTATTCCCTGGTCAGCAAGGGAAATCTCCAGGAGGTTAATTCACAGATTATTTCTTACAGATAAATCAATAATCTCGGCTGAATATTAAGAGGTTTTAAAAACTTAGCCTTAGGCAAAATAAGAAATATTTAAAGGAGTTAGTAAGTTCCCCCTCAATAAGAATATCTAAGCAAAATCTTGATGAGCTATTGGCCAGGGGTGCTTTAGAAGGATTCTTTCATTTGAAAGCTGGTTGGACTAGAGGAACTTACACATCCACCTCAACTCTAGGATTTTGTGCTTCCTGCAAAGACTATTCAGAGGCACACCTGATATTTTGCTGCAGAGTTCTGCACCAGGTGCTATCTCTAAAGGAAGGATACTTTAGACATGGCTCTAAGTCCAAAGAGTTGAAGTGAAAATCCTAATGATGCATCAACTCTGCTAAAATCCATTGCTTGTTTTACTGCAAAAAGTTTTGAAGGCAGAAAAAAATAGGTCCAGGATCTTTGACAATGGCAAGATAAAGACAGTAAACTCAGATGCCCGGCAGGACTGCTCAACCAATGATACTGCTCTGAGATATTTAAGATGACATCCATAATCACAGCATTGGCCCCAGTATGTCTCTGTCATGAAACTCGGCCCTCCCCAGGGAATGAAAAAATAAGTATCACATCTGTGACAACTCTAGCATTTCTAGCAGGAAAAACAAATCCTGAATAAGCATCAAATGCAGTGAATCTGACCACACAATGGTAAAATAATTATTTCAATAATGATTCTCATTTCAAAAAATGAATTTTTCTGTTGTTTTCACAATAATCAATTTAATTACTGACAATACGGTCAGGCCTCACTCATGACCATAGTGTAATCACTCACCTTTCTAGTCCCTATACCACTATAAATTTTCACAGGATTATACATAGAATTCTAAAGCAAAATAATCCTAGAAAATTTAAGTGGAAATAAAAATATATACTCACATTAGACATACTTTTAAAAAATATTTTGTACTCACATCATTATTATTATTATTATTATTATTGCATTTTAGGTTTTGGGGTACAAGTGAAGAACATGCCAGATTGTTGCATAGGTACACATATGGCAGTGTGATTTGTTGTCTTCCTCCCCATCACCTATATCTGGCATTTCTCCCCATGCAATCTCTCCCCAACTCCCCACCCCCCACTGTCCCTCCCCCATTTCCCCCAACAGACTCCAGTGTGTGATGCTCCCCTCCCTGTGTCCATGTGTTCTCATTGTTCAACACCCACCTATGAGTGAGAACATGAGGTGTTTGATTTTCTGTTCTTGTGTCAGTTTGCTGAGAATGATGGTTTCCAGGTTCATCCATGTCCTTTGGATGAACCTGGAAACCATCATTCTCAGCAAACTGACACATGAAGAGAAAAGGGTAAAAAGGAATGAACAAAGTCTCCAAGAAATATGGGACTATGTGAAAAGACCTAATCTACGTTTGATAGGTGTACCTGAATGTGACAGAGAGAATGGATCCAAGCTGGAAAATACTCTACAGGATATTACCCAGGAAAACTTCCCCAACCTAGCAAGGCAGGCCAATATTCAAGTCCAGGAAATACAGAGAACACCACAAAGATATTCCTCAAGAAGAGCAACTCAAGGCACATAATCGTCAGATTCACCAGGGTTGAAATGAAGGAGAAAATGCTAACGGCAGCCAGAGAGAAAGGTCAGGTTACCCACAAAGGGAAGCCCATCAGACTCACAGCAGATCTCTCAGCAGAAACCCTACAAGCCAGAAGAGAGTGGGGGCCAATATTCAACATCCTTAAAGAAAAGAACTTTCAACCCAGAATTTCATATCCAGCCAAACTAAGCTTCATAAGTGAAGGAGAAATAAAATCCTTTACGAACAAGCAAGTACTCAGAGATTTCATCACCACCAGGCCTGCTTTACAAGAGCTCCTGAAAGAAGCACTAAACATAGAAAGGAACAACCAGTACCAGCCACTCCAAAAACATACCAAATGGTAAAGAGCATCGACACAATGAAGAAACTGCATCAACTAACGGGCAAAACAGCCAGCTAGCATCAAAATGGCAGGATCAAATTCACACACAACAATATTAACCCTAAATGTAAATGGGCTAAATGCCCCAATTAAAAGACACAGACTGGCAAATTGGATAAAAAGCCAAAACCCATCGGTGTGCTGTATCCAGGAAACCCATCTCACATGCAAGGATACACAAAGGCTCAAAATAAAGGGATGGAGGAAGATTTACCAAGCAAATGGAGAGCAAAAAAAAAGCAGGAGTTGCAATTCTCATCTCTGATAAAATAGACTTTAAAACAACAAAGATCAAAAGAGACAAAGAAGGACATTACATAATGGTAAAAGGATCAATGCAACAAGAAGAGCTAACGATCCTAAATATATACACGCCCAATACAGGAGCACCCAGATACATAAGGCAAGTTCTTAATGACTTGCGATGAGACTTAGACTCCCACACAATAATAGTGGGAGACTTTAATACCCCATTGTCAATATTAGACAGATCAACAAGACACAAAATTAACAAGGATATCCAGGACTTGAACTCAGACCTGGACCAAGCAAACCTAACAGACATTTACAGAACTCGGCACATAAAAAGACATATTTTTTTATACATAATAAGTCACTAGCATTTTTTTCTTATAAAAGACATGCTTACTGTAGAGTAGCATGCAGAAAAATACAACAAATAAAATAGATATCACAAATAATACCATCTAATATTTTCTTCAGATCTTCTATGGTGTTTATATATACAATACTATTGGTTTTATATTGTATACAGATGTTTCCTTTTATTACCACTTGATGTTATATTGTGATACTTTCCTAGTATTATTAAACATTTTATATCATGTTAGATACAATATTTTATTGAGACATTCCCCTGGTTTCAGGCATTTAGGCAATCATTTCTATTTTAAATCATGCTTTAACAAGTCTTTTAAGCATTTTTTGTTTTGATCTAAACTTGAGGTCATTTGTGAGGATAAATTCACAGAAGAAGACATTTTTAAGGCTCTTTGTAGATATTCCAAGACTGCTTTCCAAAAAGTTTGTGGTGATTTACAGATCCTAAGAATACTTGAGGATATCTATGTCATGTACACTCACTAACAGAATTACTGTGTTTTAAAAATATTTTGGTTTGATTATATCTTAAGTAATTAATAATTCTAAGGAAGCCTCATATCATAGGTGGGAAGGTTTGTCTGAAATTGGCAAGGAATAAGGTACTGGGATAGATTACTGAGGTAGTTTGTATTGTCCACAGCCTTAAAGATTCACTTTGCAGAGTAAATAATACAAAATTATCTGTCTTGGATTGCTTAGTCATTCAACTGCTTGAATGTCCAGGGACAAATCACTTGATCTTGTCTAAGTATTTCATGTTAGGGTTTTTAGAAATAGCTTTTAACACAGTTTTGATTGAAATAATTTTTCAGAAAGCCCATTTCACTTGTTAAGGCATTTCATATTTAGCTGAATTTTAAGTATGCTATGGGATAAGCCAGGAACAAGGAGACTTGATTCTCCATACCATATTTCATTGATTCTAAGACACACATTTTTCACATCTAAGCATCTTTAGCATTTGGATGTATAATAAGCACTGCGAGTACTCTTGGATTCCTCTTCCACGCTCATGCACCAGAGCTCCCTGTGCTTTCACTCTCTATACTTAGCACCTGCACCTCTTTGTTGGAGGGCTGTCCTCAGGCTACAAGAACAGGCTTTACTGCATTACAGGCTGTAAGCACCTAGAAATTTACACCTCCCCTCACCCCCATTCAATGACTGATTGTGCAGAGGTATAAATATTCCTGGTTCTCTGGCCTCTCACTTGAACCTACTGTAGAACCTTTTTGTTTCTAGGGCTCCCCTGTGGGAGTGAAGCAAAGTCATCTCCAGAATGGGCTTTTGACATCACACTGCTTGTGGGGTTTTTTCCCCTTTCCCTTTGGGTCGATCTTACTTCTCTATTTCCCTACTACTTTTCACCCTTGGGCCACTTCCTAATTCACATAAATCCTCATGTCAGAGGAATTAAACATATTACAGGAAGCGTCTTACAATAAATGATGTCTTGCAGTTGCTGTTGGCCAGGCAGTCATAGTGATATGGTTGTCTTTGCCTGTGCATGCATGAATTTGGTTGTTCTTTCCATGGTATGACTAGACTGTTACTCCTTTACTTTTTGGTCAATAAGCCATTTAAGGACTATTAAGGAAGGAATATAAATCCTGACAGTTATCTAAAATTTTTCTATTAAGTCCTTTTGACAAGATAAAAAAAAGTGCCAGCATCAGCATTGTAGAACAAATGTCTAAGACAGGGAAAAATATCTGAGACCACAGTAGAATATTCCTTTAAGAAATGCTGTTCATCTTGATGGCAGAGAGGGTGTTATTGTGAAAAAATGTGGTTTATGACAACTCTGACTCAAAAAAGAGATGCAGAAGAGTTCAATTCTGAATGTACAGAAGCTTTGTTAATATCATAATCTATTTATATTTCATTTTCTTTTATACACATGATTTAAAAAAAATCTATGCTGAAATAATTCCTTTGGATTTACTTGAAGGGCTCTAAGATAAAAATTCTAAGTACTAAGCCATATTTTAAATCTTTTTTTCTCATTTTTAGTTATACACAAAATAATGATGAATCTTATAACTGATGAAATACTAATTGGTAATATGGTAGAGACAGAAGAAATATAATCAATGAACAGTGAAACTGAGGTAACGTCATAGACTTCCCACTTTCCATTTGTAGTGGGACTTCTGCTGGTAAGTGAGGAACCACCAGTGTTTGGCCATATTCTTGAAATTGTGTAGGCTTTATTAAATATTTCTTATTCCTCCAATATGTGTGCATGTGTGGTGTATATACATACATATATATATATATATATACACATATATATACACACACACATATATATACTAAATGTATGTTTGTATATGTATGCATTCTGTTTCCTTCAGATTTTCCTTATATTGAATACTTTTATTATTCAGAGAAGTAATCCATGCCTTTAATTTGGTGCTAGCTTTTCATTTTTGTGTGGTAATCACCAAACAAAAATAAAAGCTGGCATTAGATTAAATGCATGGATTACTTCTCTGAATGATAAAACTGCCTAAAGAAATAGGATCTTCTCATAACATCTTTTCATATTCCATTCCCTAGAAATTTCTGATTTTACTGGTCTATATTACCTATTCCTATAAGGTCACTTTATCATCTACTCAATTTGTTTTGTTTTCCTGTTTTCTCTTCTCAGATGTGCTGATGAAACATGAATTTCTTCACTGTGAAACAGAACAGTCAAGCAATTCCAGTGGGGTTAGTTTTAGATGAGATAATTTCTGTAATTTCAGAGTACTGTGGCAACACATAGCTCCCTCGTGCCAAATCAATTCTTCAGTAACATGATTAATTAACCCATAAGAACAGAAGTTTGCTGCTGCTCTGCAATGCACTAACCTTGTATTTTCGTTTCAGGCTTTATCTATCCTTCTATACCAAAATCATTCTGTGGTATTGCTTTAAAACCTTGGGCAAATCAACAATGTGTGAGTATGTGCTTTACAATCCTTTTACTGCAATCATACTGTGAGTTTTATGGCCAAACTTAAGTAGCATATACTTCCTTCTTCAGCAAAATCCATTATATTGTTCCCACATTAGTGGAACTAGTTAGTACAGACATGCTTACTTAACCCCCCACCTCATTTTCTTTTTAATTCAATTTTTGTTTCCCTGCCAGAAACAGGAAACAGCGAAAATAGCTTTTTTTGAAAACAATGTGACATTTAAAATTTATTCTGTAAACATTTATTAAATTTTACTGTGCTATGTCTTGTGTGAGGAATAAAAAATAATATATGGACTCTGAGTCAATAATAAAGGACTCACAGTCTACTAGTAGAGATGACACATGCCCTACTTTCCTATCCAAATTAATTACAAATATAGTGTGATAGATACTTTATTAAAAGGTATTCAGCAATAGGCAACTGGGATAGGATTTCAGAGTCCAGGATTTTAAAATAAAATACCCCATAGCAACAACAGGTAAGAAACAATAGACCATCCTGGCCAGTTTTCTGTTTTCCCATTTTCTTTCTACTTCCACCTGATTTACTCACTTAACTACTGATGTTGAGTGGAACAGCCACAGTGAGAGAGACTAGTTGGCTTTAACCAGGGTTCCAGATTTCATTACCACATGGAGAAAGAGAAGGTAGGACCAGAATTCAAGCCTCTAAGACTCAATAACCCAGCTCAGTAGATAAAAGTATATTAGTAAATATAGTAACCAAATGAGTGTCTGGACAAACAGGCCAGCAGCTCTCCTGGGGTGGAAGTTCTTGCTCCAGCACTCCTGAAATGGAAGAGGGGCTGGGTAGGTGTATAAAAATGCAGGGATGGCATCCATAGAGTGCCAGCCCTGGGCATGGGGAAGGCAGCATGTATCAAGGAGGTCTTCAAAGAAGAGGTAAAATGAGAGCAGAGTCTTTATGTATGAGAAGAAATCTGATGCAGGAATGGGGCAAGAGAAGCTTCCTAGACAGAGAACAGTATATCTGACCAACTGTTGGGAATAAGAAATGATGCTAGAGAGACAGCCAAGGGCTCAGACAATAAAGGGTGCTAGGGAACTGCTGAAGACTAACAAAGGAGCAATAGAAGCAATTTTTGTGTTAAGAAAATTCTAACAGAAATGTGATGGGTAGATTGATGGGGACAGGTGTGGTGGAGAAGGAAGAAGCTATACTACCTATGTTGAAATCATCCAGGTAAGAAATGAGAAAGACTTGAAAAATAAATAGGCCATGTTTGCATGAAACAGAGAAAAGAGAATATATTTAAGAAATGTTTAGAATGTATTCCTTTTTTTAATCCTAAACTCACAAATTAGGTAAATCACTGCCTAGGGAAGAAGCAGAGACAGGCCAAAAGCGTTAGTTTAAAGGAGCACTCTCTACACAGAAACACCAGAAATGGGGAATAAATGATCCTGAGCAACACTAATCTTGCAGTTCTTTCCTTTCCTTGGGGTAACTGCTAAACTCTGTGGGCTATCTTAGTCCATTTAGGAGCTGCTATAACAGAATACTTAGACTGGGTAATTTATAAACAATATAAATGCATTGTTCACAGTTCTGGAGGCTGGAAAGTGCAAGATCAACGTACCAGCAGATGTAGATTCTGGTGAGGGCTTTCTCTCTGCTTCAATGTTTGGTGACTTCGTGCTGCATCTTCACAAAGCAGAAGGGGCAAACCGGTTCCCTTAAGCCCCTTTCATAAGGGTACGAATCCCATTCACCAGGATGGAGCCTCATGACCTAATCACCTTCCTAGAGCCTTACCTCTTAATACTTGTACCTTGGGGGTTAGGTGTCAATATATGAATTTAGCGGCTGGGCATAAACATTCAGACCACAGCAGAGGCTTACCTAGTGCTAAGGCACCCTGAGTTGGGATGGTCTAATGTTATTGTCCAAACTGATTTTCATTGAGAGAACATGTGGATTGAATGAAAAAAATCCTCATTCAGGCCCAGCAGGTCTTCCTGCTACTCCTGTGATCCTTTTGGGTTCAAGGAAATCAATCTAATCCTCCAGTGTGGACCACATTGGGCTGAAGGAAGCTCACTGGAGTTGTCCAAGGTCCCACTGCCTAAACACACCACATAATCATGTCCATTCTAGGGGACAAATCTAATTGAGGTTTTGCTGCTCTCTGGAACTTGGTCCAGAAGGTTAAGCATAGGTCCCTTTCCCTGAGCCCTACCAACAATTTTGTTCTTTTTTCTCCTCCCCACAGCCAGAGGAATTATTTTCTAGACAGTGTGTAAGAAAGCCTCATCTTCCTCATTATATGTGCTCTCAAATATTTGATCTAAATAATAAATCCTTTCCAGTTCCCCAAGGAGCTAGATTTTTGAAACTCAAAAGAACATGCTTTCCTCTGCTTTCTGATATCACACCCTTTCTTAACTTAATGAACATTAAACGGCCCAGTAGTTCAAATATCTGATAAAGAATGGGAAGAAGAAAGATAAATGAAAAAAGCTTTGGTTAATTTCACTTATATATCCTTTGCATAGAATACGAATTACACAAGGGCTAGAAACACATATATCTCACATTGTATCCCTACTACTTAGTGAAGTGTATCTAGTAGCATGTAGTAGCTCTCGGCAAGTGTTTAAGTGAGTAAATGAACACAAGAAGACAAAATCCCTGTCCTCACGAAGCATGACTACTTCCAATATTGAGGAAGACAACAAACAAAACAAGATTAGGGCAAACTGATAAATAATGTGAAAGAAATAAACAGGGTAGAGTGATACAGAGAATAGCTGGGTGATGGGGGAGTGGAATGAGGGACAGAACTACTGATCTGATTGCCCTTTCCCTCCGACCAACCCAACCTCCAAAAGTAAAAATTGAACTTTTGAAAAAAGTAGACAGAAATAGTATAAGTTTAAATGTAAAAAGTCATATGAAGAAAGCAAATATAGAATTGCAGTTAATATTTACAAAATCATTATGCAGGTACAATATTACATGCAGATAGTTGTAGTTAAAACACTTTGGGTATTTCATTTCTAAAGTAAAGCTTCACAGGCATTCTGTTTAAAGTTCTTTTCATCTTCTCAAAAGTTACATGCAATAGAGTGGGTAAGTTGTTTTAATGATAGTTCAGTTCTTTATGTACATTGTAAAAATGTCAAGCATGTTGATTCTTCAAAAAGTTGCATTTCACTTAGCAGAGAAAATAAAAATGTTCCATTTCTCCTTAGAAAAAAGATAACATTTTCTAATTGTGCAAGCACTTTATGAAAGTATCATTTGACTCTATATTTTGACAGCTGCTTTGCATTTATTATTGGAGAGGCTCCTCTTGCGGCATGTTCCTTGTTTTTTCTTTTCTAGTCAAGAAGTGTTAATATTATTTTGGAATTACTCAAATTTAAGAGAGTGATAAAGGGTCACTCTTCAGGGGTCTTAATAACCCCCTAACTTCTTACCCCTTTAAAAGGTTTTTGAGAAAAAAAAAAGAAAGAAAAAATGGTTTTAGACTATGAACTCCTTGTTTTGAGAATCAGTACCATTTAGCCTCATAGAATACAACTTTCGCATTTTGCCTGGCATTTAGTAGGTGGTCAGGAAGTGTTTGCTGAGTTGAGCTGGTTTTGGAAAAGCAAGGGATTATTATCCTCATTAATCAGATCGGGAAACTGAGGCCCAAAGAACTCGAAGATGCATTTGCATGTGTTTGGTACTTTACTGAAGGTTCTTACCCAATTTAGCTTCTTTAAAAGTTGGTCCTTGCCACCATTACATGTAAAGTAGGAAAAGAGAAGAGCAATGATGTGTTTGACATATAGTGAGTTAGTCACTGCTAGACTTCCCTATATACAGCAAGCCAGTCTCTGCTGCTAAAGGAAATCTAAAACTTAATAATTAAAAAACTCAGGTTCTTGAACTTGGTAGAAGGAAGGTTATTCTTTCAAGGACAAAAAACCCCCCAGAAAATCTATAGCAACCTTTGGAGTAAAAAAAGTCCTACCATACATAGAAAAAAAGGCTCATATACACTATTGGTGGTAATGCAGGTTGGTCCTATTTTTATGGAGGAGAATTTATGAAGATCTCCCACAATTAAAATGAATGTAACTTTGACCTAGCTTTGATCAAGAAATTTGTGAATGTATTCACACTATATACATACTAGCACAAAAGTGCAAAGATGGAAGAGGATTTAATGAATATATAAATGTTCACTCTGACATTGTCAGTAAGAAGAAAACTTAAAACATTTTCGTGTTCGATAAATTGCTGGCCACACAAATTATGAGTTGTGTGGGTAGTGATGTTTTATGTAGACATTTGAAATAAAACATTAATCTATGTATTGACATGAAAAGATGACCAGAACATAACAAATCAAAAGCAAGTTGCTTAACAGTGTGATTTCCTTTGAATAAAATAACTCACCACAGTATTAGTGACTGCTACCTCTAGAAAGTAAGACAGGCTATCTCTTACTTTATTCACTTCCATAGTACTTAATTTCTTTTCAAAAGAAAATGGATTAGTTTTAAAATTCAGCTGGGCGAGGTGGCTCAAGCCTGTAATCCCAGCACTTTGGGAGGCTGAGTGGGGTGGATAACAAGGTCAGGGGTTCGAGACCAGCCTGGCCAACATGGTGAAACCCTGTCTCTACTTAAAAATACAAAAAACAATTAGCCGGGCATGGTGGCATGCACCTGTAATCCCAGCTACTTCAGAGGCTGAGGCAGGAGAATTGCTTGAACCCGGGAGGCAGAGGTTGCGGTCAGCTGACAGTGGGCCATTGCACTCCAGACTGGATGACAGAGTGAGACTCCGTCTCAAAAAAAAAAAAAAAATCAAAACTTAAGAAGAAGCTGTTTCATTCTGGCCACACAAAAACTTTGTTGTTTTTTTAAAAATCAAGAGTAAGTGGAACCCGGGAAATTATTAGCAACGGTTCTACTTCACCACAGTACCTAGCACAGTGCTTGTCACATTGTTGGTGCTCAATAAATATTTTGAGGGAATGAGTGAGTAAGGATGACTAAATCTGGGCACGCTAGTAAAGTGAGATGGAAGGACATAAGAGCATTCAGATTTTCTAACCCTAAAATCCAAGCCAGTGAGTCAATGAAGACTTTATGATGACCATGCTGCTACGGTTGATTGATGTTAAAGAAAGATTGGCTACTTGCCAAAACATAATTTGAGGGTCCTAGCATTAGAAAAGGATTCTTGCTAAGCCCCAACCATGGTTCTTCTTTGAGCATCTCCTATGGCATCTACCTGTTGGTGTAGAGGTCACAGAAGCTTTATGAAGAGGGAATCTGAGAGAGTGGCCAACTGGTCCAGTCTATTCACACACTGAACCTCCTCAGCAACATCCCCCAAATAAAAAATTTAGATTGACTAAAACCAGTGCTTCCATTTTCTCCTGGGGAATTCTTTCCTTATCAGCTTTAACTACTAGAAAGTTCCTTATGGCACTGAAATAGAACCTGCCTTTGTATAAAATGTACCCACGGACAATAAATCTAAGCAACTCTGCATAGTGGTTTAGAGAACAGGTTGTGGACTCACAGATCTGCCTTGAACCCTAGCTTCTACACGTAGGTGCTTTGTGATCCTTCAGCAAAAATTACTAACTCTCTAAACCTAAGTTTATTCTTTTAGAAATGGGAATAATTACAGTTTCTATTTCATGGAATGGTTTTAAAAATATTATAAATAAATATATGCAAACTGCTCATCACAGTGTACAGCACAAAATACTCAATAAATAATATCATTATAATTGTTCAGGCCTTTTTCACCAGGAATTCGACAGAAACAGGGAGGCAAGTGGTATAAAACAGCAGTGACAAGATGAGGTGTCACTGCCGGTGGGCTGGTGCCTGAGTACTCTGATTTCAAGTGACTCAAACACCTCCTTTGTTTTGCTCACTAGAAACAAATTAGAACATTCTCCAAGCAGGGGGAGAAAAATTTCATACCATTAATTTGACAACAACAAAAAGTTTGCACATTCACAATTACAGAGGCTACCATATACCTCATTCACCTCTGGCGGCGGGGGGTGGTGGTGCAAGGAAATAGCTCCCTGTGGAGCTTCTCTCGATACTTTTCTCCCTGAAGCTTCCTAACCCTCAAATGGCTATCAGGCAAAACACAAGTCTTCTCTAGCCATCCTGAAACAATTTTTATGGCTAATGACTACCTATCAGTCTGGAGTTGACTTTATATTATTACTCAAGACATAAATAATAAATCCTAAGTGTATTCAGGAAGGTATAGTTAAGCACGATGTATATATATCTTTACCACATAAATCTGTATTATATACCATATGAAATTCAGTAGACTAGGAGACTAGGATCTCAATTTACTCATCTATAAAATGCTTACAATGGATGGTTCTTACACTATGTTCTAAGGAGTTCTAGGACTGCACGGCAGTGCTGGTTGCTGCTTGACTTGGGCTTTAGGCTTCCATCTTGTTTCAAGTAGAGCAGCAGTGTTTTAAAAGATATCTCTTTTCTCATTAGCTCCCCTCAAACCATTGCTCTGGGAAGGGCAACCTAAGCAGGGCAAACCACGTCTCTGACTTTAGAAAAACATGAACTGCTGAAAGAAGCCTGTTGAAACAATATAACAATGCAGGTTGCCTACTTATTGGGGGCTTGGGTGCTGAGAAAGGGGAAAGGTTTATAGGAGAAGAATAGTAAGGTTATAGAGGGGCCATGTTTGACTGAAGAGGTGCCTTCTGAATCTCTGTGGAATGCACAGCTGTGGAGCCAGCTGCATCAACACAATCACAGTGCCCTGCATGATGGGCTGTGACCTCCCTCTGTGGGGACAGCAGGGTGTTGGGGGAAGGGGACTGGACGTGGAATCAGAATACTTAGGAGTGGGTCTCAGTGCTCGGACAGGGAGCTTCCTCTCTCTGAACTGCTACTTCCCTACTGAAAAACAAGAATAAACATACCCACCAGATCAGCCTCACAGGCATGTTGTATGGTTTAAATAAAATGAGGTCTGCAAAGCATTTGGTAAATTAGAAAGCTCAATAAAGATATAAGCTGTATTCATTAGCCCATCAGATGTCTAAATGTGATCCTCAAATTCCAAAAAGCCTGCTAAGATCACTTTCCTAATAGATGAATATAAAAGGTTAATGAATTATCAAATTAATGAGGTGTTTCATTATGTTCATATACTTTTTCAGTATGTCAAGACCTTATGAAGAACTACATATGAAATTACAAAGAAAGATCTAATTATATAAGAAAAAGTATATATATTATAAAGTCTAATTATGTGATTTCAAAAAATATGACTAGATTATTCTCAAAGAACTACTGTAGTGGCGATTTTTTTTAAAAATGTATACAGAAATATCAAAAGTTTTACAAAAATATCCAAAGTCCAGAGACTCTATTTTACCCTTCAACAAGTAGTGTATGCTTCACTCCTATTTTAGGCTGTTGCATCTCAGAATTGGATGTTATGTGTCTCTGCTCACGTCGTCCATGTAGACTGAGATGCCAGATGACCATGGAACTCCACTTCCTAAGGAAAACCATCAACTTTTCTGGTCGGGGAGTTCTCTAGAGCAATCCTCTTCATTCTCCTCTGAGCGAGACAGATTCAGGACACTCATCACAGGATGGATCCAGGATGTAGTCTGTGTTACATGACTTGAGAAGAACAAGAATGCAATTAGAATCCTAAAGACTGGCTTTCTACTCATCCATGCAAGTACTGATCCTGGTGACATTGCTTCTACTGTAGTAAAGTCCCTGTGATAGGAAGCAGTTAGAAGTAGATCCAATAGTTTTAATAAGTCTTAGACACATTTTAAGGTTCTACAAAAGCCATTTCTTTCTTTCTTCTTTGGTTAAAAACGAATGCAGGTGAATGCAGCATCTCTAACGCCTCTCCTTTCAGGGTCTGACATTCAGTCAGTCAGCAAGTCCAATGATTGCCTTGCTGTAGGATCTCTGGAATCTGTTTCTTGTTCTCCTTTTTCAGTGAAATAGGCTGGGTCACTGAAATAGTTTGCCTCTCTGCCTCTGCTTTAGTTCTTTGTAATTCATTCTCTACTCCAGCCAAAGAACTTTCTAAGTGACAAATCATACACTGTTACTCACTTGCTAAACATTCAATGCCTTCTGGACCAAACACATACTTTACTATAAAATACTTTGGTTTTTTTAGTTGCCTCAACATATCTTTTTTTTTTTTTTTTTTAAAGACAGAGTCCTGCTCTGTCACCTAAGCTGGGGTGCAGTGGCATGCTCTCAGCTCACTGTAACCTTTGTCCCCTGGGGTTCAAGCAATTCTTGTGCCTCAGCCTACCAAGTAGCTAGGACTAAAGGTGCACATCACCACACCCGGCTAATTTTTTGTATTTTTAGTAGAGACGGGTTTTTGCCATGTTGGCCAGGCTGCTCTGGAATGCCTGGCCTTAAGTTATCCACCCACCTCAACCTCCCAAAGTGCTGGGATTACTGGGGTAAGCCACTGCACTCGGCCAACAATATCTTCTTCTTTTCCATAATCCTTTCCCATGAGAAGTTAACTCATTAATTCTAAAAAAACAAACATCCCTTAAGAATCTTCCAATCTGTGCCCATGGTCTTATCTCTTATTACATTAAATTATAAATGCTAATTTGCTTTTAGGCCTTCCTACTACATATGAAGCTCCTTAGGGCAGGAACTATGTTTCTTATCTCTGATTTTATGGGGCCTAACATGTTCTCAGAACAAATGACCAGCATGCTGAAAAAGTGTTTCAGAGAAATAACATAAACAGAGATGAGAAAAGAAGTATAAAAGATATTAGGTATGTCTAGAAAGTGGTGACACATCACAAAATCATGCTTTTAACCGGGTGATGGTATTTCTTACACCTAGCATCCTACTCCCAGCCTTTGGCTGGATGAATCTCCTAAGTCCACCACCATCTTCCCAATTCCTGAGTGCACAAATTAGGACAAGGACTTGTTTTTTCTCCTTGGACACTCTTTCTAGCCCTGGTTTACCCCACTCCTTCTTCAATACTAGATCAGTTTCCCTAGCCTTCGTCCTACCCAAACTCAACCTCAGAAGCAGCATCGTGTCTTAGATCAAGTGCATTTGAAGGCCAGTACTTATAAAGATGGCTTAAGATTGTGAATCTGAAAGTACCGCCTACATTATAAAGTAACATTTTCCAAAATATGTTACCAAGAGTTTTAAATAAATGTTACTTAAAGAATAGCCTTGCACAGTGGCTCATGCCTATAATCCCAGTGACTGACTTGGGAGGCTGATATGGGAGGACTGTTTGAACTCCAGAAGTTTGAGGCTGCAGTGAGGTATGATCCACTACACTCTGTCCTCCATCCTGGGTTACAGAACAAGACCCAGTCTCAATCAACCAATCAGTTAATCAATATTATGTGAAGAATATAATTCTATGGTCAAATAGTTTGACAAAATTGAATAGGTTTCTTTACTACAGGATTTCCCAGAGAACTTTAACATGCTAATTGTGCTATATGAGTCTCCAAGACTATGTAATATTACTCAAAGTAACATATCTCTGTTGACAAACACAGGGCTAATCTTCCATAGAACACAAGTTGGGAACTATTACAAAAATGCATTCACTTTATTTGCCACTGATTACAATACTGAAAATGTTAGACAGTACAAATGGTAAGTTCCACTGTTATTATTGGTTTGGTTTGTTTTCAATCCTATATATATATTTTGTACATCCCCCACACACAAATTGTTCAGCTCCTCTGTTTAAATTTTAAGTGTATCTTTTCATGAAAGAAGATTACTAGCGGTTTTATGATGGCATAAAAAGGGTTCAAGTTCTTTAAGAAGCAAGGTGAAAGTAACAAGGCCCAGGCATCTTCATAGTTTCAAAAGCTCAGAGTGTGGTTTAGTGTACAAAGAATCATTATTCTCTTGACAATAATCCACATTACTAATATCTCTTTAAAATGGTTTAATGGAATTTCTTATTATGGAGGCCAAATTTACTAAAGCATTTGATTCGGCACAGGTTAACTTCATTTCAAGGCCTTTATAAAGCTGGAAAGCTGCCTAACTTGAAAGTGGTTTTAAAGAAATACTAATGAGTGTAACATGAGAGGGCTGGAATGCCACTGCAAGGTGAAATGAGGACACATCGCTGGGTACAAACTACATGTTTAAAACTAAAAGGAAAAAGCTTGGTGAGACAGCTTTGCTTATTTTAAAATATTGGTATATATATTAATACCTTAATGTTTATCAGCACATTTATAATATATTAGTCCAAAGAAGAGACTATAATTTAAATCATTTTAATTCCTATCTCTCTGTAGTATAAAGTTCTATAGTTGGAGGAGATGGGAAGGAGGAAAAACAGGAGCAATTACCTGAGGGTAAGTTCAGGTAGTATGCTTTGCTATTTGACTTTTTATAAATCATATTCTCGTGCTTGAAATATTACATCTGTCCATATATGAACATTCCATTAAATTGCTAACTTAAAATAATCAAAAGGAAAATGTCTAAGAAAAAAATGTAGTTACAGACTCTGAATGGTGAATATCAGAAAGTTCTACCAGATGGTCATCCTTGCCAGTAACTTTCATTAAGCACTTTTTAATCAACAAATGAACATCTGATCTACTCCAAATATAAAAGTTACATCATAAAATTTGATTAACCTTATAACTTGATTAATCTTGTCTTCACAATATGCTTTTTGTACATGACTAAAAACACACATGCACACACCTAAGCGTCAAATATGCAATTAGAACAGCTACTTACTAGAAGAAATAAAACTAAAGTAACAGAGAGATATATTCTGTGCTTCAAACACACATTGCAGACCCGGGTCTTTGTTAAAAATGTCCAGAACCAATGGGACACAATGCTTGTGAAACTCAAGTAATGCATGTAAAGTGCCTGGCAGAGAGGAGTTATACAATAAATAATCATAGCTAGTTTTATTGATAATTAGGGATTTCTGATTATTGTAAGAAAAATTTGGAATTCTTCCTATGATGCTGGAAGAGGGCCATTTGTGTGTATACCATTCAATTTTATGTCATAGTGAGCACTGTGGCTAAAGAGCTTTGACATAATCGGTATGATGAGATAATCCCAGATTTACCGGCTTGGAGAACATTCTAGTATTAAAAATATTTCCTCTGTGATTTGTGTGCTTGGTAATTCAGCTGATAAGAGAGAGAATAAATCAGCCCTGTTGACTCTGTTTAATTAATAAAGATCCCATGGTTCATAAAGGGAGATGTTGCTACTTAGTATAAAAAATTTAGAGGTTTAGAAAATAAATGAAGCTTACTATGAAACATGAAAATTTTCCATTTGAACATACAGTACCTCTGGCAAATGCTGCTGAAGAGACAGTGCATCTGACCTGATTTGGAGAGCAGTCAACAGCACTTCAGATATATTTAAAAATCTAAAAAGCATAATACTATTTGCCTCTGAATGGTTGCCAAATCTGTTGTTGGGAAACAATAATAGCTGATTTGGGAAGATAACAGTATTGTGTGTTTTAAAAAATAATATTAGTAAACTGAAAGACACATTTTAGAGCTTATTAAAAATCCTAAGAGAACATGCTTTATTTTATTGGCATAGAAATGTAAGTGAATTATTTAAATCTCATTATAATTACCCCCCTTATGTTTCTTACCTCCTAGCTAAAGGAGCAAAATATTTTCTTTCAAAATAAAAATTACGACAACCTGTTAAACATAAAGTGGTTTAAAGATAAAAAGGGCACTTGTTCTGTAGAAATTCATTCTTACAACCATCTGTGATGATGAAAGACATTCTTTTGTTAATCCTCCATCATAGATGGCACTATTTATACATCATTGTGAATTTACATTACTATTTTATTATGTTTAAGACAAAGCCGTGGAATAAAGAGCCAAAAGTAATTAACTTCCAGTGTCATTTTTGGGGGAGGGGTGATAATCATATGTATATAGTATTTATATAAACTAGAAAACAAAGACAAATAAGTAACTATATGTTAATATAATTTGTTTCAGGCACCAGCAACTTTGAATCACTGGAAAATTTTACAACTGGCCATAAACTGCAAGTAGTAATGATGATAAAAAATTTATATTTAAAAACTAATTCCAACTGAAAACAAATTAGAAGGTAGGAATGCAGATGAACCTTGTCAATAAGATTATTAAAAAGTAACCAAACCATGATAAAGCAGCATATAATCTTATCTAAACACTGGTTATAAGAATAATTACAGATTAATAATAGGAAGTATCTATTCTAAAATATGTTTAAGCGAAAGTTGCAGGCATTTTGTTCCCACTGGTATATAAGGAGTATCCTCTTACATAACTTTGAAAATATGCCCCTAAAATCAAAATGAATATTTCTCATTAGTGAACTTTGTAAATATCACGGAACACTTTGGGCATTTTGTAATTAGGCATTTGGAAATCCAGCGAGGCTCTGATCAAGTATTAGCAGGATCTTATTCAAATCTTTACAGTCTAGAGGACAAATTTTATTTTATTATATATTTATGGTAATTTCTATTAAAATCATTTATCTTTTAAAATCTTATATTCCAATTAATTAAAAAATAGGTCAGAGATATCAAAGCATATTATAGGAATCTAAAGCTATTGTATCATATTACTTATGAACATTGGAAAAAATTATCACTAGACTTACAAAAGATAAACCCTGAAGAGAAAATTCCTGAGGAAAAAGTAAGTAAAATATTAATTTTATTTTTTCAAATAATATCCACAGGCTGGATTGCAGTATAGGGCTAAAACACGCCAGGTACAAAGCCAATATAATTAATTTTTCAAAGAAGTAAACAACTCTGTAGTGACAGATTACAGCCCTGGGTAACTCAAAAATTGATGCTGTTTTTGATCATAATGGGACACACAAAACAAACAAACAAACAAAAAACAAAGAACATGTCCTACTTATGTTGATACCTATACAATGAATTACTAGATTTTTTTCACCTCTGAAATGATGAGAATGCAGCCAAAGCCATGTTTCTAGACATCAGATACCCAATCGAAGGATGGAGATTTTCATAGAGGTACCTGCTTAATACCAATGCTAAGTAACAAAGTGCAAACGTGATCAAAAAAGATCTCTGGCCCTCTTAATATTGAGATCATTCATCTGATACAGATGTTCAGGTATGTGGCAGCTGAGTAAGACTTTAACATCAGGTAAGCATTTTGTACTTTATAACGTTCTTTGATACCAATTTCCCAATTTGGTTTTCATATAAATCTCACAAACCTTATTTTTCTCTACAGTTTTTACAACTGATGAAACTGAGGCTCAGAATATCAAAGCCCTGTCCAAGGTCACACAGTAGTGTGACCCCTATCCTCTCTCCTTTACCTCTAATTCTCTGTAATCATTTTCTACTGGAGTAACAAATTTCTACAAATTAAATGGCATAAAGCAATACAAATTTACTATCTTAAACTTGTGTAATTCAGAAGTCCCACATAGGCCTACTGTTCTGGAGGCTCTAGGGGTGAATTTGCTTCTCTGCTTTTCGAGGGCACTCACATTCCTTGGCTTATGGCTCCCAACTTGAAAGCCAGCAAGATAACATATCCTGGATACTGCTTCCACTGTCATATCTCTTTCTGACTCTCTTCTTCTGCCTCCCTCTTCCATTGTTAAGGACTCATGTGATTGGACTCGTTTGGATAATCCAGAATAAACCTCCTATTTTAAGGTTAGTTGATTAGCAACCTTAATTCTACCTGCAACCTTAATGCTTCTTTACCATGCGACCTAGCATATTCACACTCACAGGTGCTGGGGATTAGGATGTGAACATTTTTGAGGGCCACTATTCTGCCTACTCTTTTTTCCTTCCCTTAAGCTGCTTCTTCCCCTAAGACTAGGACCTCATGGAAAACGCACTGATTGGGATCAACTCTTGCAATTTGCCTAAAACTTGCTAAATGCTTAGCATGAAAAATTATATATATATATATGAGACTATAATGGATATAATCTACTGAATGAAGAACAAAAGTTGCTAGAGACCTCAGGAAAAGTAATTTTTGGGAGAAACAACTATATGGGCTGAACTACGTCCCTCCTAAATTCATATGTTGAATCCTGAATCCCCAGCATAGCTGTATTTGAAGATTGGATCTCTTTGGAGATAATTAGGGTTAGATGAGGTCACGGGGCTGGCAGGACACTGGTCTCATGGAACTGGTGTACTTGTAAGAAGAGACACCAGAGATCTCTCTCTCTGGGTGTACAAAGAGAAGAGGCCAGGTAATGACACAGCCAGAGGAAGGCATCTAGAAGCCAGGAAGAGAGTCTCACTGGAAATCAACCCTGATGGCACTTTGATCTTGGACTTCTGTGAGAAAATAAATTTCTGTTGTTTAAGCCACATCTATGGGTTTGTTATGGCAGCCCTAGCAGACTAATATAGCAACCAAATTTGGAAGAGAAAGTGTTTGACAGAAAGTATTCATTAGTAAATCTAAATAAAGCGTCCTGGTAGCAAGGAAAATTATACATCTTCCAAATAAAAGTATTAACCCTCAGAAAGGTTACGAGTTTCCAAAGTACTTTATGAAACCCCAAATAATTTAAATATCTCAATTAAATGCTAAAAAACATGCTACATGCTTACGTTACACCTGTCATCGGTTAAATGAGGGTAATAAAAGGCTTTGATGCTGAATATTTAGATCTAGATGTTCTTTTTATTTTAGTGGGCTTTTTCATTCTGAATAACCCAAGCCAGTTGCCTGGTATTTCATTTCATGACAATTTCTCACACAGTACCTTATATTCCCGCATATCTTTGTAGGTATTTATAGAAAATCCTGAGCAAGCTGTCTCAGGCTCATGATCAATGCAAAGTCTCTGCTCCTATCACAGCGCTTTTGACTGGCCAGAGTGGCATAAGTGTAGGTTTTGGCTACTGGTTTCCATCTGTAGTTGTGTAAACACTGTCATTTTAAACTCCTCCATTGGCAAATAGCAATAGTATAAAATAAGGAAGAAGGGGAACTAACAGCTGTTAAGCACTCATTATGTCCAAGGTATTTTGCTAGGTGCATTTAACCCCAAATTTCATTCAATTCTCAAAACAATCTGGGGAGATAGATAGAAATGATTATCCTTGTTTTTGTATGATAATAGAGGATAGAGAGTATTGAAATAACTTACCACTACCAAGGTCATACTTAAAAGCGGTGGCATAAACATTACAACCTAGCTCTGTCTGATACTAAGGCCCTTTTTTTTTTCCCTATCAGTTGCTTCCACAGACTGCCAACAACAGAATTCACTGGATAAATATTTATCATCCCTACAAATACCAGGCCTTGTGCTAGGTAATGAATACTCTAAACCAGTGGCCACATAGATGGTTACAGCTTTAAAGTCCAATCTAGTGATTTCAATACCTTACAACTCATTCATAACTTAGAAGTGTTTGGGGGTAAAATATTAAAAAGGTCCATATTTCGTCCTTTAAGTCCTCTGTTGTTTTCTTCATTGTAGCCTCATTAAGAATAAAATGCCCAGAATTCTTATATATGTAAAAGATAGTGAGGAGCCTACACACATTCTCCTTATCTAGTCTGAAGTCAGTTGCATAGAAATTGCCCTGACACCTCATCCAGTGAGCCTTAGATCTTACTAGTTTGTCAGTAGAAATGTCCTCATTCACAGAAAATGAATCAAAGCCCTGATGTTAATGAGATCTTCAGAAGGAGGGTGTTAGGCAGTATCCACTAAAAGCTAAAATAAAACGGGCGCTGTGGCTCACGCCTGTAATCCCAGCACTTTGGGAGGCTGAGGTGGGCGGATCACCTGAGATCAGGAGTTCATATCCAGCCTGGCCAACAAAGTGAAACCCCATCTCTACTAAAAATACAAAAATTAGCTGGGTGTGATGGCAGGTGCTTGTAATCCCAGCTACTCAGGGGGCTGAGGCAGGAGAATCCCTTCAGCCTGGGAGGTGAAGGTTGCAGTGAGCCAAGACCACACCATTGCACTCCAGCCAGGTGACAGAGTGAGAATTCATCTCAAAAAATAATAATAATAACTGTAAAGGATTTAGAACAAAGTAAAATAGTACCTTTTAAATTTCTAATTCAGAAACATTCCTTCCTCTCCACTCTCCCCTTTCTAATCTCTCTAATTTCTAATTGTATTAGAATTACCTAAGATAGGCTCTACTTACCAAATAAAGTTAAGGCCTAAGAAATGATAATCTAAAATTCTTCTCTTTTGTGTTTTCCTTTGTTTATAAATGAGATGACACAATGTAACTAAAGCTTTTAACTAATACCATAGGCAGACAATGATAAAATTTATTCATTCATAGATTATGAGCCATTCTTCCCTACTTGAAAACAACCTAACTGGCTCTCTTACCCAAAAAACAGGCAATGGTTTCAGGGCATTAATGAACTTTGACTGGAGAGAAATCATGCCTACTGGAAATTAGTTATGCTGTAGAGTCATAAAAACAAAGCTCTCCCATACTGAATATCAAGTAAGAAATTGGAGGTAGGGGTGTTCTCACTGTTTATTTTATTATTGCAACCTAATAGTTGCATCATTACTGTTCATCATGGCAGAGTTCCTGTCATGCGCTAGCAATATGCTCTAGAAGAACAAGATTGCAAAGATGTGGCATGTGTCCTATACACCACTTCTCCCTCTAAACCCATAGCAGACATCTCCAGTTGATCAAGGTATACATCAGTGAAGTTGAATACATCCTCAGAATTCTTCTCAAAATAATACTTGAGACAGCTATTATCAACAGAGCTGGCACGAGTTAAAATCGATTTCCCTTCTCTGTTTTAGACAGAAACTTTTATCTTATTCAAACACATAGACTTTCTAGGTTCTACTGACATGCATCTGTAATGTTCTAATACTGCCTATGTGATAAAGAATGGAATTTATAACATGAGGAACAACATCTCAGATTTTAGGATCTGATACAAAGGCATATCAACCCAAATGAATGCATGGAGAATTATACGCCAAATTTGAGTAACTTAAAAGCAAATGATTATATGTATTTGAAAAATCACTAACAGTATAATTCAGGGGCCCACAACTCCTGGGCCACAGATAATTCAGGGGTCCCCAACCCCTGGGTCATGGACTTCTAGCGGTCCATGGCCTGTTAGGAGTCAGCTGCACAGCAGGAGGTGAGCTGTGGGCAACCGAGTACTACTGTCTGAACTCTGCCTCTTGTCAGGTCAGTGGTGGCATTAGGAGTGCAAACCCTACTGTGAACTTCATACGCAAGGGATCGAGGTTGCGTGCGCCTTATAAGAATCTAATGCCTGATGATTGAGGTGGAACAGTTTCATCCCAAAATCATCCCCCTGCCCCTTGGTCCATGAAAAAATTATCTTCTACAAAATGGGTTCCTGGTGTCAAAAAGGTTGGGAACTGCTGGTATAAATGAATATTCAAAGCAAGTAACTGACATAGACAATTTTGTATTATTTATATAAGTCATATGAAACACATATTTTACATATACTGTGAAGCAGCATCTGATAGGGATCCTCAAAGATGGTTCCCAGTGATCCCTACCTACTGGTATTCATACTCTTAGGCAGGTGCCTCTTACACTGCACGAGGGTTGGTCATATAGCAGAAATGATGGTAGATCAGTCACTTTGACATTGGTTATAAAAGACACTTTAGCTTCTGTCTTTCTCTCTCTGTCCCTTTTGCCCCTTACTTCAAGGGAAGCCAGCTCCCATAATTGTGAGTAGCCGCATGTGTTCATGATATGATGAGGAAGTGAAGCCTCCTGCCAATAGCCTCACGAGTGAGCTTGGAACAAATATTCCAGCCAGCTCACTAAGCCACTCTTGAAGTCCCAACCCTAGCTAACAGAGTGACTACAACTTCATGAGAGACCCAGAGAGAAAGTGAGAGAGCCAGAAAAATCCAGTGAAGCCACTCCTGGATTCACAATGCTCTAAAACTGGGTAAGAAAATACATATTGGTTTAAGCTAAAATTTTGGAGAAATTTATTAGGCAGATATAGAGTTAATTAAGTATGATCATTAATCACAGTGAATCTGAATCTTTCAACAGAAAGATAAAAGAATACAAAAAAGCAATTTGCAGCTATGTCTAATTTGTCATAAATTCAGTTTTACTACAAACTCGATAACTCATAATAACTTTGTTACATTACATAGTATGTATAAAGCATGTGAACTTTTAAATAGAATCATACCAAAGGCTACTATAAATCTGTAACAGAATATAACTTCAAAGGGTAAAAGATAAGAAGTTGGGTAGAAAAATGAATCAAGTTAATCAGATAATTTCATTATAGCACCCTCAAGATCATGGACAGTTTGTTATTAAATTTAAGAATGTTGCAACTCTCTGTTTAAGGAGAAAATAAGAAAAAATTTCCTAGAATGCACAGATACATTTTTAAACTATATAAATAATGTATTTTCTTTTTTACATATATATGAGGCAAATGAGCATGCTCTGCCCACATGCATATATGCATATACACATTGGTACCCAAACACACACACACACAAACATACACACACACACACACATACACACACACAGATATATATGTTTATTAATTCTATGAAACATTGGCTGTAGCAATGCCATCGCTGATTAAATTTGTTCATCCTAGGTAAAATGCTTTCTTCTATTGCATCAGAATTTAAGTAGATGACAAAGTATTAATATATGTGTGATGGACATGTGGATGGGCAGGAATATTCAATGAGGACTATGTTCATCTGGACATTCTTAGGACACCAGTGACAGTTATTCCCTTGCCAGAGGCTTGGCTTCCATCAGATGTAACAATTCAATTTCTGGGAAGGCAGTGACAGATGCCAATTTCAGGGAAGAGACTATATATATATATATATATAGACCATCATCTCTTTCGGTGTTTTGGGAGGGTGATTTCAGTCACTATTTTCAAGTAGAGGTGAGAGAGCAGTGATCTGAGTCCATTACTTACTATTTCTTGCCTTCAAAGTATCAATTATATGGTAAACGAATCACTTACCTCAAAAGCTAACACAAGCTATACAGACTCAAAATTTTTGATGGGGTAGTAAGACAATGAAGATTAAAACAAAACAAAAACAAATCAAAACCCAAAACTAAATAGTTCCAAAAAAGACATATAGTAGATGTCTGCAAATGCAAACTTTACTTACCTGGCAACATCATCTAGTTGAATGCAGTTATGAACCATGAAGAATCTCCCACCAAAATGTGAAAGCAAGGAGAGGGAGTGAAAAGGGCTAACCTTTGTTGAAAGTGTCTAATTTGGGCCAGGTGCTATGATAGGCCCTTTACATACACAAGCTCATTCATTCTGGACAGAAACCCTAAGAAGTGCTGATATACTTTCCATTTTATAAATGTAGAAATTAAGCCCAGAGAGGTTAAATAAATGTGCCTAAGGTTTAGCTATTTTGTTCAGCTATTTTGTGTAGACACTGTCATTTAATTAAAGTTTCTCCAAGTCCAAAGCCCATGTTCTTCTTTCCCAGATACCAGATGGCCTTCTTATAATCAAATCCACCTGCAACAGAACTTACGTATCATCCTTGACTTACATAAGCACTCCTGCAGAACCACATTCAAGGGCTATTTACAAGCAGTTCAAATTAGCCTCATTATCTAACATCCTGTCCTCTTCAAATACAAAGCTGGGAAAGAAGGTGGCTTGTGGAGAGGGGGCAAAATAGAATGGGCATGAGGGAGGAACAGGGACACTGAGAGCAGCAAGAGATGACAGCTATGTCTCTACTTTGTCTTATACAGCTTAATATCCCCTGTAGAAGTCGCTGTATTGTGTATAATGATGGATGTTCACAAGGATTTTGTTCACTGGCCTCTGTATAGGAAGTCAGCGATGTGTGTTACATATATTAAAGTAAGACTTTCATCAAGAACAGTTAAACTAAAATAAGTTTTGGTGCTTCAATAGGGTTAAGTTCTAAGAAAAAAATCCAACTCATGCCAAGCACCCCATTCCTTCATGAGGCTGAGTAAAAGAAGCAATGGTATATTGTTAGATTTTCTTATTTCTACTGTTTGACTTTTTTAATCTCTGGAAGACAACTTCTTACTCTTACAATCAAGTTTCTATTCTGCTGTTTTAAAATAAAGTATACAGCTCTTCCTAAATTGAGATCTTTTAAAGTGTCTTTCTTGTTACACGTTAGCATACTATATTAACTTAAGGATATGGAGGTGGTGTGGCATGGGTGTGTGTGTGTGTGTGTGTGCGTGCACGTGTGTACAGGGGCCAGACAACTCTGGATCTGAATCTTGGCTCTGCAATTTTACTACTGTGCGATCTTGACAAGTATAGCCTCTTTAACAGTTTCTCCTAATGAAATGGTAAGACATCTTATCATCTCTTTTTCTGTTTTCCTTATGTGTCAAGACTAATGTCAAAGAAAAAAAATTGGTCAACTTCCAAAACACACCCCTTGGGGGTATATTTTCTGAGTGAAGGAATGGGGATAGGATAAATGTAGCATCCTTCTGTTTTTTTCACAGACACTGAGTTAGTTCTCAGGGCAGCCAAAGGGCTTATTGATTCTCTTTTTTCTCCCCTTCCAGGACGCTGTTCTCTCTTATAGTGGGAGTCCAGCCCAAGGCCATTTCCAGTCTGCAGAGAACAGTGGCTTAAGCTAGCTGGGAAGCAGTGTAAGGAGACAAACCAACTCTCTGGTTGGCCATCTCTTGTTCCTGCTGTCTTATATGTTTAGGGTAACTGTGCCACTAGTATTCTTTTCTCTTCAGGCACTAGTTAGATTTTGACATTCATCTCTGGGTTAGGATATACTGACAAACAGCTAAGTTTAGGTAAAGGAGTTCCCCACAGGGTCTAGACTCATTTACTGACATTTTTCAAAGGCCTCTAAATGCAGAACCCCAGTTAAAAATGAATGCTAATTTTCTTTCTTTTAATCATGCATTTCTTTTGGGGATCTTCTAGGAGAAAGGCATGGCTAGGGGCAAGATGCAGCTCACCACTATCATAATTCCATTCCAACAGGAGCCCAGCAACACCTACTTTCCATACTGTTAAGAGCATTAAATGACATAATACATAGAGAAATACACTTAGCATATTCCTGGCTATTAAGCACAAGCTACTCCTCAGTAAATGCTCATGCCCTCATCTTTTCCTTTATAAATTACAAAGTTAATATCAAAAAGAAAGAAATTCATCACAGATTTGAATGTTTTTTTTCATTTTCCTTCCATTCCTACAGTACAGAGATTCAAATCTTCCAGAAACTAAACATAATGAACCCGGCATATGAAAGAGCCCCTTCCAGAAGAGGTCTGATTCTGGAAGTAGAGTGTGGTACTAAATGTAATCTTCATGGAATTCCTGGGTCCCCTGTGCCAAAAGCTCCTTTTTCTTTCACATGTAATAAACAACACCTTTGCTTGATTAATCACTTTTTGCTAGAGATTGCAAGAAAAAAATTCAGCATTAAAACACTTTGCCAGGTTTATCTCTAGTTTTTCCTTAAACTTTTTCAAATATGAAGCTTTTGAAATCTAAATGTTTTCAATGGTCACTTGATTGTTTAGGATTTTTTTTCCCCCTCCACGTTGGTTTCTCCACATTGTAAATTCATGATGGCTTTTTATTGAATATCTACTGAGTTTCAAGTTCCATGCTAGGTGCTTCACATTAAACAACTTTATAAAGTAGATAATAATCCCCTCATTATATGATGTGAAATCTGAGATTAGGAGAAATTTAGGAATTGTGTAAAGTCACAGGACGTGAAAATCTAAAATCTGGATATTGTTTCGTAAAATATTTGCATATTGTCTCCCTTTTCCTTCCAAAATGCATACCAAGTATACTTTGCTAAAAGGACACACAAAGGAGTCTTTTGGGATCTTAGGAGTCTGTTGGGATTCCCTTTTGTGCTCTCATAATGTCAATTCTGACATAAAAGGAATTTTCAGGTAATGGTAGAAGTATATCACAGTGCTTTGTCCAGGGTAAAACTAATCAGTTCAGCATCTAGGAAATGTATCCCTGTTCAGGCTTTCAAGGATGGGTCTTTATCAATGACACACTAGTATAGTAGTAGATTACTGGGGTCAGAAGACCTTGATTCTAGTTCTGGCTGGTAATTAAGTAGTGATAGATTTTTTGGTAACTACTGAAGGCTCTTATTTTCTTAATCTATAAAATAGAAAAAAATGATAAGGTACACATACCTCAAGAGGTTGTTCTGAGAATCCACTGAGGTAAGGTTTGTTCATATACTGTCTTGTTTATCTCAAGTCATTTACTGTCTGTTTTTCCTCTCTGTTATGTAAATTCTATGCTATCAAGAAACCAGTCTATATATTTTACCACTATATCTCCACGGCGTCGAACACTGCCTGGCAAACAGCAAATGCTCAAAAAAATAGTTGCAGAATGAATTGTGTGCATTGTAAAGCATTAAAAATGTTGATTATTAGTATTATTGTTAAGAATTTTTAATGATATACAAAATGGATATTTTTGTTAGGTATTAACTTTTCATAAACATTAATACTGTTAGCCAGCAAGTGCAGGCAGCCAGCATTTAAGTTCAAATGATGATCCTGTTCCAATTTTTTCATGTTTCCCTTGAAATTATTACCAGGTTTTTTCCACCAAATGATATCTGATATTAGCATTTAAATCACATGAAATGAAAATGGTGAGGCTTCATTTCTTGTTACTAATTTTTGTAACCTCCAAGAAGGTTTCTTAGTTTTACTGATTATTCTGCAACTTCCAGGTTCTCTCCAGATGTGAAGAAAATTGCTTACTTGGTTGAGATGCTTGTACTTACTTGATGAAGTACTTGATTCCATCTGCTGTGTAAGCTTCCTCCCACCCATAAGGTAAACCTACAGTGAAAGGAAACCAAAAATATATTTAATAAGATGATAAAGATAACTTTATTTCCTGGACACAAACCTCCCCCATCTTTACAATTATTTGAGCACATTTCTTGTACAAAATAATTTTCTAGAAAGGGAATTAAGACAATTCAGATGAGCTTTCATACTCAGCATCTTTAGAACACAATAAATAAGTCTTGAGCAGTTAACAATCTGCTTTAGTTGCAATAACTGGATTATGACTTGTCATTTACATGTGGTGAGCATTTTTGTCAGCAGGATTCAAGCAAAAATTTGTGTTGCAGCGGATGGTTTTTGCCTGAAGGCAGAAGGATGGACAAGATGGCCTCTGCTTGTCTATTCTGGCTCAAAGTTTCTTTAATTGGCTCACTTTACATTCTTTCACTCAGCTCCACAGGGAATCAGACATGAGTGCCAGATCAGCAGGGGTTTGAAAGTAGCTTTTGGACAAGACAAAATTCCTTACTAAGTTTGAAAGTTTAGCAAAGTGATTTACAATGGATTGTGGCATTTTACTTTGTTAATTAAAAATTGTATGCACTAAACATAAACGGCCAAACAATTTGCTAAACTTAGCTTCCATTTCTGTAATGGGATTGAGAATAGTTAGCTATAAAGAGATGTGGATTGACGTAAGCAAGCAATATTTGGCCATATTTCTGTAATGAGTACATTTTGCCCCTCATCATACCAAAAAGAACAGCCCCAAGTTGAGGCAGCCACATTCTCTTACATTCTGATTTTGTGGGGTACTTTCCTAGAACACAGTGGTTTCTGCTCCTCTGTTCCATCCAGGTACAGCTAAGGATTTTAATTCACCTTTTGGATCAGTTCTTTGACATTGGCTTGTCACAACTCAGGTAGCCTACCTCTCTGGAAAGTAACTGAGCTTTAACAACAAATCATTGACTTCCTTCCCCTAAGTCTCAGCAAGGGGCAGAGCAAAAGTGCAGAAATGGTAGCTATTTTTGTTTGTTTGTTTTTAGAGACAGGATTTCTCTCTGTTGCCCAGGCAAGAGTGCAGTAGTGCAGTCATAGCTCACTGCAACTCTGAATTCCTAGGCTCAAGTGATTCTCCCTCCTCAGCCTGCCAAGTTGCTAGAACTATAGGTATGTGCCATCATACCTAATTTTTTTTTTTTTTTTTTGGTAGAGACCAGGTCTCACTATGTTGCCCAAGCTGGACTCAAACTCTTGGCCTCAAGTGATCCTCCCACCTTGGCCTTCCAAAGTGTTAGAATTATTGGTGTGAGCCACTGCGCTTGGCTTAACAGTAACTATTTGAATGAAATAAAACCTTACTCTATCACCATTTGCTTCTTGAGAACAGTCTTTGAGAAGCAACCCTAAGGATGATTTTTTCTAATTAAGAAAAACAAGAAATATGCTTTGCATTGTGTGTATTTCCAGTCTTTTACCACAAGTTGTACATGACCTTGAGCAAAAATTCTGTAATTATTTCCTTTGTATACTAACACAGGCCACCTTGGAGTTTCTATTCTCTCTTAATGAATAAATGTTCCTATTATAAGTAGAAAATAAGCACTTCTGAGAGCAGGTCACTGGCTTCCTAAAGGCCCCTGAGTGACTCTCACTATACGTCTCCTCTAGTGTCCACTGCCAGCACGTGCTCAGCCAGATGTGCCATGATAAACTGCTCTGCTGCACCAGTTCAAGTAGATTTATTTTCTGCCTTCACACTTTCTGCATCTTTTTTTAGATCACTGACAAGCCCCTCACCTGGAGGGAAGAATCTGATGACTGTATCTAAGAACTTTGCTTTAATGACAAAAATGCTCAGCAATGCCAGGATTTCCAATCAATAAGACAAAGGCAGCTAAAAGTAAAGTAGGAAGTTATGTGACTACAATTTTTGTCTGCTAAACAATTTGTCTGACAAGTACAATTGTATCTGTTTCTAATTTCTTAAGTTACAGATATGTTTTAATAAAAAAGAAAACTGGACACTTTCAAGACAGTATCTTTCAATCTATAGGATCATTTGAAAATCGAAATTAACATTGGATTACCATATTCCCTGTACCATCAGAATAGAATTTCTGCCTTGATTATTTCCTTACAATTATTAAGCAAGAATTATAAATTTATAACAGGCTTATAAAGGTACTAATTCATAGACATTTAAGTCACAATGGTTATTCAATGACTACAACCATAAAGATATCCCTGGATATTAAATAATATTTATAACTTATTTTTTAAAATGTTCTCTGTTCTGAGAAAATAAGTGTTTCTTTTTAGGAGATTGAATAGTTTCTTATATTTCATATAGATTTCATATAATCTATTATATAAAAGACAGACTTAGAGACTAAACTGATAGTAATTAATCTCTCAGTTATAGTTCAGTAATAGAAAACAATTACTGTCCAATTAAAACCTAAAAAGCACAAATAGCCTATCTTTTTTTTCTTTTTTTTTTTTTTTTTTGAGACGGAGTTTCGCTCTTGTTACCCAGGCTGGAGTGCAATGGCGCAATCTCAGCTCACCGCAACCTCCGCCTCCCGGGTTCAGGCAATTCTCCTGCCCCAGCCTCCTGAGTCGCTGGGATTACAGGCACGCGCCACCATGCCCAGCTGATTTTTTGTATTTTTAGTAGAGACGGGGTTTCACCATGTCGACCAGGATGGTCTCAATCTCTTGACCTCGTGATCCACCCGCCTCGGCCTCCAACAGTGCTGGGATTACAGGCTTGAGCCACCGCGCCCGGCCAAATAGCCTATCTTATACAAAAATAGCACTTATGATTTCCACAAGCTTATTGATGAACTCAGTTTTCCATGAATAAAGGTTTCATTTCTTCATAAGTGATTTGGCTATAACTGTAACATTATCTAAATACTTTTCAATAATCATTATTGTTCCAAATATTAAAATATTCCTACATTTCCCATATCTTTATACTTGGAAATATACAATGCTTCGATTTTTTCTTTTCATATTTGTTTTGAAAATGTTATGACTATAACCACCTGAAATTGTTTTTGATTAGAAGTATTGCCTATGAACCCTCCCATAACATTCTTTCCATCAGAGATCATCTGTTTCGAATCAACAACTTCACAGTGATGGCTCCAAAATCTTCATGAGTATCTTGCCAAAGTAATAGTCTTAAACATATTCAACTTTGAATACTGGCTGTTACCTAAAACTCTACATATCCAAAACCAAACTAATTAGCTTTCCAGACAAAATAGTTTCCTGTCTAATTTCTCAGTCTATTTATGTATCAAAGATTTTCTTTGTCATATCTGGCCCACGTATCATTCATTAAACATTTATTGATCCTTTATTATGTGTTCAGCATTTTGCTAGATGCTTAATATACAGTGATAAACAGACATGACCCTTGATCATATGAAGCTTTAAATCGTCATAAGAACATGATTAAAAATAGGAATAAGTTCTATAAAAAAAAGTATGGAATACAATGAAAGAGTAAGTCATAGCACAGACAAAGGCTGAACCCCCTAATGCAGAAAGAATTTCTACAAATCAATAGTAAGGTCAATAACAAATAACAAAATAGGCAAAAGATGAAACATTTAGGACATGAAACAAATGAACACGTGCAAATATGTTTAACTTCATGCTTAGAGAAATAAAAACTATTATCAGATACCATGTTCATCTACCAGATTAGCAAAGATTAACAAGTAGTTTAATAAGACACAGCGCTGATGGTGTGAAGAGACAGTCATTCTCATGTTGATGGAAGTATCAAGTATAATACACTTAGGAGGAGAAACCTGTAAATATCTATCTAAAATTTTCAACGCCAATAATAATGAGTTGACATTTATTGAGCGGTTAGATTCTAGACACTGTTGTAAGCATCATACATGTACCAATTCACTTAATCCTCACAAAGAATCTATGAGAAGTACTGCTATTATCCCTATTTTAGCAATGAGGGAAACGAGGCACAGGAAGTTTAAATAACTTTCCCAAGGTCATATAGCTAGCAGGGGAAAGAACCCAGGCTCTTCATCACCATGAGATCATTCATCACTATGTTGAATGATCTCCATATAGTTTAATCTAGCAATTCTTCTTGTAGAAACTTATCCCATAGATATGCTTTACTGACAGGACTGTTCATTGTAAAAACAAAAAATTATAAATAATCTAAATAAATATCAATGGGAGCTGATTAAATAAAGATACTATAATAATAGAGCCAGAAGGATTTGAAAAACATTTGTTAGTGTTACAAAATTGTTACAAAATCAAATACGTTTAACTTTTAGCATCCAACATGCTGAGCAGAGCAGAAGGAGTGGGGAAGGGAGGTGTTGGGGGAGATATCTCTAACTCACAATTAATAAGCCTTTGCTAAAGAATATAACATTCATCTCGTAAGTGGAATTTTCACTTGATTTGCAGTCAGAAAATCTGAATCCATATGTAATGTTCTTCAATTGCAAGTTGAATAATCATGGGAAAGTAATAATCTTATGGAGTCTGAAATTTCTATATAATTAGATTTGTCATTTATATAGTAGTGATTATAATAGCTACCATTCTAGCTTAGGGCGTTAGCATAATACTCTTATCAGATAATATGTAACTACACAATGCTATACAAAAGGAGATCATTGTTATTGATAGTAATGAAATGAACGGCTTTTTCTTCATTGCTTATGGTTTGATGTTTAAAAATTATCTATAGGGGAAACCTTCATTAAGGTGTAAGCGCTTTTTTTTTTTTTTTTAACAATCCTTTCCTCAACGTAGTCTCTGTTTTACTCATGATAACATTCAGCAAAAGAATAACAGGAACTAGTGGGACACTCTGACCCTGATCCAGTAGTGTAATGGTAAGTAAAAGTTTAACAAACAGCTCTTAGGGGTGAGGGCAAACCTTGATTTGCAACATTTGCTCAGTTTCATAGTGTAAATACTGTACCGAAACTGATTCGAGCTACCAATGTGATGTCACGGAATACAGAGATGGGAAGAAACGCATAGTAATACACCATGGTATTCCCAGATACAATACAATTCCCAAAGACAATAGTAAAATGTAGGAAAATAATCAGGAAGTGGTTTGTTTTTAAAATATTTATTATCATTTTTTTAATATAATACAATTTTCAGCTTAAATATTTTAATTATTAATAATGACTATGTTTGACAATTGGCTCACAAAATTCTTGCAAGCCACTAGAAGCCAGCACAAACATATTACTGTCACTACCCATCTCTTAGCTTCCTGGTCCCATTTCACAAGAAGTTCCAAAACTCAGAGGATAGCAATACTGTTTTATCCAGTTGATGATTACATGAAACTGATAGCAGCTTCCAAAGATGTAAAGAACTGTTGCTCTAACAACAAACTATGTTTATCAAATGTTTACATAGAGCTTTCTACTCTTTCTGACCTTCTTCTAGGTAGTTTATAAATATTATTAATTCATTGTACCATCACAACAATTTGAGATAGATAGTATTATTAACCTCATTTTGCAGAGAGGAAACTGAGGGATAAAGAGGTTTAAATAACTTGTCCATTGTCACACTGCTGATAGTGCAGTCATGATTTGAATGTAAGAATGTGGATGCCAGAGCATATGCTTTTAACCACTGTGGTGTTGCTTCTTTTCCCTAACTGCTGTTTGAACTGCCAACAGTCAAAATTAAAACAATCAAACAATACTTTTGCCTAACACTTTGAAGAACAAAAAGGTAAACTAGATTCCCAACATCTCAATTTGTGCATTATTATCCGGAGCAATGATCTTTTAAAAGGAACTGAAATAATTTCTAGGCTTCAACACAAAGCAGTCTATTTTAGAGACATTTCATGTTTACAATTGCACAAGTTAATCCGTAGGTCTGAACTACAGTGCCAATTTAACAAGAACTACTAGCTAATTTTTCTATGAGAAAAGGAATCTATTATACTGAGAGATGGTTGTCACCTATAAATAACCAAATAATGCAGTATTTCAACTATAAAAATAATTTATAAGAAAATAATTGAAAAACTACATATTTTCTGAATTACGATTTTAACACTGCTTAATATTAGCCGCGCAAAAATGCTGCATACTAACAAATATGATTTTGGACCTGTGACTTGATTTCTTTACCACCTGGTTAGATACATCATTGTTGTTTGATTAAAAAAAAAAAGCAAATGATGCATATACGTATGTAATTTTACACAATTTGTGAATCCCAAATTCAAAAGTTAAAATGTTAACGTAATTAAATATGAGTTATTTCTAGTTAGAAGTCACTTATCCAGCAATTGAAAAGCTATAATATATTGAAAGGACAACACTGTAAAGAAATTTCTAGAGGTTATTTGGTGGTTTACAGTCTGCTTTATCTGGCTGTTACTATTTTTTTTTGCAAACATATACTACACCGGGAACTGGTAAATGAGAAGGGGAAATGACAACACTAATTTTCTGCATTTACTTCCCAATAGATGCAAAATTCAGTATTTTTTACAGTTGGAGTTTTCTTACACTCTGTTAAATTGTGAAGTCACTTCCTTGAACTCTGAGGGAAAGACATTTGAGGGGCCAGTTTAAATGTTTTTTGTTACATTGCTAATTCCCATCTCATAACCCAGAGTGAAGATGAGATTGTGGGATTTCACCAGCAGTTGTTTCTGGGTGTTTATATTAGATGATGCTGGGAGAATGATCTGGGCTAAGACATTTTAATTTGTTTTGCTTAAAAGCAATAATATACAACAGGCTTTATTCTGTGCACTAATGAAACTCAACATAAAACTTGCTGAAGCTTCCCTCACTAGAGTGTGAGATCAGCCTAAAGAGAGAGCTGAATAATAGGATGAAATGATCTTCTCACACTCTGTTCTGCCGACAATCTTTGCTTATGATTAGTCATCTAATAAATTTAATCCATGTAGAGAGTAATGGTGAATAACACATCTGACTCTCCGCAACCCAACTTCTTATTTTTAAAGGTCTCCCCATCTCATACACACATTTCTCCAGAAATTCTAAAGTTATATAGAATTGTTTTGGATGAAATAATGGATTTTCATTTCACAAATCTAAGTGAAAATGTGATCCCGATTTTGTTTTACAGTAAAACATTTTTTTGACATCTACTGTACATCAAGTGCTAAACTAAACATTTTAAATTTGCTACGGTAAGAGATAGTTTTCACTGGTTATCTCATAATACATTTCATATAAAATAAGTGTGTACTTCATTTAAAAAAAAAACTTTCAGTACATCCACCCTATCCTCTTGTAGCTGATGACCTTGCTTCTACCTCATTGAGAACACAGAAGCAGCAGGAAGAGAACTTCTAGATTCCCACCACAACATCCACTAACAATTCACATGCTCTGCCTTTCTCTGTGCTTATACCTCACACAATCCTCTCATCTTACTTACTTATTCAAAACTTCAATCTAACAATTGTCCGCTTTCTTCCCCAACATCTGTGTTCTTTCCCTGTACTGGGTCATTACTATGGGCATAAAAATGAATTGTAATTATCTTCTATCTTAAAAAAAATTAAAAGCAAAACTTTGTCTTGCCCTTACATTTCCTTGCAGCTACTACTCCATTTCTCTGTTCTACTTTACAACAAACCCTTACAAAAATGGATTTGTATTCAATTCCCCTCTTCCCATTTATTCTCTTTTAAATCAACTCTAGTGAGGCTACCATTTGCCACATGCCACTAAAACAGTTCTTGTCAATTTATGTCCAAAGGTCTATTTTCAGTCCTCAGCTTCCTTCACTTATGACTGTATGTGATGCCATTGATCACTGCCTCCTTGGAACAGTTTATTCGACAGCAAAGACACAGCTTTCTCTAGGTTCTCCTCTGTCACTGGCTGTTTCTTCTCTGCTCATTTGCTAGTTTCTTCTCATCTCCCCAATCTCTAAAATTTGGGCTGCTCCAAGTCTTGGTTCGTCAACTCTGCTCTGTCCTTCCTTTCTGTTCTTTTCCTGCTTACATTCGTTAGGTGATCTCAACCAGTTTCTATTTAAATACTATTCATACTTGACGCAGAACTCTCTATCCCCAGTCTGGACCTCTCTCCTGATTTCCAAACTGGCAAATTCAGCGGCATGCCCTCTCTTCCTCTATCATTGTATCACTTTTAAACTGAAGGTTGCCCATTACTGATCTCCTGACTCTTCACCCCAAACCTCACCTCTCAGCTCTTCCCATCAATTCCTATTGTTTCAGTTGCTCAGGCCTAGGACACATCCTTGATCCTTCTCATTCTTTTACACCCCATATATAATCAACCAGCATATTTTGGTGGCTTTGTCTTCAAATTAGTTACAGAATGTGACCACTTCCCACAACTTCTAGCTTTATTAAAATGGTCCACCCCTTGCCTAGATTACTCTGCTAGCACTCTAACTGGTTTCCCTGCCACAGTCTACTCTCAAACTAGTAGGCAGCATCATTAAAAAAAAAAAAAAGTCAGATTATGTTCCTTCTACATGACCTGCCTCCCCCCACCTCCAACTTCTCTGACTTCATTTCTTAATTCTTTATGTTTAATGTGTTGCAGCTGCATTGGCCTCATACTGTTCCTTGAACAAAACAAGTATGTTCCTGCTTCAGGGATTTGCACTTGCTAGTCCTTCTGCCTAGAGAGCTGTTCCCTTTGAATACATGGCTCACTCTGTCACTTCCTTCCAGGGTCTGCTCAGATGTAATTTGACCAGTGATCCCTTCCCTAGTCACTCATAAAATAGCAAGCTCCCTTCCTCTCCAACCTCTGACACTCATTATGCCCCTCAACCTGCTTTCTCTTCTCTCTCTTTGTTCACTAGGTTGCAAATTCCATGAGAGGAGGTACTTTTCATTCATTGCTTCACTACCAGTATTTTTGTGGCACATAATAGGTTCTTAGTTGCCGAATTAAGGAATCAATGTTTACCAAATATCTGTGTTTAAATAAACACCTACTATTTAATAAGATGTAAAATTTGGGAGGAGAGTTCTTCAGAAAAAGATGTTGAAAGGGTGTTTAATAAGATAATTGAAAGTGAGGCTGTAAAAGAATATGCTGAAATATTTGAATTATTTTCCACAAGAGTTGATATTCTTCTTTTCCTTATGAGTTACAGAAATGAAGAGGGGTGGGGCTCTAATTTCTTTCAGTATACAAAGATACCATGATGTCTTTAAAGAAATGCTTTTGGCCAGGCGCAGTGGCTTACACCTGTAATCTTAGCACTTTGGGAAGCTGAGACGAGTGGATCACTTGAGGTCCAGGAAAAAATGCAAAAGATTAGCAGGTATGGTGGCATGCACCTATAGTCCCAGATACTCAGGTGGCTGAGGTGGGAGGAGCTCTTGAGCCTGAGAGGCAGAGGTTGTAGTGAGCCTAGATGACGCCACTGCACTCCAGCCTGGGTGACAGAGTCAGGCCCTGTCTCAAGGCCAAAAAAAAAAAGTACCGCTATTATTACAATAATAAAAATATTAAGAGGCCAGTGGCGGTGGAACATGAATTAATAAAACTATTGGAAGAAAAAAAAATTGCACCTTCTCTTTTCTGTTCCATTTAGGAAAAGGATGTAGTGATTAGAGGTGGTAAAGTTGCTAACCAGCAAGCTTGATTTCCACTGGTTAAGAGTAACAGCAACATGTCTGATAGTTCAAAATGGACACTACCTTTTGCTTGTAACAGGTTGTGTGAGAGCAATAGGTAGATATACTTGATCTAAAAAATAGGAACAGCAGCTCGCTAATTAGGTCAAAATGCTAGATTAAAAACTGACAGAAATTAGCATGTCACAGGTAATTTCATAGATATCCCTATGGGATGTCATTCACTTTATACTACCGTACCATGTTTCTAAGAGTATCCCATACCAGCACACCACAATTCTAAACGAGGACATATAAATGGCCAGTAGATATATAAAAGTGATTCATCATGAATAATCATCAGGGAAATGCAAATTAAAACCACAATGAGATATCATTTCATACTTGTTAGAATGGTTACTATAAAAAAGATGAAAGATAAGCATTGGTGAGGACGCAGAGAAAAAGGAATCCTTGTACACTGTTGGCGGGAATGTAAATTAGTTCACCCATTTTGGAAAATAGTATGGAGGTTCCTCAAAAACTAAAAATAGAATTACTATATGATCCAGCAATCCCACTTCTGGGTATATATCCAAAGAAATTGAAATCTGTATGTTGAAGAGATGTCTGAGTTCCCATGTTAATTAGAGTATTATTCACAATAGCCAAGATATGGAAACATCATGATATAGCCAAGATAGCGCCCGTCAACATATGAATGGATGTGATATTATGAACAATGGACTCTAGTCAGCCTTAGAAAAGGATTCCGTCATTTGGGACAACCAGGGTGAATCTAGAGGAGATTATGCAAAGTGGAATAAGCCAGGCACAGAAAGACATCTATGATATGATCTCTACTTATGTGTGGAACCTAAAAAGCCAAACTCATAGAAATAAAGAGTAGAATAGTGGTTACCAGAGGCAGGTGGGGAGGGACAGGGAAAGGGGAAATGTTGGTCAAAGGTATAAAGTTTCAGTTAGATAGGAGGGGTAAATTCTGGGGATATATTGTACAGCATGGTGACTGTCATTAATAAGAATATGTGGTATATTTCAAAATTGCTAAAAGTGTAGATTTTAAATGTTCCACCACAAAGTAATAAGTATGTGAGGTGATAGAAATGTTAATTGGCCTGATTTGATCATTCCGCAATGTACACATATACTGAAACATCACATTGTACTCTATAAATACATACGATTATCATTTGTCAATTAAAAAAGATAAAAACTTTCAATAAAACATACTGTTTATGCTTTTATAGTTTTCTACTGTTGCATAACATATTATCACAAATTTCACAGCTTAAAACAACACCCATGAATTAGATCCAAGTTCTTGAAAGTTCTATAGTTCGAAAGTCTGGCATGGCATGACTGAAATCAAGGTGTCAGCTGGGGTAAGTTTTCATCTGGGGTCTCTGGGGAACAATTTACTTTCAAATTAATTTTTTATTGTTGTTGGCAGAATTCAGTTTGCATTTGTAGCTGTAGAACTGAGGTCCCTGTTTTCTTGCTGGTCATCAGCCGGGGGCCACTCTCAGCTCCTAGAAGTAGCTGGCATTCCTTGCCATGTCACCCCTCCATTTTCAGTCCATTTTAAGTGGACTGAAAGGACACAGAGTCCTTTCCATATTTCTAATCTGACTTCTCTGTCTCTGATTTCAAGATTCAGATTTAAAGGCTCATGCAGGTCAGACCCACCAGGATAGTCTCCTTGTCTTAAGGTTAACTAATTACGTATGCAAAATCTCTTCACAGCAGCACCTAGATTAGTATTTGGTTAAATAACTGACAGAAGGTATGTACATACCAGCAACCAGGAATATGGGGGCCACCTAACAATTCTGCCTACCACAATGCCCCTATTATTTATTTCATACAATGTCTAAATCAATGGGACACTTTTTTGTTCCTAGGAAGGGAAATATAACTAAGAAAAATATATCAGGGGTTACATACAAATAAAAAGAACTTAGTAACTAATTTTAGGGTTTTTTTTTAATTTCTTTTTTAGAAATAAGGTTTCCCTATGTTGCCCAAGCGTGGTAATTCCCTGAAACTTTTGGGCTCAAGGGATCTTCCTGCCTCAAGCCTCATGAATAGTCAGGCATGTGCCATGACATCCAGCTTAATTTTAGTTTGCTTTATTTTTTTGCCATGGATTATAAACATTTTCTCCCAAGAAACCTGGAACATTAAAAATATAGTTTTCTGTCATCCTGTGGTCAGTTAATGAAGGAGAGAAAGTGATAAGTGAAAAAGGGGGAAGAAAGAAGAAAGCAAGCTGGAGAATGAGAAGCCAGAGATAAGAAGAGAGAGCAGAGATTTAAAAACAATGCTTACAGGCCCGGCACGGTGGCTCACGCCTGTAATCCCAGCACTTCGGGAGGCTGAGGCAGGCAGATCACCTTCGGTCAGGAGTTCAAGCCCAGCCTGGCAAACATGGTGAAACCTCATCTCCAAAAATACAAAAAGTAGCTGGGCATGAGGGCAGGTGCCTGTAATCCCAGCTACTCAGGAGCTGAGGCTAGATAATAGCTTGATCCCAGGAGGTGGAGGTTGTAGTGAGCTGAGATTGCACCATTGCACTCCAGCCTGGGTGACTGAGCAAGACTCCAGCAGGAAAAAAAAAAAGATATGCTTACAGCTCTTAGCTAAATTGGCTATGAAATCTTATAGTTGTGTCTAGTTATAAACTATATTTTAAAAAGAAGGAAGAGAGAAAATACATAAAAGGGATTATAGGAGGCTAAAGTTAGGCACAGTAAAGTTGAGCAGGTAAAGTGGGTTTGGGGGTGGCAGACTCAAATCTCCAGACCCCACCTCTAAATCTGATTTGGAATCCATGCAAGCTATCTCTGGTACAGCTGGTTAAAATCTCCCTTACATTCACCAGCGTGGTAACTTCCTGAACACTCTCAGCAGTGCCTCTCCTTCCTTACGTGCCCAGACTCTGGATCTGCCAGAAACTTCAACACTTTTTTGACTTTCATTTGTTGAATGCCTACTTGTCAGAAACCTGGTAGAATGGTACCCAGATTCAGAACAGTATCATCACACACATAGTGGGGACTCAAGAACTATCTGTTGACTGACTGCAGAAATTTGCCTCCCACGAAGACTGATGATTTAGTAAATCTTGCACATCTTTGAAATTTTACTGTTGTTATGAGGTCTTTGTAATCACCAGGGGAACTTATAAATATTTGTACAACTGTTATTTGTGGATTTTGACAACAGGGTAAGAAAGATCAATAGACATACAATTTTAGAAAGGCTGTCATAGACCAGATGAAATGAAGTCAAGATCATTGATGTTTCCCACCTTGAATATAAATGAATATATATAATGCAACACTAAACATCACTGATCCCTAATCAAGTAGCATTTGCTGTTAATATATTTGTCTTTTAAATTAAAAAAAGGTTATCTGAAAATCTGTTAACAATCTCACATTACTTTCAGTTAAAATTTGGAAAAAAATCATAAAAACAAACTCCCTGAAAACATTTGCCTTTAAGAGGATGTTTGAAAAATTTAAATGTGTTTTTAAAAAGGTTTAAAGAAAAACAACAAAAACATCTTTACAGAGGGTTATTTTTTCAACTAATAGCTCTCAGGAAGTCAGGTAACTCAATAGTCATTGTTTTAAAGAGTTATAAACTTACATAAATGTGACCAAAATTTTGCTTTTTCTCTTCTGCAAAGAACATCAGTTCTGACTGTATAGTTTGTTGTCACTCAAAAATTTTAATCATTTAAATCCACTCATGGATGGATGATCATATGTTAATCTAGGTTTTCAGTAAGCTTGAAAGACCATTGAAAACATATATCCTGAGAAAGTCACATCCTTGAGTGTTTCATTGAAACAACAGTTTCATTCATACTAGCTCCAAATTGAAAACAATCATAAGATCCATCAATTGGTGACTGGATAAACTGTGAGATAACAATACAATGGAATACCTCAACTTTACACATAAAAGGATGAATCTCAAAAGCCTTATACTAAGTGGAAGAAGCTAGAAACTCAATAGTCTGTTTATTCCAAATTTTAGAAAAGGCAAAACTATAGTGATAGAAAGCAAATCAAGGGGTGCCTGGAACAAGAAATGGTGGGGGATGGGTTACAAAAGAGCACATGGAAAGGTTGTGAGGTGATGGAAATATTCTTGGGCATGATTGTGGTAGTAAAATGCAGCATTGTCAAAATTCAATGAATTGTACACTTACATTTTATTGTATAAATTATATCTCAATTTCAAAAAGCAGGAGACATCTCCTGAAGCAGTAATATGTGCAATTCCATTAAAAAAGTTAATCCCATTAAAAAAGCTGCAGTATGAGCAATCCCCTTACAAAATGGCGGCAATCTTCCTTTATGCTGTGTCAGTCCCACTTATAGTCAAACACTGAGCTGTTTCCTGGAGCATACTATAGACTTATTTTCCTCTATGCTTTTTCAGATACTGTTCCTTCTACCTGCAGTGCTCATCACTATGGAATATAGAAACTCAGTAAGTACCTTGGAATATAGAAACTCAGTAATGTGGCATATTGGTTAGAAATGATTTCAGGTGAAAATGACAGATAACCCAAGTAGCTGGGCAAACAAATAGGGATTTATTATTAAGGGGCCTAGAGGTTGCTAGAAAATAGCATGAAGTTCTCACGTTTTTTTATCTTTCTATTCTGGCATCCTTTGGGTATAAGTGGCGCATCCCTACACATTTCATCTTGTAGGTGCAAAAAAGCCCCCAAAGGCTATAGGCAACATATTTGTATTGAAGGCAGGAAGAAAGGCAGAAAGGAAAAAGAGGTAGTCCCAGCTCCATCTGTCCTTATCCACTAATTAAAAGTTTCCCCAAGCAGAAGTTTCTAAGCGGACTTTACTTTATATCTCATCGACCAGAACTGGGGTGGGTGGCCACTCTGTGAGGCAGGCTACCCCTGAGAGGGCAACGGCCTGACTTTATATAGTTTCTAATGTAACAGACTGGATAGGGCAAAACACCATGTCTGCCACAGAGTACAAAAACAAAAATAAAAAGAAACAGAAGAGTGGATTAAGGTTAATTAATATATTAAGGTTACCACATTTGTTGAAATGAGTATGCCAGAGACCCTGGGGATTCTAAGGTATCAGTGCAAATGGGTACACAGTTAATAATTCACGCTGAAATATTTTCTTAAGATTGTGGTTGCTTATAATGACATAATGAGATCTTCCAATCTTGCATCTCATCTCTCTCTCACTCTGTGTTTTTCAATTATCATAGTTTTCCTTTATCTCCCAATCACCCCAACCTCACTTTAGTTCCATCACTGCCATTCAAAATTTCTGAGTCAAATATTAAATGTTTCATTCTCTATAAACACTTTCCTAATTTTAAAATAATTTTTCTCATTTTCTCTGAGCTATTAGCACTTTGTACCATTCATAAAATACTTAATATATTAAACTTTGCATTACAGTAATTTGCACAACTCTTTTATTCCTCTCTTCCCACAGATTGCTAGCTCTTTGAGGGTACTGAATCTTCCCCAGTCATACTAGGTTCTGAAAATTTATTTTCTGAATTGAATATTTAATTCATTTTGTTTGCTTAGTGTTAGAAGGAAGGAAATGGGAGGAAAGACCAGCATGTATAAACAAGGGTCACTGCTAGCCTATGTTTATGTTGCAAAACTAGAAAAAAAATTTCCATTATGTGTTGAAAATGGCACTCCTTCTGTGTGTAAGGGCTAGAAAGTAGTGCCTCTGAGCTGATGCAATTCTGAGGCCATGGACTTGTAGGGCTAATGTTCCTTCAGTGTGAATTACTTTAAAAAAAAAACAAAACACTCTTTCTTCTAGGAAACAGTCCTGTACCAGAGCATCTAGTTGGGTGAACACAGCAAGGGCTGGATTTCAGTCTCCAATGTACTCCCTTGAGCTCCGCTTATTGCACAAAATGCTCAATACTCTGCAGCAGCCATTCAGAAAGGATTTCAGAAGTTCCATTTTCACCCAGTATTTCTACAAGTCTTTTGTGATTCCTCCAGGCTCTGTTTATAATGATGGTAAACTTGCAACTTCGTATATTTGAATGGGTCTAATTGTCCAAGATACTTGCTCACAATTGAGTCAAAATTTGTCTATTTTTCTTGTCTAATGACCTAGGACTTAACTTCTGACACTAGACATAATAATAATGTCTCAAAGCAGTGTACATTTCTGGCAGAAAGCTGCCTCCTAAGCAAAACATAATAGAATGGAATGTAATTATTTATAGGTAGGTAATACCAACGTTGTATTCGGTTATCCAATATTTGTGTGAATGTGAAAAATCTTCCTCTATTTTGTTACCTACCCATTTTATAGTGGCTGATGTGGGCTTGGTTGCCACATGGCTCACTGACAATTTGACTATTAAATATGGAATTTTAATTCAAAAGCGTTATTGATTAAAAAAAAATCAAATCCTTGCAGATAAATTTATAGAACAATTAAAACTGATATTTAAAAGGTAACAGTATTAAAAAAATCACTCTTTCTCATGTCCTTTAAGCATTTTGGGAAAGGCTTGAATTAAGTTTAAAGAGGATTTCAGAAAATAAGGGGAAGAATACCTATAATTTATAATATTTTCTACTTCAGAAGTGCCCTTTAGTAACCTTAACTTTGACTATATGTTAACAATAAAAGTGAGATTATAATGATTTTATATGATGTGTCATCAAATACATTTTAAAATGTTTTCTGTATAATTAAACCAAAGAAATACATGCTTAGAAAATTCAAGATATCCAAAGACTCATTTTCCTTGTTTGAGGCATTCAAATATCAGAAGCATGAAAGAAAAGGAATTAACTAATATTGTAAGATTTCATTTACTCAACAATAACTTATTAATACATTTTGGTAAAGAACACAAACTGAGTTAAAATTTGTCTGTATTAGATATAGTAGAATATATACTGTCAGAGTGTCATATACTTACAGATATATTTTTATTTTATATATTTATATGTTTTATTTTAATCAAAACATATAAACATATATTCATTTGCCAGTCTTTATTAGGCCAAAGTCTTGCCTTTGTTGGCTGACTTCTGATTAGGGTTCTGTATTGTTTTTCCAGTTCTAGGGTTCTTGTATTGTTCAGAAATCACATAAAAAATGTATCAGCTATCATTTCCAGGCGGGGTTTCTTTTAAGTGGATTGAGAATTAAGAATGGTTATAAAATAATCCAAGGGTAAACTCTTTCCAGGCTTTTATAATTTTCTTCCAATCTTTCACAGATGGCTCCTTCACAATCTATCAATAGTATTAACTCACCATTATCAGATCCCTCTAAAGCATTATATTTAGTTTTTGTAGAAACAACTTTTTACTTTCACATTCATATAACTAATTTATACTAAGCACGACTGGCATCAATCTTTTTGAAAATAAAAATAATACACATTTTAACTGGTAGCCGTTTAAGTTCATGGTAGTACAAGGGAGAGGCCTCTTAGTCACACACAGATATTGCCCATGGGCATCAATGTGCTTTACAAAGAGAATGGATGAGCTGGCTAATCCGGCAAGTGGGTTAAAAATAGAGACTGGTTAATACAACTTCACTTTTTGGAGAAAGTGGTTCTAAAAAAAATATGAATGGCTATGGAGTCTTTTATAATTTATTGAGAAAATTAAAAAAAATTACTATCAGGACTGTTACTTAACTACTGAAAAGCATATGTATATAAAGCCATTTTTCTTGGTTTCTAGAATATATTTGCCTAATTTTCCTTCTGTGTTTCTGATCACTCCTTTTTAGTCCAGTTTCTTCTTTCTCAATAGACCTTTAAAGTTTCCTAGTGTTAAGTCTTAGAACCTCTTTATTTCCCTACATTTTCTCCTAGGTGATCTCGCCTCTTTCATAGGTTTACAAACCACATATATGCTAAAGTCCCTTAAATTTATTTCTCCAGCCCAGCCCTTTCTTTTGACTCCAGACTGGTATAAACAACTTGCCAATAACATCTTGACTTAAATGTTTCACAGACAACTTATACTTAATTTTTTCCAAAGTTAAGTTTTAATTTATTTCTCAAAAGCTGATCCTGTCTGTAATCCTCCTCGTTATACTAAGTAAATCTGTTCTGGCCTCCTTTCATTTCTTTGAGTAGGCAGCTCTTTGCTTCAGTCTGGAATGCTTTCTCTTTAACTCATTAGATGGTTGGCTCTTACTCATCTTTCAAATCTTAACTTAAATCTTACTATGAAGACAGACTTTTCTTGTCCTCCCTCCATTTCCATCAGAGCAACATGTTCACTATAGCCACAGCACTTTCTCAGTTTGAAGTTACGTATATATTGATTCTCCTGTTTATTGTTGCTTTCCCAACTTTAACCTATAAGTTTATAAGCTCTATAAAGGTAGGGATCATATCTGTTTCATCCATCCTTGCATACTATGGGTCTAGCAAAATGTATAACATATCATAGGCCCTCAAAAATGTTTGTTTAGAACACTTACCACACGTACCATAGGCCCTCAAAAATGTTTGTTTAGAAAACTTACTCTTTAGAACACTTATTTGTAATTACACAGTAAACTTTTTTTAAAAAGTCCCATTATTGCCTACAAAACATATATTCCAGGAAGACTGTGTCTGTTTTCTTCCTCATTCAATACAGTGTCTGACACATAGGTACTCAATCAATATCTGTTGGCAAAAGGAAGACAGTAGAAGTGATGATATGACTGAGGGAGAGAACAGACCCTAAAGGAGAATGTTTTACACTAATACTCTGACACTATGGCAACAATTCAAATAAAAGCTAAAAACATTCAGTTCATCATTCAGTTGTTTTCCCCACATAATGTAAACATCTGTACCTTTAGAAACAGCTAGATCAGTTTTTCACTTGTAAAGCAGATGTTCAAAGTTATTTTAGATACAGCTCAAACTATTGTTTGTTTTGTTTTGTTTACGATTAGTGCAGCAAATCTGGGTAGACTTATGTTTCTTAAAGATATGTAACTTTAAATGAGAGTTGTACTATTTAGTCAAAGTCAGGGTGTTGGGAAGCTTGATCATGTGATGTGTGTTCAGTCAAATGACCGGGAATTGATCCAATTTCCTAACAGTAACATTATGGCACAATGGTTGCCTAAGACCTTTGGTCATCATCAAAACCTGAATGGGGCTATAGAGAGAAAATTTTACAACTAGTCTTTTACACTAATGGTTGAGACAAGAGGAAGTGCTGAAATCTGTCATATCATTTGACATGTAATAGAAATGGACAGCTGTTCACTTTCCATAGTGTGAATACCCATTACAAAATGAGATCATATGGTAGACTGTAATAGCAGGAAAGACTCTTCTAAGAGACAATAGATTAAAATAAATTCCTTAGTAAAATGTCAGAGTCACAGTTTTTGCCTACCAAGAATTTCAAGATTACATCAAATAGGAAATTCATATACACACAAAAGCATATTATTATTTTTAAAAAACTTAAGAGTGAATCTTTAAATATTACCTCTTGAGAAATTTCCTTCTAGAAAGATTCTTAATTATACTTACCTTATTAACTCATCTGCACCATTTTAGCACTATGTACTTGTTTTCCATTAATAAAAGGTTTCATTAAAAACTTTACACAGATAGTGCCTCTACATAGCTGACTCATTTTATTATTAGTGGTAGGTATGCAGAGAGGGAATAAATTGGTTTTCTACAGGAAACACTACAAAGATTTGAAATCTAGGTCACATAACAGAGCCCTGCTATAAAAGATGAGCACAAAGGCCCAATTTTTTTTGCTTTCCATTCAAATAAGATAATCATGTTTAAACAAAACTTAAAAATTACCCGCTTTGCAATTGTATTTAGTTAACTTATATGACAGTTATAACCATAATTATCCTTTTTGATTTCTTCATAGTCTCAACATGTTACAGTTATATACAAGGAAGTTTACATTCAGTGTGTACTAAGGGTAACCACTAGACAGAAAGCCAGATACTAAAATTTGTGCTTCTGTGAAATCTTTAATCTGAAAATCCCAAAACTGTTTTAAATACCAATTAAGTGTAGCATCACTGGGAAGTAGTAGTTAAGATGGGGAAACTTGGCATGTCACATGGTAAGTCAGCAACTAAATAGAAGAGATTCCTAGTACATTCTAAAAGATCTGCTTGCCTTTGTGGTTTTCTGAATGTGGTATTATGGTAAACAAATATCTGTGTGTTGTGATTTAGGCACTAATGGTATTCAGAAATAACACACACACCAAAAACATATTTTGATGCTAAAACATTTAAGTAATATTCCCAAATGCAAACATGCTCCATAGCAATGTTTTGAGTGCATTTTTCAGGTTTTTGGAGAAGTGGCAATATTTCCTTTGAATATTAAAAAAATGTTTAGAAAACATGTATGTTTCATTAAGCTTTTCAGTTCTTGAGACATAAATAGCTCAGATATTTCAGTTAAAAGCAATCGAATAGGGGACCATTCCCTGGAATTTGTCTTTATATCTATACTGGGCCACAAGTCTTAAACCAAACTACAACCTCCTTCAACAATTCAGAAAAGAACTGGAAGGTAAAGTCTTACTCTATAATTTCTAACCATGATTAAACCTAGAACATAAATCATGTTTGATTAGTCAAATTTATTTCAGCTTTGAATCCTGAATTGTACATTTAAAAAATAACCCTAGATACTGCAGAATGACATCTCTACCATAACAAATGTTCCTATTATTCAGGTATGTATTCCTTTGCACTTGTCTTAAAATTTAAGCTTCAAATTCACTATTGGAATAACTTTGCTGAAGAATTATTACTTTAAACTGTGACTGGGTTAGAGATTAAAATATGCCAGTAAACATTTTGTAATAATTGTATCACTGCATTTTACTAAAGAGAAAACAAACGAAGATTTCTATGCCAAATAATAAAAAAGAGGGTACAGTTAAAAATTCAGAAAATACATGAACAAAATCTGTACTTCTATTTGGGAAGCATTAAATAATTACACACTTTTTAGAAGAAAACTTAAGATGAAATAAGGTAAGTTGTTACACAAATGCAACCATCCTCTTAGTCAACCATGAACAAATGAAAACATGCAAAGAGCTGTAAGACTGATTAGATTAGAAACATGCAAGCTTTTTCTCTAAATCTACAGAAAGCCATATTCTATACTGATATATTTTTCTTACATTTGAATTAAATAAAGAGCTAGGTGCTTTAAGAACTATGATCATGTGTTGCATTTACATTTTTTAAAAGAGTCAATGTGCTTCCTAAGGAAGTCTTTGGAGGTTGATTTACTGCAAGATACTTAGAAAAACCTAGTGGTCTGTTTCCTTAAGTTAATGTCAATTCTCCGTTTACTCAAGCAATAAAACAATAGCATTTTACTATATAACTAACTCTCCAAACCAAAGTACATCAATATACTTCACAGAACCTTATCAGAACCTTATGAATAAAGACAGATCCACTTTTGAATAACAACTTACATTACAGTATTAGGACACGGCAAAGATACTTTCAATAAAGGCTATGTTTAACAAAAACCTTGCTCACAAAGAAAGACTATTATATATATTTCAGTTTTTTTTTTTTTTTTTTTTCCTGAGCTCCAATTTAGGAGAGTAATTGCAAGAATGCCAAAACATCTGAAATCAAGGTTGGCTCTGGGAAATACAGGAACTGTGATTGCCATACCTAAAGGGCCCATTGTGTTCGATGGGGAGAACTTAGGGCTTCTTTTTGTGAAAGTCATGAAGCTAAGAGGGAAGGTATTCTATCTATTATGACTGTGTTCTGCCTTGATGCTACTTGACCAATAACTTTAACCAAAAGGCTAACAAGATGATCTTTCTTACTACCCCTTAAATGTTAAGCCTTTTCTAAAATAAACAAAAGAAGAAATTTTTCCATTGGAATCTTGATTACTTAAATAGTTTACAGTTAGCCTAGACTTAGAAACCTGTCTGTTATCATAGTCTGCACATAGCACTCACAGTGGTAATGTTGTGCCCTAAGGGACATACCACTGTTAACAGCCCATCCAGTCATTTGATTATCACTGTATAGTTAATGGCTTTCTAGGATAATAACTTTGATACAATCAAATGCTTTACTTAGTTTATTATCCTGTTTTCTTTTAGAACAGATCCAGGCCATATTTGACTTTAATGCGAGGGCACAGTGCAACACAATTTTAAGGCCATGATAGTTAAGTATAATTCTCAATTGGGTTCCTCAGTTTCTCATATTAGTTCAGTTTCCAGGAGTAAAACTGGCTTCCAACCTAGGTTATATTTGTAAACAATATTTGAAAATCAATAAAAGTGACAGAACTACAGGACATCAAGAGGATGGCAAATAAAATGCTAAAAGAGATAAGAAGCCTTCCAAATGAGTGCCAGTTAAGGGAAAAAACAGAATAAGATTGGGAAGGTGGAAAGAGTATAGGATCAACTCTGTTTTGGATACTGGATACTAGAATGAATAAGCTTATACAAAATTAGTTGTTCTTCCACTGCATTGGTGAGGAAAATGAGGTACAGAGAAGTTAAGAAAGTAGCAAAGATTATGTTGCTTGTAGGAGGCAGAGGCAGGATTTGAACACAGGTGGTGAGCCCATGCTGTTAGCCACTATAGGCTTTTTCTTTCATTATCCAAAAAAAACCCCCCAAAACCCCAAACCCAAACAAACAACACACAAAAGTGTTAGCAAGTTAGAAAAGGACTAAAAGTAATTAGGCCAAAACGTAAATGACAATTGCCTGTCGGTGGTGGGTTATGAGCAATTTTTCTGGCTTATTCATTCCTTTCAGATCTTTTCAAAATAACAAAAATAAAGTTTAACACTTTTTTGTACATCAGCAGAAAATAAAATAAAAATATTGCTGGCCTAACTAACATTTTCCCTCTTATGATAGCACTTCTCAATTTAGAAAAACTATGCATACAGTTAAATCACACTTCGATGACAGCTATCAGAACACATCTCACTAGAAAGTCACAGAAATCTGGGCATAAGCAGGATTTTGTCCAAATTAAGTAACTTTTAACATATGTTACAGGATCAGCATGGATTCAGTGGAATTTCCCGTACCTTTTCTCTTTTAATTCATTTTTATTGTATGTATTTAAAGTATACAACATGACGTTTTGGTATACAAATACATGGTGAAATGATTACTACAAGTAAGCAAATTAATATAGCCATCACCTTCCGTAACTACCTCTGTGTGCGTGTGTGTGTGTGTGTGTGTGTGTGTGTGTGTGTGTATGTGTGTGTGGTAAGAGCACCTAAAATCTACTCTCCTAGCAAATTTTCAATATACAATATCCTATATCTTTTTTTCTTAATCCTATATCTTTTAAACTGCAGTGTTACATAACTGATATTTGTGAAATGATCAAGAGGTCTTAAGAGATACTGAAATGCCATATGACTCATAAAAGAAAGACTAAATTGACATTCGAAATGGTGTTGGAGTAAATTGTATTTGTGCCCTTACCAATCTACTGAAACTTCTAAAGGTCACAAATGTTTACAATTTCTGCCAATCCTTTTTTCACATGTTGTTCCCCTGTGATCAGCATTTATCACTCCTTCTTTGAAATTCCCTTCTTCGTGGGTTTCCTCTCTTCCTAGTCCTCTACTCTTCATTTGCTCCCATTGTCCTGTCCTGACTACTCCCCATCTGGGCCCCCTTCCTCCTCTGAACTGTCTCAAATGAGTTCTCCTCCCCCTCCTGTTATATCCTTTCTTTACAATATTACGGTTTCAACTATCAAAACTACATGAATAATCCCCCAAATAACATCTCCAAATCCTGACCTTTCTCCTAATCTCTTTCTAGATGTCAGTCAGCATCTCATTATGTCTAATATGGAACTTCCCCTACCCTAATCTCCCAGATCTGTCTTTTCTGCTGAGTTTTTTGATTTTTAATGGTTCTACCAACCTCCAATAATCCAGGCTCAAAAATCCAGTGTCATTTTTCACTCTTCGTCCTTGTCTCTCTTTTAATTGTTGTTTAGTTTTATACAATCTACGTCTGCAATATTATTCATTTAGTTGTTAAATACTTATTGAATATCTACTGTAGTAAATTGTGAGGCTATAGCAGTAAGACAAGTGAGAACCTTGCCTTCCTGAAGCTTATATTCTAGTGAGAAGACACAATTTCAGGTGGTCGATAAATCCTATTAGAAAAACAAGATCAGGAATGAGTGGTAGTGATGATGGAGTTGATCACAGAAAGCCTCTGCAACATTAAAGCAGAGGTGGCTGGGCATGGTGGCTCATGCCTATAATACCAGCACTTTGTGAGACAGAGGTGGGAGGTTCACTTAGGGCCTGGAGGATAAGACCAGCCTGGGTAACATAGTAAGACCCCATCTCCAAAAAAAAAAAAAAAAAAAAGAAAGAAAAAAGAAAAAGAAAAAGGAAAATTAGCTGGGTGTGGTGGTGTGCACCTATAGTGCTAGCTATCTGCTATCTGGAAGGCTATGGTGGGACAACAGCTTGAGCCCAGGAGTTCAAAGCTGCAGTGAGCTATGACTGCACTATTACACTGCAGCCTGGGTGGCAGAGTAAGATCATCTCTAAGAAAAAAACAAAAAAACAAAAAACCCTGAATAAAATGAAAGATTGAGTCTCGTGAAGGTCTGAAGGAATACCATTCCAGGCAGGTGAAACAGTGTTTTAGGCTATTCTCGTGTTGCTATAAAGAAATAGCTGAGGCTGGGAAATTTATAAAGAAAAGAAGTTTAATTGGCTCACGATTCTGCAGGCTGTACAAGCACGGCAACCAAGATCTGCTCGGCTTCTGGGGAGGCCTCAGGGAGTTTTTACGCAAGGCAGAAGGCAAACTAGGAGCAGGTATGTCACACAGTGAGAGCATGAATAAGGTTGGGGAAAGGTGCTGCACACTTTTAAACAACCAGATCTCCTAAGAACTCACGTACTCCTGTGAAGACAGCACCAAGTGGATGGTGTTAACCCATTCATGAGAAATCCACTCTCATGATCCAATCATCTCCCACCAGGCCCCACCTCCAACACTGAGGATTACATTTCAACAAGAGATGTGGGTGGACAAATATCCAAACTACATCAAATAGCAAATTCGAAGGTCTTGAAGCAGGAATAAGTCTGACATGTTTGAAGAACTACAAAAACACTAATATGACTGATATAAGGTAAGTAGGGGAAGGGTGGTAGACAATGAGATTAGACAGCTAGTTAGGGCCAAAAATCAAGGTCTTCATAAGCAATCATAAAGAGTTTGGATCTTAAATGTAATTGGAAATGATTGGAGAGTTTTGAGTAGGGGAATGACATAGTCTAATTTATGTATTGAAGACTATAGACTGTAGGAAAATCTGGAAGTAGGGTGGCCAGTTAGGAAGTTACTGTGCCACTTTTCTTCCTGTTGACTATTCTAGTTTAAGCTCCCATTACCTGCATCTATACCAGTGGTAAGCTTCCCTGTTCACACTGCTGCTTCCCCTTCTTAACCTTATACCCTAGTGCTGGCCAGCTAAAGCTTCCTAAAGTACAGTTATGAGTATACTCATTTATTGCTGAAAGTCCATCACGAGCTCTTTACTGTCTGTTAAAAACAATCTCCAGAGCATTTTGCTAGGTTGTTAAGACAGTCTATAACCAAGACCTGACTTATTTGCCATTACTTTTAAAAAATATTATTTATGTTAGGCTAGGGCCTGAAAAAACTATAGCCATGGGCCAAATATTACCTGCTACCTGTTCTCAGAAATAAAGTTTTATTGGAACACTACACCTTTGTTTACTTATTATCTATGGCTGCTTTCATGTTACAATGACAGAGTTTAGTAGTTACAAGAGAAAGAATATGACTACAAGGCCTAAAGTATTTACTACTTGGTTCCTTACAGAAAATAAGGTTTATAGAATTCAGCTGTCAGCAGTCTAAATTTCCTTATTATTCATATATCCCCCACCTAAGTGGTTAGCCTCTGTCATTTACATTATCCTTTCCATTTAGAATATAATTCCCTGTATTTCTCCTCCTACTTCTACAAGCACACATTCTATTTATCCTCCAAGGCCCATTCTCTCCCCAAGAGGCCTTCCTCCTAACTCTCTGTGATAGGCAGAAGAACAGCCCTCCACAAAGATGTCCATATCCCAAACCATGGAACCTATGACTATTTTGTGAAATGTGGCAAAGGAAAATTAAGTTTGCAGATAGAACTAAGGTTGCTAGTCAGTTGACTTTAAAATAGATTATCCATGTTGGCTCAACATAATCACAAGGGTCCTTCAAAGTGGCAGCTAGTGGTAGAAGAAAAGTCAGTGTCAGAATGATGTGAGATGAGAAAGGCTTGACTGACCACTGCTAGCTTTTCAGATGGAAAGGTCATGAGCCAAGGAATGTGGGCAGCCTCTGGAAGCTAGAAAAGGATTATTTCCTAGAGCCTCCAGAAGAGAAAGCAGCTTTGCTGACTCCTTGTTTTTTTTTTTTTTTTTTGGTTTTCTGACTTCTAGGACTGTAAGATAATACATTTGTATTGTTTCAAGACATTGGCGGCCAGGTGCGGTGGCTCATGTCTGTAATCCTAGCACTTTGGGAGACCAAGAGGTGTGGATTGCTTGAGGCCAGGACTTGAAAACCAGTCTGACCAATATGGTGAAATGCTGTCTCTACTAAAAATACAAAAAATTAGCTGGGCATGGTGGCAGGGGCCTGTAATCTCAGTTACTTGGGAGGCTAAGGAAAGAGAATTGCTTGAACCCAGAAGACGGAGGTTGCTGTGAGCCGAGATCATGCTACTGCACTCCAGCCTGGGCAACAAAAGCAAAGCTCTGTATCAAGAAAAAAAAAAAAAAAGACATTGAGTTTGTGGTAATTTGGTACAGCAGCAATAGGAAACTAATGGACTATCCTTGAGGCTCCATAACCACTTTGAACTCTTCTGGGGCCTTACCATGTTCAGTTTATATTATACTCATATAGAAGCTTTAATTCTTATTGTAAATGAATAGATCCTTGAAGGCAGGGTACGTATCTGATTCATCTTTGTATCTACTATCATACCAATCATAGTGCCTTGCACACAGCAATAAATCAATAAATATTAATAATTAATGTTAATGACTGCTTGACATTTTTGAAAATTTGTAATGTATATATGGCATATATGATAGACAACCAGAATATTCAAATAACTTGAATAGTCCTTTTTGTAACTATTTTGAAAAAGTGAGAGTTTATTTAAAAAATCAGTATCTTAAAAATATTTATAAAATTTGAAAGATGAATAATAGTCTTAGGTAATACACATGGTAACTGAGCATTTTTCAATTCACTTTTAAAAAATGAAGGTTTCAAATAAACAAGTATGAACTTTCCTTTATTTCCATTAGTTTAAATAAAATAATACCATCATTCTGAAATTGACAGTAAAAGCAATGCAGGGTGTATTTTTGTCAACTCTGGTTTTTTTTTTTTTTTTGAGACAGAGTCTTGCTCTGTCACCCAGGCTGGAGTGCAGTGGTGCGCTCTTGGCTCACTGCAACCTCTGCGTCCTGGGTTCAAGTGATTCTCCTGCCTCAGCCTCCCAAGTAGCTGGGACTATAGGTGTGTACCACCACGTGCAGCTAATTTTTTGTATTTTTAGTAGAGATGGTGTTTCACAGTTTTAGCCAGGATGGTCTCCATCTCCTGACTTTGTGATCCACCTGCCTCAGCCTTCCAAAGTGCTGGGATTACAGGTGTGAGCCACCGTGCCCAGCCCTATTTTCGTCAACTTTCTACTGAAAGGTTATGTAAATAAAGCCAAATTTTGGGAGCATTTTATTATCAGTAATGTCCAACAAGGCAATTAGAAATGAATTAAAATATGTAAAAAAAATTCATAAATTGCTAGTAATGAGACATAATGTACCAGGCATTCAACAGGAATAAATAATGCTAAAATTTTGTTTTCACTATGGACCTACAAAGAAGGAAGCTAAAAATAAATGAAGAAAAAGATGAAGGCATTTCATTTTCAATTATTGTCAAGCTATAAAAACGTTTGTACTTTTATGTGATGCAAAGATAGAGAACATAGACATAACAAATGAGTCCATTATGTCAGTATCATTTGGAATCAGACAAGCTTTTGGCATTTACTAACTCTGAACGTGTCTCATACAAAACTATATACAACTCTTTAGATTGAGACAAAATAAAGAGAATTATGAAGTAATCAGAATTCATATTAGGTTTTTCAAACTCCTTTTATTTACAAAAAGCAATTCACTCATGTCTGTATTCTCATGGTTCATTCATGCTTCTTTATATATAAATAAATATCATGTATGCTTTTTCATTCCCAAAAGTGTAAGAAGGAAAAGTTTTACAGCAAAGGGTGAATTTCCCTCTTTCTTACTTAATGTATGGGTGAGATAACTTGATGAGGAATTCATTCATTAATCATTGAGTATCAACTATGTGTCAAACACCATGAGAGGCACTAGAAATGTTAAGCTGAATGAGACAACATCAGATGGTAAGGAGGGAGAGTTGTTTCTCTCGGGAAGATTCATAGTGGTATTTCTAATATAACAGTTCCTGTTTGCTTCTGGAGGCTGGTGTCTTAATTAAGATGGTAAAAAAAACAACCCTTCTAATTCCCCTAAACTTCTTTTGATTAGATAGAAAAGAGTCAAGGGGGTAGGAAGGGTGTATATCTCTCATGAGGAGTCCGAAGAGTGACTAAAAGCTCTAAGAATGTAATTTGTGTCCCTTATTCCAATAGAAGAATATTTTTTATTCCAGGAAAATGTCTAGCCTTGTCACTGTAAAGGTCATTTTCCCACTGGGAAGATAGAAGCAAATGGCAGTAGTTTATGGTGTTGATTTCTATTGTGGTGTAACAAACTACCACACATATAGCAGCTTAAAACAATACAGGTACATTATCTCATGGTTTCTGTGGGACAGGAGTTTGGGCATGGCTTAGTTGAGTCTTCTGCTTATGATCTCAAAAGGCTTCAATCTACAGGTTGAGCATGACCTTGGTCTAATCTGAGGCTTGACTGAGGAATGACTGAAGGCTTCATCCAGATACTGTCGTCAGCTCCTTGCCAAATGAGTCTCCTAACATAGCAGTTCACGCCTTTGAAGCCAGTAAAGAGTATAAGACTCCAGCAAAGCTGGCACTAAAATCTTATGCAATATAATCATGTACATCCTATGACTTTGCTCTACTGTATAGTTACAAGCAAATCACAGGTCTCAAACATATTCTAGGGGAGAGGATCACACAAAGGCATGAGCATCAGGAAACAGGAGTCATGGATATCACCCAAAGAGTTTGTCCAACACAATACTTAGACTCTTCCCCTCTATATTACCTTTAAAAACCAAGTCTTTTACTTTTTCATTGCTTCTTTATAGTTCTTCTCATCTTTAATTTATTTTTCCAATGTGTAAGTTAATCTTGGTTTTTACTTCCCTACCACTATTCTTAAGAGTTTTTGATTAGTTCTAGGTTGCCTCTTTGTCCATTTTTGTATATTTGTATATTAAATAATTGTATATTAAATAATCGTATATTAAACATGTAAGCTCATCAAAGAATTCTGTGAATCTTCCCTTGATTTGCCTGTGTACTTTTATGCTTTTTCCTTATTGAGACTATAAGTAATTGTACACAGTGGCATTAACCTTTTAGGATTTCTTACCCCACAAGTTATGTTCTCATCCATAGTCTCTAAACATGAGAATAAACTCATTTTAGCCAAGTTTAAAACAAAACAAAACAAAACTGCATCCACGGAGTCTGTAATATATGTCTGGATATATATATAACCAAACAATCACACCCTCTTTTGCATCTTTTGCTAGAAATACAATTCCAACAGATGTCAAAATAGTTGAAGTGCTTCAGTATTGCAACAGGTTGGCAGGCACTAATGATACACTTTGAGAAAGCATCATTCACATTCCTTTTATGCCTGGGCTGGTTGAGGTTCACTCTAATGGTTTTACTTTGGTTTCTTCCTTTTTTCATCTCTCATGCTCACTATGGTGCATCACCCTCACTGACATTCATGAGTTTCTATACAGGCAACTTTGCCTATAGTCTTATTCCCCTTCTATAAGGTGTGTTGCTCTGAAAAAAGGTATGACCTTCCATGGAAATGTTTTAATCAGAAAGTCTCAGCAGATGGTATGTGGTATCACTTAGGATCTATATGTACAAGAGTTGATTCTGTTCTTCCTCCAAGTTTTACCTACTTCAATACTGAACCTCAGTTGCTTGCTTTATACATTAAAGGACATTAGCAAAGCTGGCCTATGTTCTCAGTGCCTGATACACTGTATTCAACAAATATTTGTGGAAAGAATGATAATGATGATAATGATGATATTGAGTACCTAACAGATGTGAGCCACAATATTTTCAATCAGCTAGCCACTTCAGATACATTAGCTTTAATCCTCAAGACAACCCTATGGGTTGGTGATATCTCCATCTCCTTAGATGAAAAAAAAAATGAGACTCAGGCAACCTATAGAATTCTCAAAGCCAAATCTATTATGCTGTAGAGCTGGCATTTGAACCTTACAGCATATGACATTTTCACCATACTACTCTGCTTCTATACAAGTAAAAATGAATCTACTTTTTTGATAAAAATACCATTAGGGTGTGAACTAATTTGTTTTATTTATCTGTAGTAAAAACTACAGTCAATTTTTTTACAAATATTACTTCATTTTTATCTTATAATGCTTGAGACAAACACATTATTTTTTCCATTGTATAAATGGAGCAAAAGTGAGGTTGAATAATTTACCTAAGGTTGTAAAAGAACTTGTCTAAGAAGCAAATTTTCTCACTCTCAATGTTTGTGTATTCTTTTTTTTTTGAGACTGAGTCTTGTTCTGTCACCTGCAGTGTAGTGGTGCATTCCTCACTGCAACCTCTGCCTCCTGGGTTCAAGCAATTCTCCTGCCTCAGCCTCCCGAATAGCTGGGACTATGGGCACATGCCACCAGGCCCACCTAATTTTTTATGTATTTTCAGTAGAGAGGGGGTTTTACCATGTTAGTCAGGATGGTCTTCATCTCCTGACCTTGTGATCCGCCCTCCTTGGCCTCCCAAGGAACTGGGATTACAGGCATGAGCCACTATACTTGGCTTCCTATTCTGCTTTTGACTTAAACTTTCATTAGAATTCTGGAGTTATTATAAAAGAAATGAGAAACACCAATAGCACTATATAGTCCCAAGAACTAATTGCTTTGCAATTTTATCAATAATGCTGGTTGGATACGGTCACACATTTTCAGAAAAAACATTATTAAAGATTCTTCATTTTTCTCATTCAACTAAGATTTATTATTTATTTATGAAGTCGGCACTGTGCTTGTCACTAAAGAAGCAAAGCAGTTTGGGACAAAATTCAGTGAGAAGAAAACCATACAAATAGATCATTACAAGGCAATATGAAAAGGGCAATAATACAGGTTTGAGTAAAGAGTTATTAACTCTGTCTAAAAGTTTAAGTTCACTTTATGGAAGAGTACATCTCCAGTTTTAAGATCTTTACCTAGGCACATTTATTATTCCCTCTTTATGTATTGATATACAAATACTCTCAAAGAGAGCTTTTGTTTCTTACTGTGAGATCTCCATGCTGCTTCAAAAGTCTTCTAATTAAAAAATAAGCTTTAAAGTTCGGAAGTAACAAATGCTCATTCTTAAAAAGAAACAAAAAACAGGCAATATAAAATTTTCTAATAAAAAACAGATAATCTCCCAATCCTATCCCCTGAGAAAATCAATGTTATCAATGAGTGAGATATCTTATAGCAGATTGAAAACTATTAAAGCTTCTTGAGGCAATGCAATCTATTGCTTTATCCTGAATACTTATGTCATAAAAATTAGGTTAAGATGAGGTATATTTTGTTCAATGATTGTAATTAAAATAAAAAATGAACTCTAACACATAAAATCCAGCCTGGACAACATGGCAAAATCCCATCTCTACAAAAAATACCAAAACATTAGCGGGGCATAGTGGTGAGTGTCTGTAGTCCCAGCTACTCAGGAGACTGAAGTGGGAGAATCACTTGAGCCAGCGAGGTCGAGGCTGCAGTGACCTGTGATCATACCACTGCACTCCAGCATGGGCAACAGCATAAGACCCTAAGAAAACAAAACAAAACCAAACCCAAACACACAAAACCCCCCATAAACCTATAGTTACAGAATAAAGCATTTTCACAGTAGGTCACTTAGTCCTTGAGACAACCATATGAAGACTGTACCCTGATTTAGAGACAGGAAGCAAATACTCAGAGAAGTCATCATATTTTACCAAATCTAAGGTGCCACCAATTATAACACACCATGCTATTTTATATACTTTAAAAGAGAAAAAATAATTACCAGTTCAATTGTGACATAATGTCTTAACTATATTCCTATGAGACTCAAAGGATTTATTAGGAACCCTGGACTGAATTAGAAGACCTGAATTAGGATTCTGACATTGTCCCTTCCAAACTTGTGACTTAAGTAAATCATTAAGTTCTATGAGTTTTGATCTTTCCTTATCTTTTAAATTAAAAAGAATAATGTCTCTCTCACAGGGTTGCTGTGGGGACATACTAATGTAAAACAGAACTTTAGAACCACAAAACTGATAAAAATTTAAAACCTTCTATGTCAACGTTATTTTTAAAGATATCATCTGTAACTAGTATTAATACTCTGTTGTTGAAGGCAGGAAATGAACTTCTGGATCTAAACTGAACTATTTTATCATGATAAATAATTATGAAAGCTGTTACTGCACACATTTTAGTACTGCTGCCTTTTCTGAGATGAGCTGTTAATACTTTGTCCTCATGTGAACTCAGGAAAATACCTATTCCACTAACCCAAAAGAATGTATTCAGTTTGGATGAGGAGATTTTCAGGCCTTGAGGGAAGATGTTTCTTTCTGGCACCACTTATATTTTGCTTGTCCAGTTATAGGACTGAAACATGCACTATACTTTAGGCATTCTATCATTATAGACAGTTCTAATTGTGAAAGGAATCAGAGTTTCAACTTTTGGAAAAGTAATAATTGACTATATTTTACCTCTCATGCCTTCTAAAATCTTAGAAGCAGTCCTTGCATTTTTCCTGCCTTTGTGCTTGAAACTATTTTATGTGATAGGCTGTTCACCAAGTTAGTAAGGCATATAGATTTTACTTGATTAAATACTAGATAGTACACATTCTGCAATCCCCTTGACAACATATTCCTGCCTGTGGTGGGAATTAAGTCTTGCTTGTCTAGCTGTGCCTTCATATCTTAAGGCTACTGGTAGTGTATGTGATTAAAGTAAGTACCTGAAACAGTTTCTTGGAAATGATCTTCTGTGAAAATTCACAATATGTGGCAGCTTTGGGATTTATTCACACTAGACATTTGTTTCTGTATGTTAAACACTAGAAACATCATGGCTTCCTAATTTTTATGACTGAAAACTGTCTATGTTTGCTTCCTGTGTATCAATAGAGATTAGTAGATTGTTGCTATATATCTGGTGGAATTAAATAATTTCAGTTCTTCAATTTTTCAGGTATTTGATGAAAAAAGAAAATACCCAATAGTTGATTAGTGCACAGAAGGCACAATAGAAAAACACGGGATAGTCTAAGATCCAAGATGACAGCAGATCTGTCTGTGCTACTGGACTTTTGTTTACGCATTGAACCAATACACACATGAATAGGAAAATATAAAAATTAACACTGAATTTCAGGTGCTCCAAAAAGTTATACATGCTGACACATTACTAATCTTTTTTAAAAAGTATTTGTTAGTTGCTACTTCAAACCTAGCTCAAGTTACCACCATCTCCCACCTCAATCACTGCAATAGCCAGCTAGTCTTCTGGCTTTCTTCATTCTTGCTACTCTTACAGCCCAGTTTAAAAAAAATGCCCAAATGACCTTTCCAAATGTAGACCATATCACGTTACACGTTCTGCTTAAAACCATGAATGCCTTCCTATGACGCTTAAAATTAAATCCAAACTCTTTAGTATGGTGTTCAAAGCCCCGTATTATCTGGCTTCTTTTTATGACTCCACCCTTATCTTGTGCTCCTCTCCTGCTTGCTCATAAGTATTAGATATACTAGCTTTTTTTTTTCCTGTCCCTCAAATATGTCAAGTTTGCTCCCATCTCAAACATTTGTACTGGGCCTAAAAAGTCTTTCCCATAGTTTTTGTTCCTGGCTGAGTTTGAGCTGCAAAGTCACCTCTTCAAAGAGGACTTATTTGTCAATTAATCTAATGTAGCATCCCCACTTACTTATCTTCCCTAACACATCATCTGGTTTTAATATATGCATAACACTCATCACTGTCTACAATTATGTTTTTAACCTATTCATTAACTTGTTTGTCCATCTCTGCCCACTACAATTTACCTAAGCAGCTTGAAAGCAAGGGTCTTATTTGTGTTGTTATCCTAGGGTCTGGCTCATTGTAGACACTCAATAAATAGTTCTGGAAGAAATGAAATAATGAATGTGAATAATTACCTTTTCTTAAGTGACGTTTTTCTCTTTAACTTTTTTTCTGGAAATAAAATTGTACTAGGAAAAGAGTGATTTCTCTTGAAGCTGGCAATAATTTGCCCACTTAAAACAAAGCTCAATCACCCAAGATTAAATTTGATATATTTTCTTTTTTCTTTTTTTTTTTAATTGCATTTTAGGTTTTGGGGTACATGTGAAGAACATGCAAGATTGTTGCATAGGTACACACATGGCAGTGATGTGCTGCCTTCCTCCCCATCACCTATATCTGGCATTTCTCCCCAACTCCCCAACCCCCACTGTCCCTCCTCTATTTCCCCCCTACAAGCCCCAGTGTGTGATCCTCCCCTCCCTGTGTCCATGTGTTCTCATTGTTCAACATTCATTGTTCAAATACTGCATGAGTGAGAACATGCGGTGTTTGATTTTCTTAATGGAAGCTTACAGCAGTGACCTACTTTGAGTTTGAAACAACATAGGACAATATGTGAGTTTGCCATTTCCTTGAATGGTAAATGCCACAAATATTTGTTGTGATTATTATCTGGCTTTGAATAATCGAGACATCAGAAACCAGGTCTGTCTTACAAAAATGGGTAAAATTATCTCTCAAATGACACAGAATCACACAATAAACTATTTTCTAATGCTTGAAACATCATCCCAATTCTAGGAGAAGAAAGATACAGAAATACCATAATGACTTTGTATAGAGGAAAAGGCCATAATGTCCATTCTAAATATTAATAGTATAGCTGACTTTCATTAAAGAAACACAGTTTTGGCCATGTGTGGTGGCTCATGCCTATAATCCCAGCACTTTGGGAGGCCAAGGGGGGCAGATCATTTGTAGCAAGGAGTTCAAGACCAGCCTGGCCAACATGGCAAAACTCTATCTGTACTAAAAATACAAAAATTAGCTGGGCATGGTGGCACGTGCTTGTAATTCCAGCTACTTGGGAGGCTGAGACACATGATCCTTGCTTCACAGCCTTATTTTCAGTTGATTGACTAAAAATGACATAGTTATTCAGCCAACCTATAAAAGTTGAACATACATTTCCTTTGTTGCCTAAAATAATGTGCTAATGCTTTTTCAGAGAAATGAAACATACCAAATTACATTGTTGTTAATAACATACAAAATCATAATCTTTCTTTACTGAGAGAAATTAGGACTTTTTTTTACTGTTAATAAAAATATTTTCAAAATGTTATGTATTTAATTTCATTATTTATTGTTATTATTTCAGTAGTTTTTGGGAAACAGGTGGTGTTTGCTTACATGAATAAGTTCTTTAGGTGTGATTTCTGAGATTTTGGTGCAGCCATCACTCAAGCAGTGTACACTGCACCCAATGTGTAGTCTTTTATCCCTTAACCCCCTCCCACCCTTCCCTCTAAGTCTCCAGGGTCCATTGTATCATTCTTATGTCTTTGCATCCTTATATCTTAGCTCCCACTTATAAGTAAAAAGATAACGATGTTTAGTTTTCCATTCCTGACTTACTTCCATTAGAAAAATATTTGATATTACAGGTTGAGTACCCTTATCTGAAATGCCTGGACCAGAAGTATTTAGGATTTTGAAATATTTGCATACACATAAAGAGGTATCTTAGGAATGGGACCCAAGACTAAAACATAAAATTCTTTTGTTTCATAAGCACTTTTTGAACAGCTTGAAGGTAATTTTATAGCATATTTATAATAATCTTATGCATGACCCAAATTTGTGAACACTGAACCATCAGAAAGCAAAGGTGTTACTATCCTGGTCACCCATGTGGACAATCTGTAGTTGTCTGGCATCACCATCATGCTTGCTCAGAAAAAAATATATCAAAGCTGAAGTGGACTGGGAGGGTGTTTTTTTTTTTTTTTTCTTTCTCTTAAGGACACTGCATAAAATGTTTTATGCTCCTGTGTTTTGACTACAACCCATCATATGAGGTCGAGTGTGAAACTGTCCACTTCTGGGGCCATGTCAGCACTCAAAAGGTTTGGAATTTGGGGCATTTCAAATTTGGGATTTCAGAATTGGGATGTTCAATCTGTATAAGAAATGGAGTAATAAAAATATATGTACAGTATATACTTATTCACATCTTTTTTTGCAAAAATAGTGATAAGTGGGATTACTGAGTGAGAATATATGACCATCAAAAACATTTTAACATTCAGAAAAACCTTCCAAATGGATATTTAAAAAGCTTTTGATATATACTGCAAAACTGATTCCCAAGGACGTTATGCCAATTTATATTCCCCACCTGTAGTGGATGAAATGTTTACTTTCAACTTTAATTAGTGGCAGGCCCAGGTGGCTCCTAAACTGGAGGGATTTTTTTTTTTAAAGCCTAATATATGAGCAATTTAAGGAAACAAAGTATATTCTCTACAGAAAGATTCCTGCCCCTTGCTTCCTTTGCTTATGCATCATTTAGGGCCTCTTGGGTGTAGAAACCTTAGCTCCAAATGCTCATCTCAATTCTGTGAAATCTCTGAAGCTGAAAACCCTACTTATCATGATAGTTTCATATTATTTCTGATACAGAGTGATATTCCTTTCTTGTTTTTAATCTTTACACACACACACACACACACACACACACACACACACACAATTTAAAATGTCATTTCTACATGTAAGAGAAGAAAGGTGAAGGTTTTAGCATGAGATCAGTCTTCCATCTTGGCCCTGAAGTCCATTATGAATCTTGGCAGCTATATTTCCTGGCTTTAATACTGTGGACCTTTCCATAATCATATATCTATATGCATATGCATGTATTTGTTTATAAGAGCTTGAATAGCTTGAACGAGATGTCTGTGTATGCATACACATTAAGTATATGTTTTTACTCATAAAAGCTTGAATTTAGAGAGTTGTCTATTCGGAACTGGTTTTCAACCTTTTAAAGAATATGTGGACCCTTTGATTGCCCTAACATTTAACCAAATTGTTGCTGGAATTACCCTCTCAACCTCTAAGTGAAATGTACCCTTACATTTGAGTTTAAGGATGACTCAGCAGTCTGAGTGGGGTGAAAAGCAACTTAGAGCAAAAGGTGCCTGTGCAGAGTGATGTGGCTTTTGGTGCTGAAGCTGTCGTGCCAGCTTCCCTTACATCTAAAGCTTCCTGTATGCCTCTGTGTCTGTCAGATCTAAAGTGTGTCTATATTTCCTAAATGATCAAGCCCTAGTTGTCCTTCTGCTTGACAAATAATATGTGTGAACCTGAGAATTGCAACAAATGCCACTGACTAAGATAAAAAAGAGTGAAAAGAGACTGTCTGCCCTCTATCCCCAGCCTGACTTTGACTTTATTCATTACTCCTTCAAATCAGAACAATTAAGAGTGACCTCCTGCCAGGGTTCCTGACAGCCAGTTATTCCCATAATCACTACTGTTGTTTAGCAGTGGGAGTAACAGGTTGGCCCTTCCTGCTTTCCTTCCATGTGGTCCTACCTCTCCTATATTGAAAAGTTTTAAGGATTCTCCTGTAACTGCTGGTGCTTTTGAAGATTTCTGCCCTATTTTTATATTCTAGTTATCATTTCCATGAGGCCTGGAGGAAGGCAGCTAGAGGCCTGTGCTTATGCTGCCAATTTACCAAGAAGTCAATACATTCTCTTTTTATTAAAGACCTCCTGTGGGATATCTGGCCAGATTTTTTTATTATGCATTTTGAAAGATAGAAATGCCTCTTTATGCTTGTGTTACATAATTATTTTGTCAATCTATATGTCAGTTAAACAGAGGTTACAGTTCTGAACATGTAGTTATTTCAAATAAAAATCACACAAAGGCATTATAATGATATAGAACATGTAAATATAGGGAGATCAATGGAAACATCTCCAGGAATTCCAATACTGATTAAAAATGTCTATTCTGTCTACAGACTGTTTCACTGTAAATAATGACAGAACAGACTGAAGTTTCCTCACAGTTAGTAATAAACAACTGAAAGATAAGATGCTGATTCAAACATTTAGCCACAGTTTCCTGTGACAATTACATTCTAACTCAATGTCAATAATAACACTAAATGTTACATATTATGAAAAGCTCTCATCTACCATATTTTCAAATGTATCCAAGTTGAAGGAAGCTTTAGACAACAATAATTTAATACCTACCATAGGGAGAAAGTAAATTTAAGTTAATTACTTTAAGTAACAATAATGTGGCACCAGCAGTAGCCGTGGCAATGGCAACAGTAGCAACAACAATAACATCCATATAGAGAACATCTTATCCTACCAGGGGCTCTTTTGGGAACTTCATATGTACTTCATTTAATCTTTCAATCCTGCCACTTTGATATTATGAGATCTACTTTTTATATGCAAAAACATACCTAGATGTTAAGTGATTTGTCCAATGAAATTGGATGAACAACTGGGGTGCTCTCTGGAGCATCTCTAAGGAACATCAGAGATTCTGTGGAGCATTCTCCACTGTTAGAGGTATTCTGATGAGGCTGGGATGTTCATGTATGCAATGCTGTGGAAAGCATTCATGTTCCCTGTGACTGTACATGGGAGAGTCTTAGGTAGGGGTTCATAAGTACTCTGAAAATAAATGCAAAATGTGTATAATCTCACGTTTCTGGGAAGAGGATGTTCATCAGATTCCAGTGGAGTTCGCAATCCAGGAAAGGTTTAAAATTGTCTCCTGGCCTGGGTGTGGTGGCTCAGGCCTGTAATCTCACTACTTTGGGAGGCTGAGGCAGGCAGATCACTTGAGGTCAGGAGTTTGAGACCAGCCTGGCCAACATAGTGAAACCCTATCGCTACTAAAAATACAAAAATTAGCCGGGCATGGTGGTGGGTGCCTATAATCCCAGCTACTCAGGAGGCTGAGGCAGAACTGCTTGTTGAACCTGGGAGCAGAGTTTGCGGTGAGCCAGGATTGCACCACTGCATTCCAGCCTGGGCGACAGAATGAGACGCCATCTCAGAAAATAACAACAACAACAACAATAATAATTGTTTTCTAGATATTCCTTAGAGCCTGGTTTTAAGCTGTAAGATCCAAGAAATCTTACCCTTCAGCTTTCTGAGAAAATGCCACAGTATAACATCCTAGAGGACACTTACATTAAGAAGAAAGTAGAGGCAATTACCCAAGTAAAAATTTCAAATTGTAACTTGTAATAACCAGATAGCCAAGGCAAAGAAAGAAAATTAGGTAGCGGTTGTGGCTGAATTTTCTACCTCATGGTAGTAATTCTCTGTTTTCCATTACATATACAGAAAAAGCTGCTGCTTAAAGAGAAAGAAAAATGAGTTTAATCTGAATTATTAAACTTAAAAAGCTATGCCATATAAATTATAAAAAGTACTGGCAAAATGTGCCAACATTAGCAATTATATTTCTAAATAAAAGAACAACATAGAAACTATTTACTAGTTTGAAGCAGCAAAGCATAAACTCTTGCGAGAGATAATACCTCTATCAGGAAAACTATAAAACACTCATGAGAGAAACTAAAGAGATTGTAAACAAATGGAAGGACATTCCATGCTCACAGCTCAGAATAATTATTAACAATACTGTTAAAATGACAATACTACCTAATGCAATCTATACATTCAATGCAATCCCCATCAAAATACCAATGACATTTTACATGGAAATAGAAAAAAAAAATTCTAAAATTTGGATGGAACCACAAGAGACCCTGAACAGCCAAAGCAAACCTGAGCAAAAAGAAGAAAGCTAGAGACATCACACTACCAGACTTAAAAATATACTACAGAGCTACAGTAACCAAAACAGCATGGGACTGGCCTAAAAACAGAAACACGGATCAATGAAACAGAATAGAAAACCCAGAAATTAATCCACATATTTACAGCCAACTGATTTTTGACAAAGGTGCCAAAGGCACTGGGGAAAGGATAGTCTCTTCAATAAATGGTACTGGAAAAACTATTCATATGCAGATGAATGAAACTAGACCACCGTGTCTCACCCTATACAAAAATCAACTCAAAATAAATCAAAGACCTAAATATAAGATCTGAAACTATGAAACTATTAGCAGACAAAATAGGGGAAACACTTCAAGACAATGGTCTGGGAAAAGATTTTATGAATGAGACTTCAAAAGCACAGGCAACAAAAGCAAAATAAACAAATGAGACTGTATCAAACTAAAGACCTTCTGCACAGCAAAGGTAACAATCAAGATTGAAAAGATAACCTACATAATTGGAGATAATATTTGCAAACTACTCATCTGACAGGGAATTAATATCCAGAATATACAAGGAACTCAAACTACTACCAGAAAACCAACAGCAAGATACCAACCAATCTGATTTTAAAAATGGGCAAATGATCTTAACAGACATTTCCCAAAAGAAGACACACAAATGGCCAGCAAATAGATGAAAAATGTTCATTATCACTAATCATCAGGGACATGCAAATCAAAGGCACAATGAGTCATCATCTCACCCTTGTTAGGATGTCTGTTATCAAAAACACAAAAAGTAAATGCTGGAGAAAATACAGAGAAAAGGGAACCCTTGTACACCATTGGTGGGAATGTAAACTAGTAGAGCCACTATGAAGAACGGTATAAAGCCTCCTCGAGAAACAAAAATAGAGCTACAATATGAGCTAGCAATCCTACTACTGGGCATTTATCCAAAGAAAAGAAAATCAGCATACCGAACAGACATCTTGCCATGTTTATTGCAGCACTATTCACAATAGCCAAGATATGGAATCAACCTTAGTGTCCAGCAACAGATGAACGGATAAGGAAAATGTGATGTGTGTGTGTATGTATAAAAAAGTTGATCTCATAGAAGTAAAAAGTAGAACAACGGGTACTAGAGACCGGAAGGACAGGGAGAGCGGAGGGATAGAGAGATTTGTTAAAAGATAAAAAATTACAGCTAGATAGGAGGAATGAGTTCTAGTGTTCTATGCTAGTACAGGATGAGTATAGTTAAAAATAATGTACTACATAGTTTGAAATAGCTAGGAGGAGGATATTGAATGCTCCCGACCCAAAGAAATGATCAATGTTTGAGATGATGGATATGCTAGTTACTGTTATCTGATGATTATTTATTGCATATCAAAATATCACCATGTACCCCATGCATACATACAACGATTGTCAATTAAAATTAAGATAAAATTTTAAAAAACTGACAGCACAATTAATTTATAACTGGCTTGTAAATTACTGGGTATCACCAGGGGAAAAAAGTGAAGATTAAATTTTTTACTTTTCTTCCAAAGAAGTTCTGCTGAATTTCAAATATTTTCTTTAAAAAATCATGTTTGACAGATATGGAAGTTAATGTTAGCAAGGTAATGAAAATTAATGATGCAATGTCCACTGGGCTATGTCTATGCAGGTGTTTTCTTCCACTGTTGCCACCATAAACATAAAAATGTCTGATAAATAAAATTCTGAACTTACACATAACACATCAGAAGTGATTATTTTCATTCCTCCTAAAACCCAAAGAATTTCTTCACATAATTAGTTCTTATGAGTTTTTGACATACAATTTGATTTTTACAAATGTATTAGGTTATACAAATTTTTAAGTATATACTTATCGTGAAAACTGAGTAGACACTATGAGATACATAGTTTCCAATCCTCCATAACAGTTGTGAAATCAGAACTTACCCCAAATGGTCTTTGAATGTTACCCTATACCAAGCCAAGCCATCTGTTACCCAGAACTGTACTGAAAACATCATTTTGATACTTAACTAACATGGAACTTTGTATCTTTCTCTTTCTCTCTCTCTTTCTTCATCTATTCCCTAGCATAGGGAAGATTAAAAGTGGCAAACTAGAGGTATGGTGGAATGTTAGAAGCAAGCAGAAAGACAAGAAGTTAGGGTGACATTAGGGAAGACACAGAAAAACAACCAAAATGTCACACCCTAATCTACTAATATGCTATATATTAATGGATACTTGTAATGATTATTTAGCCATCCCAACTAAATTAACTTATATTCAACATATACCAATGTATCATATTTTATTCTCCAAAGATGGCCATAATAATAACTTCTGAGTATATGTCTTCTATAAAAGAACCTCACCACTTCCCCATACATGGGTGGAGTCTAAGTCCCATGCCATCAAATTTGCACTGATGAATAGAATATGGTGAAGGTGAGGCTGTGTGACTCCTGAGGCTGGGTCATAAAAGGTGATACAGCTTTTGTACTGTTCACTGAAATACCTATGCTGGAGCCTTGAGCTTCCACCTAAGAAGTTTAATTACCTTGAGGTCACCGTGCTATGGAGGACAAATATAGACAGGTGTTCCAGTTGATAGCCAAAGCTGAGCTCCCATCTTATATGTCCAGCCCAGTAGAGTCACCAGATGATTACAACCCCAACAGACACCTGATTGAAACCACGGAAGAATCCCCTAACAAGAGCTGAGCCCACTTAACCAATAGGACCACGAGAGACAATACTAAATTGCTGGTTTAAGCCATTAACTTTTGGGTTGATTTGTTCTGCAGCAATGGTAAATGGAACAGCTTATTAAAAAAGAAGTGCTACGTATTCAACCACAATTCAAAACATACTCCTGAGTATGTGTTTTGTGCTAGGAATGTGATAAGTAAGTGCTTTATATTGATTATATTATTTAATATTCAAACAACTTTTTTGAGTAATATCTTCATTTAGTGAAAAAGGAAATGTAAAATACTTTTTAAAAGCTCTCTTCTGGCTAGGCTTGGTGGCTCATGGCTGTAATCCCAACACTTTGGGAGGCCCAGGTGGGGGGACTGCCTGAGTCCAGGAGTTCAAGACCATCCTGGGCAACATGGCGAGACCCAGTCTCTATTAAAAACAAAAATATAGCTGGGCATGGTGGTGTACACCTGTGCTCTCAGCTACTTGACAAGCTGAGAAACCTGGGGTTGAGAGTGAGGGGGCAAGGGAGGAGGAAGTTGCAGTGTATGGAGATTGAGCCATTGCACTCCAGCCTGGGTGATAAAGTGAGACCCTGTCTTGAAAAGACAAAAAAAAAAAAGCTTTCTTTCATGAAACTACTTCTTGTGTTATGAATGCAATATGTTATTGACTTTCTTTAAGGATAATAACTTCATTTTATTTCAAGAATATAACATAATTATCATCAGAATATTATATTATCTTTATTCAATTAAAGATAATTTTTTCCCTTGAGAATCTCCCTGTTATATAGTTCTTCTCACCCCTCACCATTATTATGTGATTCTTGGTTGTTGGTTCATATTTTAAGTAAGGCTCAACATCAGAGGTTCCCAATAAGAATGGTATTACTCCTAGGGGGCATTTTTGGTAATTTGTGAGGCATTATCTATTGCCACAGTGTTTGGGGATATTTTTGGCACTTAGTGGAAGGGTACTAGGAATGTTAAACATCCCATCATAGGATGCACTGAACAGTCTGTGCAACAAAGAAATATTCTGTGTCCTGTACAATTTTTAAATGTCCTACTAGATATTCATGGTGGTAAAAAATATGTTCTTAATTACTTGAATCTGGAACACAATTCTGTTTTTAGATAAGCCTCAAATATTTTTGCATAGTTTTAATATACATTAAATTTCCCAGGCTTGTACCTACTATATAAATTGATGGAAGATTTTACTTTCTTCTGTTCAGAACTTTAGCATTGGTCACCATTTTGGACAATCATTTGGATATTACTGATGACAATCTGCTCATGCTATTTAAAATGACAATACAATGTTCCTGTATCAGTCTACGTTCATGGTTGTAACATTTGTGGTGATTCTCTGTTTAGGTGCAAACATCTGATGACCACATTATTTATCTTAGTATAGTTGTACTAAAGCATTTACTTATTGAAATATATATATATATATAATTTTGTTATAAATCACCTCCCTCTTATTTATTCTCCATAGTACATTAGCATGTCATTAAAAAAAATTACAGGTATAGTTAAGTCAATTGTAATTTTCACTGCAGGAAAATAAAGGGTATGTAAGAAGTAGTTAGAAAAAGGGAGTTGAAATTCATAAAGAGGCAAAAGCATCTGAGAGATATGAAGAGAGAAAAAGGAGCATGTCCAGTCATTTAAGTTTTCCCCAAGGATCTCTCTGTCTGTTGGGATGATGGAAGTTACTTAGAGCACTGCCTTACTTCTCTTTCTAGTCCAGTGCTGATTCTAGAAGTATCTATTGACAGGTCATGTAGTTCTTTTAAAGAGGTATTCTACTGGCCACAGCATAGTAGGAAATGCCTGAGCCAGCAGCTCTGAAGACTAGGGAACTGGTTCAGCTATTCCAAGCCCTTTAATTAATTATGCTACTGACTGCCCCCGAGTCTGTTCCCAGTCTTCACTGTCTGTGACCCTGGGTTTTTTTCCCATGGTTCTACTTAACTCATTGTTTCAGTTTTGTCTTTCATTTGTGTTTTGGGGTCTTTTGCTCAGTTGGACTGTATGTTTAATCTTATTCCATCTGTAGTATATTATTATTTAACAAGTTCCTCAATGCTGATTCCACTCTTCCAGGTTTCCAGAGCTGCTGTGGATTGATTTTTACATTTATTCTTCCATTCAAAGAAACTCTGGATGGAAGTAGATGTAAAGGCATGTCTTAATCAGTTATTTCAGGTGGAAGCCATTCTAAGCACTTTACATAAAGGAAATATTTTCCTCCTATGATTGGTATGTTAAAATTTTTATTGATTAGGTATCAGTTTTGCTGTAGGCAAGCCACTATAACTAAATTCAACTGTCTGACTTCAATTTTTTCTTGTTTTGTTAAAGAAATTATTTTTAAAAAGTGATAAAGTGCAGAAAACTTACAATCCGTATCAAGTAAGGCACGAACAGATTTAATAAGTTCCTTAGATTCAAGCACCAGCGTTGCTGGGATGTTATGTCCATTCCTTCCCATCAGTGTGAGAGAAGTCTGAGAAGCTAACACAGCTCTTCTTTCACTATGAAGGCAATAAAATAAAGTTGAATTTACTATACAATAAAAAACATCTATCTTTACTAAATCCGAAGTTGTATTAGTTATAGATTTGTACAAAAATATTTCTATTTCTGAGGACATTATTTCATAGAACCAAAATTGAAGTAATTCACATAAAACAATATTTCTGTTTTCAGTTATTTATTACATAATAAGTAGAAATATTTTAAAATTAGGTTGATTTCATGCATGAGAAAGAAGTAACAGAAGGATGACTTGTCTCCTAAAACATTTGTTGGGATTATTTTGTGAGTGCTTGTGTTTTGCTAACATGATATAATTTTATTTAGTTCTATATAAATTCAAATTAAGCATAAAACATGAATTTATTAAACATACATTCGTTATTACTTCTAGTAATATTAAATATAAATTTAATATATATTATTTTTGCTCCTGAAATTATCTCTTAAACTATTCCATTTTTTGCCTCTAATCAAAAACAGCCTAGAGCATTTATAACACTTTAAAAAATGCAAATGTCACCTAAACTGAATGAATTCTGACATAAACATTAGATGTTTTCCTCAAAACATTACAATAAAACATACTTGAAAAGAAACAATTTTAAACTGATGACAAAATTATCATTATTTATAGTCCATGTTCCTAAGAATAATGATATTAATGAACAAAAAGAAGCAAAAGCATCAATTCTCAAATGCAAATACATAGCCTTTATTCTGTGTTGAATGACCAAGGCCAATATCCACGTAGAAGATATGCTATATTGAAATGACTGCACCAGATTTTACTAGTGTTTAATTTAATAAGACACCATGAAACATTGCTTGATGTAGCTGTTTAAAGTTGTCTTTTTTTTCCATGAAGCAGTTTAAGGCAAGGGCAGGCTCTGGCCTTTAAATAGTCATTTTAACCTTAATTTTTAAAACAAAACTTGAATTATCAGTCAAGGTAAAAATAAGACCTTAGGAGGCTGAGGGTGGGTGACACATTTAACTCATACAAGAAATAAATAAATATGATTACTGATTATTTTTAGATCCTTACTGAGAGTAATAATCATGAAACTCACAGAGTTATCTTGTATCATAAGCGGCATGGATAGTAAGAAGATATGCCAGATTCCTTCATCGTAAGAAGTAAAACATTATACCAAATAATGAGCTTACAAGTGTTATTATAAATATTCTTTTAAATTAAAAAATGCTATGTGGACAACTAAAATATCTTCATTTATTAAGCTGCTGTTTTCACAGCAAAGGGTAGAATATTTATTTACTTCCTAGGACAGGGTGTCACTATGTTGTCCAGGCTGGGGTGCAGTGGTATTATCACAGCTCATTGCAGCCTCAATCTCCTAGAACTCCTGGGCTCCAGCAATCCTCCTTCCTCAGCCTCAGCCTCTCAAGTATTACTGGGACTACAGGAATGCGCCACCACATACAGCTAGTTTTTTTTTGGTAGAGATGGGGTCCCACTATGTTGCCACTATGCTGCTTGTCTCAAACTCCTGGGCTCAAGTGATCCTCTTGCCTCAGCCTCCCAAAATACTAGGATTGCAGGCATGCACCACACATCCAACCTCATTGAGTCTTCCTGTTTCTGCAAATGTATACTGTTAGAAGTAGAAGATGTATTTAGGACTAGTGGCAGCTATTATGAGATTAAAAAAAATTACTTTGGAAATGCATAAACAGGAACCTTGCTTTTGTAAATGTCTTTCATCATGTATCGAAATGACCATAAACTTGTGGTTTGAAATAAATAAATTTGATTAGTATGTTTGCAGGTTCTAGCAAGAAACTGTAAATCCAAAACATATTATGAATAAGACAATAAAGGTATACTCTCCAAATATATTTATTTTATTTATATCTACTGAAAGACGAAAATGAAAGAAAATGATTGCATGAATATGTTTTCCAAAATTCTGTTTGCCAGAAAAACTAATCTGCCGGGTTGTTTTTAGGAGGGAACCTGTGACCAGAAACTTTTATTCATACACAGGACAATTAAAGAATTTCAAGTTAATCTCATCTTTATAGAATTTTTGACAAAGGCAAGATAGGTGGTTCCTACCTCAATTTTAGAGGACAAGGTTACAATGATTGACTAAATGCCTCCAGAAATTTCTTTAATAGAGATGCAACCCAAACTATGTCCTTGCACCTATTTCCATACAACAGCATCCAATGGGAATTATGTAGCATCTTAGGATTATTTAAGAGATTTTTAGTATTTTAGTCACAATGACCAGGTGAAGAATTCAATCACTACCCATATTCTACAAAAAGCACTTAAATTTTCTTACCTTAAATTTGATAGAGAAGTACAATAATCAGAAAATACTTCTTGAATAGCCTAGCAACGAACAAGATGGTGAAGGAGATATGTAAGTTTGACATTTTTAAAAAGGGTCTTTTCTTGATTAATATTTACAACCTCCTCTTTCCATGGATTAAACTGATGTTTCTATTATGTGGGGGGAAAACAACGATTGAACTAACATGCAATTTTACTCAGAAATATAACAGCTATAAAAACATTTCTTTATAAGGTAAACAGTTAACAAATAATGTTTATACATTATCAGGATTTTTAGGAAAGTATTCATTAAAATAGTTATATCTGGAATCACATTACCTTGACTCAATTATTTCTCTAAACAATCTATAAAATGTTAGCCAGTCTTTTCAGCATATATGCAGTTCTAAATCTGACCGTAAGTCAGCATTGCTGTTTTGAGACTAGAGAATGTCTCACTAGATACCAAATACAGTAACATGTATATGCCAGTTGCCTATATATTTTTTAAAGATGAACATAACAAAACAGAAAACCTTACCTCTACAAAATGAAGAAGCTTTTTAGTGGATGCCTCAAAAGTTTTTCGAGCCATTTCTGATTTTCGTAATTGGCAGTCAAGTACCATAATTCTCTTTTTTAAATCCTGAACACTTTCCTGCACAGAGATATCAAAGGGAGCATTTAGACATTTTTCCAGTTTTATATTACTGGTCCCAATTTTCAGTTTTTATGAACTAATATTCAATATTGACAAATTATTTTTTTCCTCTTACTATACATATCTTCTGATTTTGGGGGGCATGTAACTAACTGTATATTTAAAAGTTAATTTGCACAGAGATACTGCAAGTTTTATGAGATAAGTTGCACATGACTTTATTCTTACAGTAAAATACATTTAAATTAGTTTATGGGTTTTTTTTTTTTTTTTTTTTTGCAATGTGTCTTACCAGATGCTGACAGAAACCTCTTCCAATTTAACACATCTAAAAACTCTGGACACACACACACACACACACGGACACTCACACAGAAACACACACACACGATGTAAGATAAAGCTAGCAAGGAAGTAAAGGAATTCCATGGAGAATTCCAACAGCAAAGCCAAATTAACCCACTGAGGTAAGAGAGCACTAAAGCATGATTTACTTGGAGGGTATATGCTGATCCCTGGTGCTCTACAGTTTGCGGTTTCATCAGGCACAAATGGAAAACAAAATAACCTTAATGGGTGAATTAAGAAGAAGTAAACTTTACAGAGGTAAACAGTATTTTGATGTTGGCTCAGGTGACTTAGTAAAAAAGTTTCTCTGAAGATTCCTAACCAAAAATCCCCACTCACGCAGGTCTGGGGCCAGAATTTACATTATCTGTGTGGCCTGAAAAGCCATATGCTAAAATTTTAGTTTACATTGGTCCCAGGCTAGCAGAAGCAAACTCAAAACTCTGGGGAGTTATTTTTAAAACTCAGATCTCAAAGAATTCCCATTTATAATGCATCGACAGAACATGACCTCACAAACAAAAATCACTGAACACCTGAGAAAATAAGCTCTATGAATTAAAGCTAACTGAAGGAAACAAAGTATAGTATCAGATCTATAAAGACAGCAGATATTTGAGTGAGCAGAAACAGAATATAAAGCAATTACGTTTAATATGTTTTTAAAATTAAGAGGGAATTGAAAGTATAGTACATAAGAAATTATCAAAATAGATCCAGATAACATAAAAAATAAATCTCAAAAATTAAAATGTAACATAACTAATAGAAACTTTATTTATAGATTTAACATCCAGTTAGATACAATTGAAAAGAGAATGGGTGAACTTGACAACAGAGGTAAAGGAACTAATAGTGGAACAGAAAGACAAATATTGAAATATAAATGGCAAGAAAAGGTAAAGAGAAAACAGCCAGAAAAAGCTACAGCACACATCCAATCTGAATTACATAAGAGCAAATGCAGAGAATGAAAGAGAAATTGCTCAGGATAATAGCTTGGTGATTTCCAGAAATGGCAGAAGACATTGCTCTTCAAATCAGGAAGCTCAGTGAATTCCAAACAGTACACATTAAAGTAAGTCAACATATGATTCATCATAGTCAAACTGCTGAACATTGAAGCCAAAGAGATATTAAAATCATATAGAAGGAAACAGATTGCAAACAAATGACAGACTGACAGTTGACATCACAAACATGAAATAAAAACAGTGAAAGAAATTAAATGCCAATTTAACATTTTAAATGTAGCAAAAATATATTTCAAGAACAAGAGTTGAATAAAGTTGTTCTTCAGACAAATAAAATGGTGAGAGCTTATTATCACCAAATCCTCACTACATGAATTTCTGAAATATGTACTCAAAAGAAACAAAGTGAGAAGGTCTAAGATGTAAGAATGTTTAACAGAAAATGGTAAACATGGAGTCTATCAGGAAAATGCTGACCACACAAAACAAATAATCAATGGCTAATCTGTGGTCATAAAAGTAAAGAAAGAACTAAAATACTGACAAAAATGGAAATTAAGTAAGGAGTGATGATTGGATTTGTGTTCTAAAGTGCTTACAATATTTAGAAGAAGAGAAAAGGTACTGATTAATTTTATAATTGAAGTTAAAACAGAATGTTAAAATTTCTAGGATAATCATTAAAAATTAAAAACAGAATGTGTAACTTTGAAAATAGAGAGGGATGAATGTAATGGGGCAAGATGATATTGGAGAAATCTGAACCAATAGAAAAATTACTAGAGCACATGGGGAAAATAAAATGTACAAAATAAGGGGCAGAAATCAGGCCAAGTGCATGAACAAATAAGAGTTTAAATAGGAAGGTCTTTCCAATTAAAGGTCAAAAATTAGCAAGATGGAGGGAAAAATCCAGCTACATGTTATTTACCATGGATACAATTAAAATACATTGAAAAGTTGAAAGTAAATGTATGGTATTTAGACAAATACCAACTAAAATAAAGATGGTGTTACTATTTATTATCAATCAAAAATAGACATTAAAGGGTAGAGATGATTGTGAGATTGAAGAGCATGACATTATCATAAAAGAATGATAACATAATTCCAAGCTCGTATTCATCTAAAAACATTAATTCAAAGTATATACAATTAAAAAGAGAAGCCAAAAGGGAGATTTTGGCACACTTCTATGAGTAAACAATGGCTGTAGCAGACAAGGAAATTAACATAAACAAACAAGAATTGAACCCCGCAATTTAATGACCCTGATCTAGTGGATTATATAGAACAAGAGCATCCAACAATTGCAAAATTATTTTCAAGCTTTCTTTGAACATTTGTAAACAGGCTCCAAGGTAAGCCATGAGGCAAACATTGACAAATTTTGAAGTTATTATTCTATAAACTAGATTATCTTGTCACATTGAAATTAACCTTTCTGTGTCTCAGTGGTGTTCATAAATAAAGAAAATCACAAATATGTAAGTTCTTCCCAATTTAGTCTACATATTTAATAAATTTGCAGTGAAAATTCTAATACATTTTTTCTTTTGATGGAATTGATAAGCTGAATCTAAAATAGATAATAAAAAATCAAAGGGTCATGTAGACACCACACTTCTGAAGAAAAAGAATTAGGCAGGATAATCAGATACCAAGACTTACTGTAAAAGATACAGTAAGCAACACTATGTGTTATTCACAGAGGAATATACATTGACCAACAAAAGAGAATAGAGAACCTCAAACAGATTCATACATGTATGAAATCTTCATATATGACAGAGATGATTTTGTAGATCAACTAGGAAAGAAGGGGCTTTTTAGTAAATGGTGAAGAGATATTCATTACAAAGAATGAAATGGATTCCCACTTCATACAGTGCCACAAAACCAATACAGAAGGATCAAAACTTTAAAACTTTTGGAGGCAAATATTAAATAGTATCTTTATATCCTTGAAAATGGAAGAACTTCTAAAAAGACACATGAGGGTAAAGATTTTTAAGTTAGTCTACATGAAAATTAAAAATTCCTGTCCATTTCATCACAGAGTGAAAAGGCAAGCCAGAAATTTAGAAGAAGACTTTCATAACATTTAATAAAGGATTAGTAACCAGAAAAATCACTACACATCTATATGAAAAAGATAACTAATCCACTGGGGAAAGGGTCAAAAGATGTGAAGAAGCATTTCACAGAGAAACACAAATGCCTAATAAATAAATATACGCTTAACTGGCTACCAGGGAGAAGGAAACCTTGGTTTATGACATTTGTGGGTAGAAATAATTCCATTATGGCTGATTTCAAGCCAATCTGATGTCACTGTACACGGAGTGAGAAGAGATGCATGCAATCAGCTCTCATGAGCTAGAGTCAGCTGGTCCTAGCACTTCACTGTCTCAAAGCCATTAGTAACCAGGAAAATTCAAATTAAACTATAATGACATAACACTTATTACACGTACCAGATTGATAAAAATTAAAAGTAAAATAAAGGAGTCAGCAAATATGTGGGGTAAACAATAATTGTTATTCATTACTGGTGGGAGTACAAATTAGTTCAAACACTTTGAAGTACAAATGGGTATTACCTAGTAAAGCCAAACTTACAATTATTCAACTTAGCAATTCTACTTCTAGCAGGTAACTATTACACATGTGGAGCAGGATACATGCACTAAAATGGTTTTAGCAGCATTTGTAACGGAAGAGAACAGAAACACTTGGACTGTCCATAAAATGCAGAATGGATAATTACACTGTAGTATATTCACAAAATAGAGTACAAAAAAACAATAAGACACAAACTAGCTAAAAACTTGAAACAGATGAAAGGCAAAAACAAAATGTTGAATGAAGAAAAGCAGGTCAGAATGATACAGAGAGTATATTTTGAGTCATATAAAGTTGATAAACAGGTAAAACTAAACAACATATTATTAAGGAATATATACATAAGTACTTAAAATTTTTGAGAAAATGGTTAACAATAAATCCAAGAAAATGGTTATCTCTGAGGGAAAGGGTAGGAGATACAATTAGAAAGAAACACTGTAGGTCTTCAAAGGTACTAGGAATGTTTTATTTCTTATGTTGAAGATGAACAAAAACTCCAAAAGGTAAATAAATAAACAGATAACATAAAGATAAAAATAATGAAAAATAAAAGCATTGTTATAAAAATAATTTGTTATCCTACAAATAAACACTTGAATCTTAATTCTGTAACATCTTGGTCAATATCTCTTTAAGCAATCTCATGATTTAAAAAAAAAGAAAAAGGTTTCCTTCTTTTTTTCTACTGGTATTGGGTTTAGAAAACGTGAACGTTGAGATGACCATATCTAACAGCTCTTTAAAAAAGACTGTTTTCAGTGACAGGTTACTTACTGGCTTAGAGTCTTGTTAAGAGAAATGGCATGAGACCCCCATTATGAAAAAAGAAAAGCTGAATTAATTATATTACCAGGCAACTTAGGACAAAAATGTTTCTCAGTTAAGAGCTAGAAGAGAGATTACAAATAACCCAAGCTCAAAAAAAAAAAAAAAAAAATTCATGAGAATGTTCATGAAAGCTCTCTTACTTAAAAATAAAATATTAAACACTTGATTTTCACTTCAAAAGTAACCATAATAAATAGTACTTTTGACATTTTGATAAATCTCAAAATATTTTCATACTCAGGCTAAATTTACATAACATAATCACATATCTCTATTTTCATAATGTAAAAACTAGGTCGAAAATAACAAATATGTAATATTCCTAAATATTGCTGCTTTGTCAACGAAATGTTTTACTCTTGGCCTGTGGTGTTACCAGAGGGTGATGGGAACTTCAGCCTTCTTGTGGAACTGGTTTAAATGAACAGATGTGAGAAATTGTTTAGTGACTTTTAACAGATTTCAAAATTTTCTTTGGTATTTCGCATTTCTAACACTAGTTTCATTTTCACACAGTATATTTAAAGTATTCATCTTTTTAATTTTTAAATAAATAGTCATAAATTATTCAAATTTGCTTTATGTTCTCTTAGAAACTGATTGGATTAGAGATATAAATACCAGTTATGTTTATAAGTGAACAAGTCTATGAATATTTACTTCAGTTTACTCAATTTTCTACCTTACTTCAGTGAAGTAAAAATATATATGACTATTACAGTTTTTTGAAGGCTCTTCACTGAATATAGTATATATTATGTAAAAAAAAATTGCATAAAAAAGTTTGCAACGCCAGGCGCAGTGGCTCACACCTGTAATCCCAGCACTTTGGGAGGCCAAGGCGGGTGGATCACATGAGGTCAGGAGGTTGAGACCAGCCTGGCCAATGTGGTGAAACCCCATCTCTACAAAAATACAAAAAATTAGCTGGGGGTGGTGGTGGGCCCCTATAACCCCAGCTACTTAGGAGGGTGAGGCAGGAGAATCAGTTGAACCTGGGAGGCAGAGGTTTCAGTGAGCTAAGATAGCCCACTGTACTCCAGTCTAAGTGACAAAAGCAAAGCTCTATCTCAGAAAAATAAAAAAATAAAAAAATAAAAAAAAAGTTCACACTGACTTCTGAAAAGCATTCAGTATTTTGCTACTGAAATTGGAAAATTATCTATTTAGTACACCTTATATTAGAAAAAAAAATCAAACTCAGTTTCTTCCTATTAATTATATTGGCCTTAGCAAACATTCTTTCACTTTTACACTTCCTTGAATGCTCTAATCAAAAAGCAAACCCATCCCTAGACACCCCGCCTCTCATTCTCATAAAACAAATTAGCAAGTTCAGAAACAAAAAGAAGAAAACCAATGTAATCAATTAAAGAGTTCCTGCCAGGAATAATGGCTCATGCCTGTAATCCCAGCACTTTGAGAGGCTAAGGCGGGCAGATCACCTGAGGTCAGGAGTTCAAGACCAGTCTGACCAACATGGAGAAACGCCGTTTCTACTAAAAATACAAAATTAGCTGGGCATGGTGGTGCATGCCAGTAATCCCAGCTACTCAAGAGGCTGAGGCAGGAGAATCACTTGAACCCGGGAGGCAGAGGTTGCGGTGAGCTGCGATAGTGCCATTGTACTCCAGCCTGGGCAACAAGAGCAAAACTCCATATCAAAAAAAAAAAAAAAAAAGAGTTCCAGGATTTAATACCTGAACTGAACAATGCTGACCAATGACCTAAATAAATTTGGGGCACATGCTTTTCTATCCCAAAGCCATCTGGATAAAGGAAGGCTGAAGACCTTTACATTGCCCCCATCAGGACACAGCATCCTATCACTAAATAATAGAAGACAAACACTGACCTAGTTTAGAAGTGCAGATGAAAAGAAAATGAAAACAGGATACATGACAACGGCAAGGAAACCATGGTAACTGGAAGAGATGACTGCTTTGCTTACTTTATTTTGGTCAGAATAATCAGCAAGCTGAGCCTTTAGCTCTGTAATCTCGGCCTCTAACAGACAGATCACTTCTTCATAGTCCATTTCCATTCCATGTGCCTGTCTCTGTGCAGCTTCAGCAAGATGAATCCGACTTCGCAGGGCTCTTGTTTCTTCAGCTACAGCTTTGGCTTCCTAAAGATTTCAAAATTAATGTCATTTAAAAAAATACATAAGAAATAGGTCAGTGGTTTATACAAAATATTTTCATTGCCCTGGAAGTTATAATTCTAAAAAGTCAATATACATATATTCTTTAGTTCTTTATTCTTTATTAAGTGAGGTAATTGCTGATCTTACTTTTTCCTTTATTGATTTCAGTATGGAGTTGATTTCAGTATGGAATCTCTTGACTTCACATACCTAGCATAATATTTTGAAAATAAAGGAAGTAGAAGAGAGTTGAAAATGGAAAATAGAAGAATAAGAATGGGCTCAAAGGATACAAAGAGTAGGGTACAACAAAACTAAAGTAGGTGGTAGGACTCATGTTCTAAAAAGGTCTTGCAATGTCATCAGATGCTGCTGAGAGATTTATAGTAGTGTTTGAGGCTTCTCCATGGACCAATCTCCAGGGGCCAAAGTTTTCTCATGGACATTAATCTATCTAGTACTTAAGCCAAAAGGTAGAATTCAGTAGCAAAACACATAACTGTTATTGAATGCAATGCTCACAAGACATTTATGAACCACATGTTGTATCTCAGGTGCTTCATGTGTCTTTTCTTACTTAATCTTTAGAACAATATTGAGAGAAAGACATTATTAAAATAACCATTTCATACATAAGCAAGACTCAGAGAAGTTATATGACCTGTTAAAGGACACACAGCAGCACCAGAATCTGAAACTAGATTTGCCTGACTCCAACATTAATGCTGCCTTTCTGTTGTTTTACTCTGCCTCTAAATAAAAAAACAAAAAACCCTTATACAGTTATAACTTCCACCTTAGGAAGAGGATAGGGTAGCCAAAGCTACTTGTTCTCTCAAAGTGTACTTGGAGGGAAAAAAATATACCTTGGTACTGGGTCAAAGACAGTCCCCCAGGACACCAATATAATTTAATATGGCACTTCATATACTGTAAACCATTTCTTTTTCTTTACTTGATGCAGAAATCTCTTTTCTCTGCAATAGAACTTTCTGCTCCAATTGCCATGGCTAATATTAAACTATGGCTATTTTAATTTTTTCAGAACTGTTATGGGACATTTGCTTTAGTTTGAGCCTGAATAGATTTGAAGTGCTGGGAGGGTTAGGAATGCTGGCATATTCTTAAGGCTCAGTGTTTCATTCATACATTCAATAATGGTTTATTAAGTATTTATTATGTGTCAGGTTCTGCTTCAAGTATTGGGGGTAAACACTAAACAATATAGACAAAAAGACTTCCCTCTTGCTCCTTGGAATTTACATTCAAGGTTTGGGGAGATAGTAAATCAGGGATGAGAGGTAAAGGTCTCATTGAGAGGATAACTGGCCAGAGACCTGCAGGGGGAATGGAGTCAGTATTTCCTAAGGAGGATCTTTCTAGGAAGAGGGAACAGTTTGCATGGAGGACCGCAGATGAAGTTGTGCTTTGCATCTTTCAGAAAACAGCAAGGAAGCCAGTGTAGCAGAGGTAGGAGTGGTACGGAAGAGGGGAATAATAAGACATGAGGACAGAGTGGTAACAAGAGTGAATGTAGGGATGGAGGTGGAGTGAAGTGGCAGAGGCTCAGAGAATTTGTAGGCCATTGCAAGGACTTTGGTATTACTCAGGGTGAGATGGGACATGATTGGAGGGTTTTGAGCAAAGAATTGATGTGATCTGACTTAAAGTTTAAAAGTGTTATTTTTGCTGCTGTATTGAGAATAGACTGTAGGTGGTCAGCAAAGGGGGGAAGCAGGGAGAAGAAAAAGGAGACAGGCAAAAATTAACTGTAGCTTCAGTAAGGGTGATAGTGGTAGAGCTGGTATGAAATGGTTAGATTCTAAATATAGTTTGAAGGTAAAGCCAAAAGGATCGTTCATTGATAGCATTTATTTAGCAGCCACTGCATCTAGCAACCATGTTTATGACAAAAAGACAAAGGGATAAAAGATAATTTCTCCTTTTCTGTCTCAACTTAGAACATCAGCTATGACTTAGATAAATGGATGAAGAACAGAGGATGTTAGACAAAGAGAACCATGTGAACAAAGGAATAGAGACAAGAAGAAATGTGGCACACTGAGAAACAATACAGACTAATTTTGATTGGAGTACAGACTTGCTATAGGGAAATAATGAATAAAAAAAGGTTGGGGAGAGCGAGGAAGTCAGGCTCTGGTAGAAATGGCAGGCATGACAGGCAAAGGAGCTTGAGTCTCAAGAAGACTTGAAGGCCTCTGAGCAGAAAATGATATGAGAAAACAGTGCTTTAGAAAGCTAAATCTGGCAGCAGGGTGCCAGATGGAGAGATGTGGCCAACCAATTGCCTTCTATGCCCTTGACTCAAAGAACTTTATTTCCTTGTATCTGAAAGTAATTGTTTTATAATAAAATAATACTTTTAGAAAGAAGTATCTGGAAAAGAAAGGGACACTAACCTAGCCTACCACACTAGTCAATTTTGTTCAGATGATCAAGAGAGTCTCTAGTGACACAGCTGGATCAACTTCACACCAGACTGCTGTGGTGCATACAGGAGGTAACGGCTAACTATGTGCCAGCACTGTTCTCAACGTTTTACATCCATCAACTCAGTTAATCCACACACTGCCATGGATATGTCTATTATTATCCTCCTATTATTATCTGCATTTTATAGACAGGACATTGACGCACAGGAAAGTTAAGTAATTTAGAATCACAAACCTAAAAATTGACAGCTAAGATTTGGCAGTATAGTTATAAAGTTCATGTTGTTGGCTACTATGCTATACTACTTTGCCAACTACAGAAAATGTTAGAAAAAAAAAAAAAGTCACTTGTAGATGACATAATTATCACTGTCCAGCCCTGGATAAGCCTATGATGTGGCCATTACAATAGGCATATTTGAGGCTGCTTTACTCTCCATTTCTCATTCAATCAAGCTTAAAAAAAAAAAAAAAGCCTCTAAAGGGAAAGAGGAAGGGCAGAAAATTCTCCATAGCTGCAATGAAGAATAACTAATTTGATGATTTGTCTTCTTCACACTCACTTTGTGCAGCTTTTATTCATCTATAAAAACAGCACTTTTATTTTTGTTCAAAGAATGCTAGTTAATTAACTGAAGAATCTGGATGGAATTTATATAGCCATTATAGTGCACTGATGGTAATACAGTGTGAAATGTAGTTGGGTGGTAAAAGATGCAGAGGTTTTGATGCTGAATAAATTCATGCTATTTCTTTTGTAAATGTATAACTGTCAGGTTGGTGAATGTGACCCCTTAGCAAAGTTCTAGCCCAGTTACCACTGAGTGGCTGTTAAAAAGATTAGTGCATTGAAATGATGACTTTTAGAGGAAGCAGTAAAGAAAAGATAACAGCAGTGTGCCGTATTTAGCAATACAAGATCACATAAATCCATTTTCTCTTTTCCTCCCAGGCTGTCTTCTAATAAATAACTGTACAGCCTCCTATGTCAGTAACAATTGAGCCAGAATTTTCCCAGTACCTCACCATGAAACTGAAATTCCATCAGGGCAAATGCTGTAGTCTATTTACTGATTTACTGTGTACTAGATAGAGTTTAATTCCATTTAGAAGGTTAGATAATAAAAGAAAAACTAAGATATAGTAGTAAGTCAGAAAATGCACGTGAGCATAATCCTTTTTAATACTAAGTGGTGTGAGCAAATGTACTAGAAGGGAATCCTAAATTATGAAGTAAAATCTCTGGCTTAATTTTTTTTTGGCAACACTGAGGAAATTTCTTCAACTCACACTGTTCCTTTATAAAATGAGGTTTTTCTGCCTCACGTTTTCATAACAAATCTTTAAAGAAGATCAGACCAAATTCTTCTTTGAAAATGTAATCTTAATGAAAATCTTTGTAGGCTACCAATACTTTGGACTTGTGTTGGGACAAAGGACGGCAGCAGCTCATACACAGGACAATAAATATACCATGTGTTTTTCCACATACAGCACTTTTTCCCTACAAGGTAACATTAGAATAAAACAAACAAACAAACAAACAAAAAAACACGGGCTTTGGATGGGACATAACTAGGTTACAATCTTGGATCAGAATCTTAGATTTTTAAAAATTTTCTAGCTATATAATTGTCTAGGACTCAGTTTGCTCATTTTTATAACTGGAAATCGCACTTATGTTATTAGATCAAAACAACTCACAAGAGAGTTAAAGAAACTATTGTAGTTCTTGGTAGAGTTTTTTTCCTTTTCCTTTTTCAAACTTTGAAAAAATATACATAATCACCTATGTGATCAGAGAGCTAGACAAAATAATTTATTAAGGGTTTTCCTGAGGCATTCAATTAGTAACATCAGCTCCTGAACTTTGGAGAGTTGTTTGGAAACACAATTTACATATGTCTTTTTTAATGTTAGCAACAATCATGTAAAGCCCTTTCCTCCAGTTATGAGTTTTAATGAATGGCTCCCTATAGTAGAAGGAAAAAGCATTAAATGTAGTAGCACATCTGTAATTAGGCTAATACATCCACATCAGTAACTTTAAAAGTTCTGCAGTTTTTAACTTCATCAGTAAATCTTTCAAAATGTCAATAGGTGACAGGAGAAAAATGAGACTGCCAAGAGATATATGTTTTTGTGCAATGTAACCTATGCTACCAAGCCCTAAAGAATACTTCTCTTATCAGCTTCCTACATCCACTCTTTGGAAAACCTTTCTTGGTCTTGGTACTATTACAGCTTGTGAAAAAGATTAAGGGTTACTTCAGGAAAAGGGCTTTTGAATGAAAATGTTTAAAAGCAAGTTATATCTAGTTTCTTTAACTTATGAGTCTGATTTGTTAAAATATATGTAATATACCTTTCAATGGATAATCTCAAAGTGCTTTGCAGATATTAACAACTGAAGGTATAACTCACCCCTCAGGCATGAATGTTTATGGGGGAGAATATGAATTCTTAGAACTTTTTAATAAACCTCTGACATATGCTTTCTTTTCTCTTTCCTCACTCCCCCTCCATGATTCATCTAGCCAACTCCTCCTCCTCCTTACCTAACCAGTAATTAGGCACTGTGAAATCTTCATTTATAATGTAATTTGCAGCCATTGCTTAATTTCCATTCTTACCACTGTATTACTGACTTATATCTTTATCACCTCATGCTTGGGTACTATGAATATCACATATGTGATCACCCTGCCTACTGTGTTCTTTACTGTAATATATTCTGCATACTTCTGAAAGATTGATTTCCTCAAAATATTGCTGAAGTACCAACTTAGTACTTAGATCATGGTCCATGATAAAAATATATCCTCATTCTTCAAAGTTCTCTACTACTTATTCCAAATCAACCTACTTACTAGCTTTAGTCCACTTAACTTTCACATGATTATCATAACCAAGTACATTAGCTTACCACATTTCCCAAGATACTTTGGGTCACATTAATCCTCTAGGTATATATACTTTTCACCTTTTTCCATCATCTAGTTATGACTTGTCCTTCAAAATCCATCTCAAATTTCACTTTATCTGTTTTTTTCCAGTCTACTTTTGCATAAATGATCTTTTCCTCCTTTGTTATCTTTTAGACTTGTTATCTGTAATTAATCACATATTTAGTACTCTTCCTATCTTGAAATGTCATTAAAATACTTTATTACCCAACTTTCTAAAATCAAAGAGTCTTGACTGCCCAAATTAGAACACAATCTGTCTGAGAGCAAAAACCCTATCTAATATGAGCAGGTGCTCTATTTAACGTAAAATGAGATAAAACTGAGTTGACAAACCATGAAAATGACTATTTCATTTTTCATATATGATAACTGCCTTAGGGAACTTTATTAGGCAAGAGGCTTTCATAGGACATTTCTTCAAAAAAGGGTTCAGATTTATGGGAATATTAGAACTATATTTCATTTAATAATTAAAATAACAAGGATAAACCATGCTTTGAGAAACATCATATCATAATAGGCAAATCATTTCATTATATTCCTTTTTTTTTTTTTTTTAAGACAGAGTCTCACTCTGTTGCCCAGGATGGAGTACAGTGGCCAGTCTGGATTCACTGCAACCTCGGTCTCCCACATTCAAGTGATTCTCCTGCCTCAGCCTCCCACGTAGCTGGGACTACAGGTACGTGCCACCACGCCTGGCAAATTTTTGTATTTTTAGTAGAGATGAAGTTTCACCATAGTGGCCAGGCTGGTCTCGAACTTCTGACCTCAAGTGATCTGCCTGCCTCGGCCTCCAAAAGTGATAGGATTACAGGCGTAAGCCACCACACCTGGCTGTATTATATTCTTTCAATATAAATCTTTAAAAATCTTTTTACAGTATTTATCAAGCAAATAAGACTAAGTAGAATGAAGAAAACAGCAAGGTTAAAAATAACAGTTATACTTGCTTGTCAAGTTTATTTCTTGTTTTCATTATATATAAGATTTTAAAATTATGAACATTAGTTTATATTTCCTTAAAAATTACAATTTTCAGTCAGGCACAGTGGTTCATGTCTGTAATACCAGCACTTTGGAAGACCAAGGCAGGTGGATCACCTGAGGTCAGGAATTTGAGATCAGCATGGTCAATATGGTGAAACCCCATCTATACTAAAAATACAAAAATTAGATGGACATGGTGGCAGGCACCTGTAATCCCAGCTACTTGGGAGGCTGAGGCAGGAGAATCTCTTGAATTTTGAGAGGCAGAGGTTGCAGTGAGTTGAGATCATACCACTGCACTCCAGCCTCCGTGACAAAGCGAGAATCTGTCTCAAAACAACAACAACAACAACAACAACAACAACAAAAACAAATTTACATCATGAGAAATATAGTGCATGTTCTCTAAGACTAATCCTGAAGGTCTTTTTCAACCCTTCCTAATTCCTTGATTCCACAATTTAGGTAGCAACTTTCCTTTATAAAGTGTGTAATAATGATGGGTATCTAGGACTTGAAGAAAGAAAGACTTTCTTTAGTTTGTATGAGAAAGCAAAATCTTCATTTTGCAAGAAAGATTGGTTAAGCTTTGGAAGAAAAGCAGGTCAATCACATTATAATTAGCTCTAATTAACCCTCCCAAGAGCTTTCAACTGTTTTACCTGCAGCTGCCTCACTCACCAAAAGGTGCAAAATTGATTTCTGACTCTGAACATCAAAGAATATCAAAGAAACAATTTTCAATCTCCTTTATAAACAGAAGTCCCTAATCAAGGACAGATATAAAAATATACCTAGCTGACAATTTTCATCATATGAAACTTAGTCGTAATATAAATATTAATTAGTTACAACCTCTTTGAACAATATATTTAACCCTGAACATGTATTTTCTGCTTTAATGAAGGCTGACATAGAAAAAGAAAAAAAAAACTATTTTTCTAATTCTCCAATTCTGGTTACACATGTACCAAAAGGGAAAATTTGTAGTATTGGAAACTTCCTTTCGTAATTGCATATTAAACCCTTTTCACTGAAAAATGGTACAGTTCAAAAGCAACTTTTAGGGGTATTAAACATAAGAATTCATTTGAAGTTTGGGATTTAAGAGAGCTCTGTCTTTAAAACAGAAATATATTCCTTCCAAATTAACCTTTAGAGATTTAATTAAATTGGAACCAAAATTTCATCAAATTTTGTTTTGGAGGAATTTGACCAAGAATTCTAAATTCGAAACTAGACATAACAAGATCTAAATAAAAAGATTCTTAAGTTGATGTGGATGAATAAATCAGTGAAAACTGGTAAGCAAATTTTGAAGCAAGAAAAGATAAAGAAAGAGAGAAACAAGAGGAAACATGGCCCAAGGATCTAAGTTTCATAAAGCAGCAATAGTTGGTACTGGCCAAAGAGGAGTTAGATAAAACGGTCATTCATCTAATAAATATTTATTGAAAAAGCAACTAGAAAGACCAGATAGCCCAAACAGACTCTAGATTATGTAAGAATTTAATGTATGATAATGGTGATAACACAAAACAAAAGTGGTTGCAACAGCTATTTGAAAAAAACAGTGTAAAGTATAGACCCTCATCTCATACCATGTATCTAACAAAGCAATTTTTTAGATAAAGATATTAGAGGGATCTGGGTAAATATATATCTGAAATATGGCTAAGAATGAACTTTAATAAAGTTATAAAAAAGGAAAAATAAAGGTTTGACACATAAAAACACTTTTGAAGTTTAAAAACTCCAAAAAAAAATAGACAATTTGTAGACAGAGGGAAATATATATTGCAGAATTGGTAGAAATAGGGTTAATAACTACAATGTAAAGAGATCTTATAATTACAGTATAAAAGGGGGAAAACAGTGATTAATTAAGAATATGAAAGGAGGAAAGAGGAAAAAGCAGTGCTAGGAAGCGGACAGAGACAAGATAAAGGGCAAGTGGCAGGAGGAGCAGAATACCACTAGCAACCACACCAGGAAGTCAGCTGCTTTCATTACTGAAGAACTGAGATGAAGTTCACAATTTAATTTCAAATCCATGGTTACAGACAATCTTTGATATGTAACATGGATGACAGTTAATCAAAGGAATATCTTCAAATAGAGTGATTTATTTATGTGAGATTACTCATAACTAGAGAAGTCTTGTTTTTAACTCTAAAATAGCTTGTGAATAAATCATTTAACACAATGTCATGAGTCCCATGCTGAAGTAAGGGACAGAAAGTGTTTCTCACATAGTAAACTGCCAAGATAAGAGTTTTATAGTATCAACTGCCTTATCACTACTTCCTCCTTGGGTAAAATTTACTAGTTTGTCAGCCAAATTAATTTATATTGCTCTAACCTTAAAAAACAGAAAATGTTCAGCTTCTAAGTAGATGTTTAAAATATACCCTGAAAGGTGTTCTCTTAGCAACTGAATAATAAAATGTTAGTGATGTGTACTTGTTTGTTTTTAGTAAAGCAAAGAAAATTATGGAAAGTAATGCCTACTTTTCTATATAGATATGCCTCTAATAACTCACAAGCCACAGGACACCTATTATAAAATGCTTTCTAGAAAGTGATGATTTTGCTCTATTTTTCTTTTTCCTTACTAATTTGAGAGCTCCTTGTAGAACTGTATGTTTAGCATTCACAATGACTCCATATAAAGCATGCATTTAATAAATGTTTCTTAAATTCTCTTACCAGGTCTCCCTTATAAGTTACTACAGGGCTATGTGAAACAATTGATGAGAAAGTATGACATGTGGTCCCTGAATAGCCAGAAAATAAGTGGCTCACAGTATGGAACCTAGAACTTTATCAGCATCAGTTCTAACTAAGCCAACCTACTACAGGCAATAATCAAATGAACTGGAAGGTTCCTATGAAGAATTGCAGACTCTTCCAACATTGAAAATTCTGTGATCCTAAATTGAGTTCTATATTATAAATAAAATAATAAAATTTCTCTTAGAATCCTTAAGATGGTAAGATATTTTCTACAATTAAAAAGACAACTATTTGGAAATGAGAATTTTGAAACAGACACCTTTGTTTGCCAATGCTTGCTTAGAAGGCTACATTCACCTCTAATGAATCATTAGGTATGTTGGTGTCTGTGCAAACAGGAATGTCAGCTGGGCTATCCAAAAGCTATGTGCTGGTGTTCCTTTCTCCAAGCTCACTGTCTTCACCTTAGGCAGTTTCTTGGGCAGAGTCTAACAGTAGAGAATACAAGAGTCATTTTCTGAATCACAAAAAAGGAAGAAATGTAAAAGAAATTCAACTAAGTTTCTTTAATAAGATTCTTCAACCAGATTGCTGTCTATCACCATAAGAGCTTTATAACTTTTTTTCTCAGAGATTTAAAAAAATCTTTTAAAAATGCCTTTTCCAACTTTCAGATACACCAATCAAAGCTCATTATTACTGGTCATTAGAGAAATGCAAATCAAAATCACAATGAGATACCATCTCACGCCAGTTAGAACAGCGATCATTAAAAAGTCAGGAAACAACAAATGCTGGAGAGAATGTGGAGAAATAGGAACGCTTTTACACTGTTGGTGGCAGTGCAAATTAGTTCAACCATTGTGGAAGACAGTGTGGCGATTCCTCAAGGATCTAGAACCAGAAATACCATTTGACCCCACAATCCCATTACTGGATATATACCCTCAACATTATAAATCATTCTACTTTAAAGACACACACACAGGTATGTTTATTGCAGCACTATTCACAATAGCAAAGACTTGGAACCAACCCAAATGCCCAACAATGATAGACTGGATAAAGAAAATGTGGCACATATATACCATGGAATGTAGCCATAAAAAAGAATGAGTTCATGTTCTTTGCAAGGACATGGATGAAGCTGGAAACCATCATTCTCAGCAAACTAACACAGGAACAGAAAACCAAACACTGCATGTTTTCACTCGTAAGTGGGACTTGAACAATGAGAACACATGGACACAGGGAAGAGAACATCATACACTGGGGCCTGTCCGCGGGTTGGAGGGTAGCAGAGGGATAGCATTAGGAGAAATACCTAATGTAGATGATGGATTGATGGGTGCAGCAAACCCATGGCATGTGTGTACCTATGTAACAAACCTGAATGTTCTGCACATGTAACCCAGAACTTAAAGTATATATATATTTTTAAAAATCATTATTAAAATTTAAAAAATTATATATGAAAAAGCTTTTTCAGATAATTGTAGAGATGGAGTCACGATTTGTTGCTCAGGCTGATCTTGAACTCCTGGTCTCATGCAATCCTCCTCCCTTGGCCTCTTACAGGTTGGCATGTAGAGGAGAGTGCAGTCTTTATCCAACCTCCCCCAGCAGTTACATCTTGCATGACTATAATAGAATATCACATCTAGGAAACTGACATGAATACAATCCACCAACTTTATTTAGAATCAACTAGTTTTAAACGCAATCATCAATAAGAAGGAACAACCCACAGATACACACAAGAATCTGGATGAATCCCAAGGGAATTGTTGCTGAGTAAAAAGAACCAATCCCAAAAAATGACATACTGTATGATTCCATTTATACAACATTCTTGAAACGGCAACATTATGGAGACATAGAATAGATTAGTAGTGCCAGGTGTTAGGGGAGCACAGTAGGAGGTGGTGTGGCTATAAAAGAATAGCAAGAGGGATCTGTGTAAAGAGGGTTTTTGATAGAAAATAAAAATAAAAGTTGACATTCTGAGGCCACAAGTGACTATCTGAAATGGAAACAGGAACATTTTACTACAGCATGCTTTTAGAACAGAAAAGACTGACAAGTATATGTATTTTTCTTCTTTTTCCCTCTGAAGATGAGATAGCCTCTAAAATACCTACTAGTGCTATACTGAAAAACTAGTAAAAATTTAGATCACTAAAGAAAAATAAAAAGAAATCATATCAATTCTAAAAATTAGAGAATTTATTGCTTTTTAAATAATTACACAAAGAAACACAATCTTTAAAAGTGTGAAAATGTGAATAGTACTTTAGTAATCACTTATTTTGTTCCTTTTAAAGATATATTTAATTTGTTCTTAAAGTTTCCTTTGTTGTTTCATCTGTAAACTAAGATAGCTCACATGTCAGCTACACCAGCTGTTATTAGATTCAGGTTCAACCTCAATTGTCCATAGACAATCCTGTGTTGATTTGACCTTACATTTCTGCCTCAGAGGACTTCATGCTCTCCTCAAGAACTGAACCCAACCTTTACACAGGTGAGGCCAACTACAACTGGGCTTATCTGAACCCAGAGAATTTACCAAATGCAAAATATCCCATGTTTCTTTAGGGAAGAGACCGGTTCAGACAAGCTAAATATTTTGGTTTTGGACTATTCACCGATTCATTGTTGCCTTAGGTCATAACACTATGCTGAAAGAAACTTTAAAAACAACTTAAGTGTGAGAGTAGGCTTTAGAAAGTTGTTGATCAAAGGAAGTTGCTAAAAGAGCGGCCCATGCCTGTTAAAAGTTGTTAGAACTTGAAGAAAAAATAACAATAATTTCATGGGAAATTGTGCTCATGATTTTAAACTTAAGCTCGGTTATTCTACAAGGCATAAAAACTCATAAAAAAGTACTTGAGCTTTAGAGAACAGTAGAGCCAATTCTTTACAAAGCAGTGAATAGATATTCTGGTAGCTATCCCTGATTGAGTTAACACAATGAAGGTTATCCTTCCAGTGAAAAATGAGCCCTTCACAGCTTGTTTTAATAATTAGGTTATCTATATGTTTAAGGAATTTACACGGTATGATAATTAGTGCTATACTGACTTCATGTCAAGATCTTCAAAATGATATCAAAGGAAAGAAACTGTCAAATTTCATACAATTTAAGTTTCTAGTTTTTAAAAAATTTTAAGAGAAATTATACACACTCTATTTGTAATTTTTAAAGACTCATTTATTGTGAAAAAAATAAATCTTTGGAAAAATGGAAAGGTATTTTCACTAAAGCATAGGAACTCTTTCATTAACAATAAGTCTGTATCATCAAAATCCTCTTAACAGAATAATATCATTCTATGCGTATAAGAGAAGCTGAATAGTATCCATGGTCAATATATTTTTAAATTGGACACTTTTAGGGTTGATTTTGGGTAGTCTACTTTTTTTTCATGGTGAATATGTTTATAAAATGAATGCTGTTTCACTATGTATGCATGTGGGTTTCTATACACAGATGTATACATGTAATTCTTTTGGGTTAAACTGGAAACTATACACTACTTAGTGTAAAGTTAAGCCAATATTCTTATGGCTTAAACTGAAAATTATACACTAAGTACTACTCTGAATTCACACATCTTTACCCTCAATCTCATTTATCCTGTTTTGTTGATAGCATCATAACAGCCTCTTAGTCACTAAATTACAAAGTCTTGCTATCTCTGCTTATTAATGCACATTCTATCACTGTTAAAGCTGGTTGATTTTATCCTCATGATGTCTTTTGCATAGACTTTTTTCGTATATTAGTATAATAGCATAGACCTATTTGGTGTATTTTGGTATCATTACCCAGTTAAATCTCCATTGCCTATTACCTGGACAAGTGCTTCTCAAATATCAAGGTGCAAACAAATCACTTGAAGACTTGTTAAATGCAGATTAATAGGTCTGGGATGAGATCTGACACTTTGATTTCTAAGTCCCTGATTGCTGATATTTCTCCTGTTGCTGAGATGCAAGAGACACTACCAAATTCATACTTCAGGCACGTACTGCCTCAAAAGCTTCCAAATTTATGATAAAATGTTGATTTGCAACCTAAAAAAAAAAAAAAATCAAACTTGCAGTGTAGATATTTTTAACCCTTTTATATCTGTCAAAAAAGAGTTTCAGATAGAAAATAAAAAACAAGTTTTCATCATGACAAATGGTGCTCCAGCTACATTGTATCAAAAATTTGAATTTATTAACCCCATCAAAAAGTGGGCAAAGGATATGAACAGACACTTCTCAAAAGAAGACACTTATGTGGCCAACGAACATATGCAGAAATACTCATCAACACTGGTCATTAGAGAAACACAAATCAAAACCACAATTAGATACCAACTCACACCAGTCAGAATGGCAATCGTTAAAAAGTTAGGAAACAACAGATGCTGGAGAGGATGTGGAGAAATAGGAATGCTTTTACACTATTGGTAGCAGTGCAAATTAGTTCAACTATTGTGGAAGACAGTGCAGCAATTCCTCAAGGATCTAGAAACAGAAATACCACTTAACCCTACAATCCCATTACTGGGTATATACCCACCAAATTGTAAATCATTCTACTATAAAAAAAATGCACACGTATGTTTATTGCAGCACTATTCACAATAGCAAAGACTTGGAACCAACCCAAATGCCCATCAGTGATAGACTGGATAAAGAAAATGTGGCACATACGCACCATGGAAAACTATTCAACCATAAAAAAGAATGAGTTCGTGTCCTTTGCATGGACATGGATGAAGCTAGAAACCATCATCCTCAGCAAACTAACACAGGAACAGAAAACTAAATACCGCATGTTCTCACTCTTAAGTGAGAGTTGAACCATGAGAACACATGAACATAGGAAGGGAATATCACACACTGGGGCCTGTTGGGGTTGGGGGGCAAGGGAAGGAGAGCATAAAGACAAATACCTAATGCATGCAGGGCTTAAAACCTAGATGATGGGTTGATAGGTGCAGCAAACCACCATGGCGCATGTATACCTATGTAACAAACCTGCATGTTCTGCACATGTATCCCAGAACTCAAAGTAAAATTAAGAACAACTATAAAACTTTGAATTTATTGACAAACAAAAAAGAGACTGCTTTATTGTTTTATTCCACTGTACGATACATATTGAAAATATTTGTGCTTAGCTGTCTCAAGCTGATTTTATGAAAAGCACCACAGATACAGTTGCTAACACTGTTTAGTATACGTACGTAAATTCCATGAGTCATCAGTAGTTTATAAAACTGTTAAAAGAAAAAAGGAAGACAATACATTTTCTGATGCTATATTTGCCAATACTTCCTGGCTGAGTTGTGAAAGAGATTTACAAAGATTTTCTGTACTTTTAACTCCAATTAAAGATCTTCTTAAACAAAAGGAATGTGCATCTAATATTCAGTAACCAGACAAAAGAAAATGGCAGTGTGATTTACATTTTCTTATTGATGTTACAGTGCACGTAAATGAGTTAAATTACACAATGCAAGGAAAAGGAAAATTTGTTTATGAAGCTAGATAAGAATTTATACTGACATTGAAATTTTTCATAATATAAATAAAAAATGATTTTACATATTTTCTACTATAAACTAATATGTAGATCTTAATTATTGATAGTGTTACATAAATTGGCTATAAAAACTGAAAAAATTTTGAAGTATGCTTTTTTGATACTGCTAAATTTAGAGTTGCTTTCATTATATGTAATAGTTCTTGAATTTTATGCTAATATTTTTTGTAGAGTTGGGGGTTCACCATGTTTCCCAGGCTGGAATGGAACTCCTAGGCTCAAGTGATATGCCTGCCTTGGCCTCCCAAAGTGTTGGGATTAAAATTATATATAAAAATTAATCTTGTTTCTTTTTATGTTTTTAAAAGTGTGGCTATTAGAAGATGTAGCAGTATATCAGTGGTTTTCATTATATTTTTAACAGACAGTGCTGTTCTAGACTATTACAATAGCCTTTTATCTGATCTTCGGTTACTTCCCAACTTGCTGTCAGTTTAATCTTAAAGTATATCCTTCATTTATCCCTTCATCCATTCACCAAATGTTTGAGTACTTACTCTCTACCAGCTATTGTTGTAAGATAAATCAGAGAACAAATACAAGATAGCTGTCTTCGTGAAGCTTATCCTCCAGTTGGGGGACACAGATAAAGAGCAAATTTAAGTAAATTATTTAAGATGTAAGATAGTAATCAGTTATACTAAAAGAAACTCCTCCACACACAGTAAGGGTTAGAGTGTTAGCAGAATAATGGTGCAAAGAGACCAGATGGGCTGGAGAATGATTAGAGGGGTGGAGAGAGGTGTGGTAAGAGCTGAGGTCCTTGGGGTAAAAGGAGTATTAGGATGGGGAAAGGACAGCAGGTCATGTAGGCCCTCATAGGCTTTAACAGTTACTTGGAGGTTTCTACTTGCAGCATTTTTGGCTTACTTTGAATGAAATGGAAAGTCCTGGAGAGTTCTAAGTACAGTTTTAAAACAGTATTTCTGGCTGCTGTGTTCAGATTAGACAGTATGGGAGTGAGGCAGGAGGGTAAAAGCAGGGTGATCTGGTAGCAAGCTATAACAGTAATACAGGCGGAACTTGATAGCGGCTTAGACCACTGATGGAAGTGGTGAAAAGTGGCAAAATTCTGTGATTTCTAAAAAGTAGGCCCAACAAGTTGGACATGAAGTATGAAAGAAAGAGTGGGGCCAGATTATACATGGAGACAGTTGTTCATTTCTTCTCCTTGTTAAATATTTTAAATGGCAGTCCTCTGTCTAAGATCTTAGGTTGGTATTCAACTGCCTATATGTGTAGGCCCCAACACACCCACTGAAATGTCATTTCCTAACAGCTTCATCTTTCCATGTTTCTCTTCTGTTCCTGGGTCTTTGAAAATGATATTGGTAGAAGAATACATGTTGAAAACTAGTATTCAAAACTAGATTCCTGACAGGTTTAGGCTCTTAAATTCTTAAGTCCTATGAAAAACTTATAAGGTAGATATTATTATCACTTTTTTGGATAGGAAGATACAAACATATTAAGAAATAAAGTTAGCATAGAAAAGAAGGTCTATTTTGACCCCAAACACAAGCAAATTTCCCCTTTTATGTCTTGATTTTCATGTGGTTTTCTCAGTCTGAAATGCTTTCCCTTTCTGTGTCTGGTTCAGCTCACATGCCACCTTATCTATGAAAAGTCCCCTTATGCCCTCAGTTAAAATTACCTTTTCCTCCTGTTTATTAAATAGTTAATACAAATCATTTTCACCTCTTAATATTTTTTCTTCTATTATTTATAATAATATTTGTTGAGTGGTATGTGCTGTATAGCTACGCATATTAACATCTATGTATATTATCTTAATACTCCTAACATTATTATGGAAGATCTTATTATCAAACCCATTTTACAGATGAGGAAACTGAGACCCAGAAAGGTAAAGCAGTTTGACAAAGGTCAAAAGCTAGCAAGAGACACGGTCAAGGTATAAACCAAGATGGTATAACTCCAAACCTCATTATCTACTGCACTTATCCTTAGGCTAATTAACTGTTTTTTGTTGTTGTTGCTTTGGTTTTGGTTTTGAGATGGAATTTCACTCTGTTACCCAGGCTGGAGTGCAGTGGTGTAGTCTCAGCTCACTGCAACCTCCACCTTCCAGGTTAAAGTGATTCTTGTGCCTCAGCCTCCTGAGTAGCTGGGATTACAGGGAAGTGCTACTATGCCTGGCTAATTTTTTTATATTTTTAGTAGAGATGGGGTTTTGCCATGTTGGCCAGGCTGGTTTTGAACTCCTCACCTCAAGTGATCCACCTGCCTTGGCCTTCCAAAGTGCTGGAATTACAGACATGAGCCACTGTGCCTGGCCAATTCACTGTGAATCATATAAGACTCTCTCTTTTGTTTATATATTTTTTCATATATATCCCATTTTTTCGTTTTTTGTCTTATTAAATTCTGATACAAATTTGCCTTTGGTTACTTATTCATGCAGACATGACCTTTCTTAATAACAGAAACTAATCCTTTCACAGAAATAAATACAGGAGGGCCTCATGTGGAAAAAGTAGGTACTGCTAGAAAAAGAAAATGCTATTTTTCTTTAGGTTCACATCTTATATCAGCCCTTAATATAATTAATATTTTATCAATCATGGTTGATATTCTAAAGTTTATATATTCCAAGTCTTTAGGAGAAAATAAAAATTTAAAGTTAAGGAAAAAAAAATCCCCTAATTTATTCTACATATGAAAACTAACAAGAAAGATCTGTAAATGTCCATTTTCAGGATGCAAACACTAAAATGTAAAAAGATCTGGCCATACAAACTCATGCAGGTATAAAAGACACAGAATGAAAAGCACTAAAAAGTCTTATCAAAGTACAAAAATCTTTAATAAAATGTGGGTCTGAAAATTGACCCCAAAATAGAGGACTTAAAAAAAAACTTTACTTTGGAAATAATTTCAAAATTCAGTTGAGCTGAAAGAATAGTATAAAGAATATCCTCATATCCTTTGCCCAGATTTACATAATTCCCCAGATTCATCCTTTTGCCAACATGTTCATGAGTGAGAAACAACAGATTCTTGTAAGGCACTGATAGTAAATGGTTCTTGCTGAGATTTTTGCATGTTCTCAATCTCTCTCATATACATATTCATATATGTAATATTTATATATACATATAATTACATATATGTGTATAAATAATGCACATGTACATATAAATATGCACACACTTTTTAAAATCATTTGAGGGTAACATATACATCATCATCCTTTATCTCTAAAACCTCCAATATTTCCTATGAATAAGGATATTCTCTTATATAATCACATATTTCCTAAGAACAAGGATATTCTTTTATATAACCACAGTACAGTTAACAAATTTAGGAATTTTAACATCAATTCAATGCTTTAATCTACCATCTGTATTCCAATTTTGTCAACTGACCCAATAATGTCCTTTACAGCATTTTTCCCATTCCGGTAGAGGATCCAGTCTGGAGTCAGATGCTGTATTTAGTTTTCTTGTGTCTCTAGCACCTTTTAATCTGTAAACTTTGATTACTTTTTTTTTTTTTTAAGAAAATAGCATTGACATTTCTAAAGAATATAACTGCCCCCCCACACACACCCCTCATACACATCTATTTTTTTTTTTTTAAAAAAACTTTATATCATTTTGAGCTTGCCTGACATCTTCATGGTTAGATTCAGGTTATACTTCTCGGCCAGAAAACTACACAGGTGATGCTGTAGCAATTTTTTTGGCATCATATTTGGAGCCACACGATGCCCATATGTTCTTTATTAGTGACATCAACTTTTAGCACCAGTCAAGGTGATTTCTGATTTCTCCACTGTATAGTTGCTATTTTATCCCCTTGCAATTAATAAGCAGTTTATAGAGAGATACTTTAAAACCATGCAAATATGTAAATACTCTGCTCTTCATCAAAACTTTCCCCTAAATTTAGCATTGGATGATTTGTGCCTGATCAAGTCTTTACTAAAATTGATGTAAAATGCTGATTTCCAAATCTAGCAGCTTCTCTGCAATTACCAGTCAGTATTCAATATCCTGCTACAGCAAAAGTACTCTTTTCTCCCTATTAATTAATCTATTTACTAATGGTATGGACTAATGAATTACTATTTCTTCTATATTGTGAAATACATTACTGTACTAAATTATTTTGTTACTCAAGTTCTTCCATGTTCGGCCAGTGGAACCCCTTCAAGCTAGTTCCTTGTGATATGCCCCTGTCAATTTGAGCATGTCCTTATTTTCTGGCATAATAAGATATTCCAGGCTTATATTTTACTAACCCTTCCTCATTTCTGAAATCAGTCATTTCTCTGAATAGCATGGGTTCCTTTTAGCGGGGAATGGTATCTGGACACTTAGATATAGTAATGTGCTCACTGTTACTAGGGTGTCTGTTTCTTAGCCCTTTAAGTCGACAGAACTAGGGAAGATATACATATACAGATGGTCCCTGACTTACAATCACTTGACTTAATGATTTTTTGACTTTATAATAGGCTTAGTAGGGTATTAAACACATTTACTATTTACGATATTTTCAACTTGGTTTGGGTATATCAGGACATAGCCCATTGTTGAGGAACATATGTATATATAGATACATGCATATATATACACGTGTATATACACGTTCATATGCACATACATATATAAGAAATAATGTATTCACAATGATACATACAATTAAAGTCCATCCCACAGGGTTCTTTCCTTCTTTCTTTTTCCTTTTAAGAGACAGGGTGTCACTATGTTGCACAGGCTGGAATACAGTCGCTAGTCACAGGCACCATAATAGCACGCTGTAGCCTGAACCTCCTGGACTCAAGCCATCCTCCCACTTCAGCCTCCTAAGGAGCTGGAACTACAGATGCATACCACCACACCCAGCTCAGGATCCTTTCTTGGCTTCATTCATTCTATTTTGCCTTTTCTTTTTCATTGAGATTCTGCTTCTCAACAATGATCAACACATTTGCTCAGATCTATAAAGCATCTAAAATTGTTTCAGAGCTGCTTTGCCCCACTACTAAAACAACAAAACAAAACAAAAAGACATACCAAAAGAAAAGGGTTAGAACTTGTATGAAATTCTTTCCCAACTCAGTCCAATCCTGACAAAACACTGAACACAAATACTGTGTTCACCAGTTACTTGAATTGGTTCTATCATTTTTTTTTCTTTGCTATAACTATGGTATTCATTTGAAATACAATTAGATTCATTTGCTTCAGTATGCTTGCAGTTTTAGGTTTATTTTCCCCTTTCCATCTTAATTTTAATATATTTTTGAACGAGTAGAATGTTAATGTGTACACAAAAGTAAATATTATATGAAAAGGTATTCTTAGAGAGGTGTCACTCTTTCCTGTACCCTAACATGCATGTCTACCCATGTTGTAGGTAATCAATTTCGTTGTTGTGTAGTTTATCCCTCCTTTGATTTCTTTTACAAAAATAAGTAAGTATATTTGTAATTTTCCTTGTTCATAAAAGATACAGAAAGAAGTGAGACCTCTCTAAGAATACCCTTTCAGGCCCGGTGCAGAGACTCACAGCTGTAATCTCAGCACTTTGGGAGGCTGAGGCAGGCAGATCACCTGTGGTAGGGAGTTGGAGACTAGCCTGGCCAACATGGCGAAACCACATTTCTACTAAAAATACAAAAGTTAGCTCGGCATGGTGGTGTGCACCTGTAATCCCAGCTACTCAGAAGGCTGAGGCAGGAGAATCATTTGAACCCAAGAGGTAGAGGTTGCAGTGAGCTGAGATTGTGCCCCTGAACTCCAGCCTGGGTGACAGAGCAGGACTCCAAAAAAAAAAAAAAAGAATACTGTTTCATGTAATTTTTACTTCTTACTTCTAGGTACATGTTAATATTCTGCTTCTTTTCCAGGAGGAGCAATTTGTCTGATGATGCTCATTATCCAATTCCTTTAGTAGTTGCTTATTGTTAAACGTTTAGGTTCTGGAGTTGTGTTTTTATTGTCCTCTGTCAGAGTCTTATTCCACAATTTCTTAGAGGCTAGAAGTTCTATGACAGTATAGATTTAACTAGCATTTCTTTTATTATGAGAGAAAGAGATTGAGTATCTTCATTTGTTTAAGTAATATTTTTATAGCTTTTTTGGTACATTATCTGTTCAGGTATTTTGCCTATTTATCTATATAATTTTACTTTCTCTTCAACTATTAAAACTTCTAATTGGTTATTATTTGTGTATATGCATGCAATTTAGTTTTGCATATTAATTTTATATCTTGCTTGCTTATCAACTTACCGATTTACTTTTATCTCTCTAGGGTACTCCAGATTATTACTATATCATCTGCAAAAAGAAATAGTTTTATCTTTTCTTCTCCAAGTCACATGCTTCTAATTGTTTTTCTTTTCTAACTATATCTTTTTTGTGCTATTTTTATTAAGTTTATACATCAACACTATACTTGCTTCATGAAAATAATTTGAAAATTTTCTTTCATTTTTTACACTCTGAAGCAATTTATACAGTTTTGAGACTAACTGTCAAAGGTTTGGTTAAATTTCTCTGTAAAACCATCTTGTCTGGCCTTTTTATCTAGCATAGATTCTTGATAACTTACTTTCTCTCTTCTACAGAAAATGGCCTTTTAGACTTTCTATCTTTACTCTGGTCAGTTTTGGCAAACTATATTTTTTGAAAAACTTTTTTAAAAATAGGCGAGTTGATCTTATTCATGTAAAATAAGATAACCATTATGTTTGGTCGCTCTATCAAATTGTCTTATGATGAAATTATTGTGTATATTTACTGCATTTTTATTTTGTGTATCCTTTTTACTTAAACAATTCTTTTTGGCATTTATAAAGGTTTGGATTTTCATTCTGGGTTACCTTTGCATTATTACTTTTTAAGTGCTTGCTATCTCCTCTATTTTTTACCTGATATCAGTTTTAAGCAATATTTGTTGGTGGCTACTCTTTGCTTATGCAACAAAATGATGTATTCTGTTTTCTTCTTTTTTCTTTCTTATTCTCCCATTAAAAAATGTTTCATCTTTTGACTTTTGTTAACACGTGTAATGTTGACATATTATTCTTTCATCCATGCACTGACTTATTTTAGTCTCACCTATGCAATAAAATAAATTCTCACTGTTTGGAAACATTTTAGTACTGGTATAGTCCAAACTGTTTTCTATGGCCTTGATATTTTAAAGTTAGGTTGGCTGTATACAACATTTTTGTATACTTTCTTTCTTTCCTTTGGTGTCTTGAAAATGTTGTTCCACTATTGTCTTACTTTGCATGTTGTTTTGAGAAACCTGATGCTAGTCTAATTCTATTGCCTTCGTAAGTTATTTGATCTTTTTACTTGGAGGCACTGTGCATTTTTTTTTCCCTCTATCCTTCAAGTCTAATAATTTTACTAGAATATATTGTAGAGTTAATTTTTCCAGGTCAGATTTCCCCTGTACCTGATATTAGATTCAGGTCTTACTTTAATTCTAGAAAGTTTTCTTGGATTATAGTTCTAAGTATTAGTGCCGTTCAATTATTTTTATTGGCTTTTATGTCTTGATTTCATTTTCACTTTCCTAGTTGTTTATCTTGTTTTCTTCATTGTCTTTTCACTTGATTATATTCTTCCTGGGGCAATTTGTAATTTAGTTTTCATTACTGATATGATTTTGTCTCTTCCTTCTTTTCTAAGTTTTATCAACTCTCATTTCACTTTTTCCTGAGTTATTGTTTTGTTTTTTTGGTCAATATCTACTATTATTATTTTTTAAGTTTCTGATTTGAAGTATCTTTTTCTTAGCCCCAAATGCTTATTTGAGGATATCCCCTTGAGCATGGAGTGTAACATCACAGTTTTCTTAAGCTTTGTGGTTAAATTGTTTTGGAAAGTTTTCATTAGGAGGAAAGCTTTCATAGATATCATCTAATTTTTTTCAGTTGTTTTATAATGATGGGGACAGAATTTTTGTTCTAATCTTTTTTATTTCATAGAAAAACTTCTTAGTTCAAGAGTACCCTCTTCTGTGCCGTTTCTTTTATGGATCTTGTTGTTGATGGTGATAGGGTAGGGTGGGTGGATGAGTAAATTGTGTTCTGATTTCATTTCTATAAGATCTTTAATTTTCCCCTCTTATTTCCTTCTTTCCCATCATTGCCTAGTCTCCAAGGAATTCTATCCATTCTCTATTTATCTGATTCTTTCCCAGAAGCAATGGTTCTTCAAGGCTGCCATTTCTGATTGCATCCATACCTTGAAGTCTTCTTCTTCTTTTTTTTTTTTTTTTGTAGCTAGTGCTAAGAACCACCAAGTCCTGACCTATGTTCAGTATTCTGGCATTTATTGTTACACTTTCTCTTTCTGGGGGTGATTTTGTTTGTTCTTCATCTAATTCATTGTTTCTCTCTACTCTTTATTTCAGAGTCTTTCAAGCCTTGCTTCCTCTGTTCTCTCTATCCCAGGTTTCAGTACAGGCAAGCTGCAACAGGTTTGTTGGAATTACTACTTTTCTTACTTTATTTATACATACTTTAAAGACTGTGGTGTTTTCTGTCACAGTCATATTGAAAATATGAGTCCTGTATGGTTCTATTTGATTTCTTTGTTGATTTTTATGTTTTCTAGGGGGAGTATGGGAGGGAGATTCAAAGTCAGGTGATCACTGCTGATCTCTAACAATGTTCTCCTGTTTATATTTTATTTGTCATTTGGGTTTTCATTTTATGATATTGTCATATATTTGTTTTATAGTAAGCCATTTCAAATTCTTTGAACAATAATGCAAAGTGAAATAAATATTTGCTTTTTATTACCAACAAATAAATGTTAAAAATATTCTTGCCTTAAAGACTTATTTATTTATTACACTTTAAGTTCTGGGGTACATGTGCAGATCGTGCAGGTTTGTTACATAGGTATACATGTGCCATGGTAGTGGTTTGCTGCATCCATCACCCTGTCATCTACATTAGGTATTTCTCCTAATGCTATCCCTCCCCAATCCCTCCACCCTCTGCCATTCTTGCCCTAGACACATGCACATGTATGTTTATTGTAGCATTGTTCACAATAGCAAAGACTTGGAACCAACCCAAATGCGCATATATGATAGACTGGATAAAGAAAATGTTGCACATACACACCATGGAATACTATGCAGCCATAAAAGAAGATTAGTTCATGTCCTTTACAGGGACATGGATGATACTGGAAACCATCATTCTCAGCAAACTGATACAAGAACTTCAAGGCTTTTTGTTCTTTAGTAAAATAAAGTACAAGTAACAAAGAAAAAAGAAAAGGAAAAAAGGGGAAATGAAAGAAAAGAAAAAATAATGGAAAAGTAAGGAGATTGGTTATTTTGGCCTCTGGATATCTTGTTTTCAAAACAATTTCAAAGAGGTTTTAACATTTTTTTCAGCAATAGTAGCAAGACTTTAGCACAGGTACAGCCTCCAAAAGTGATTGCTTTTAAGATCTATGCTATTTTGTATTATATAATTTGTATCAGGAAACTCTGGGATATTATACAGAACCACTGCTTTATAATTACACCTCATAAATTCACACATGTACACAGCTACACACACACACGAGCACACATTTACACAATACATGTACTTACTTGTTTCACATTATACAGCTCCTCTGTCAATTGTTTCCTTTGCTTATCTGATTGCAATAATTTTTCCTATATTTAAAAACCATCAAATTAACAACTTGTTATGAAAGTATAAACATGTATGACTTTTTAGTTCTTTGTTTGAAAGCTTATATTCCCCAAATATCAAATTGGTACAATCTGAAAATGTTGCTCCTAGTCATTTTTCGGGCTTTACATAGGGCACTTAAAAGTAATTATTTACAGTACATTGTGATGTAAATACACTCTTTTATTACCTTAATTTTGCAAAATGTTAAAACATAAGCTCAAACAGAAACCAGTTAAGAATACAAGGCCGGGCATGGTGGCTCAAGTCTGTAATCCCAGGACTTTGGGAAGCAGAGGTGGGAGGATCACCCGAGGTCAGGAATTCGAGACCACCCTGCCTAACATGGGGAAACCCCATCTCTACTAAAAATACAAAATTAGCTGGATGTGGTGGCCAATGCCTGTAATCCCAGTTACTCGGGAGGCTGAGACATGAGAATCCCTTGAACCTGTGAGGCAGAGATTGCAGTAAACTGAGATTACACTGTTGCACTCCAGCCTGGGCAACAAGAGTGAAACTCTGTCTCAAAAAAAAATAAAAATAAAAAAAATAAAAATGTGTAAATATTAACTGAATTTTGGTTAAGCTATCATCGCCAAAGAGATACCAAACTGAAGAGCATAATTATTACAAATTAGAATTAAAGGTCTTCGACCATACTAAAGAGGGCATATGATGAGACTGGCTCACCTCTTAGTTTTGTAATTTAATTTTAGCTTATTCTTGGAATCGAATTAAATTATAAATGAAATTTAAATTATGAAACCAAGATAATTTTATTAAATTATCTTATAAATGAAAAGGAAGATATGACTCATGTAACCAAAATATAAAATAATAGTTATGAAGATTAATATGATGCATATAAAATATATCTTTGGATTTGAAATTAAGTCAAGCATTGTAATGTCCAATTTTGTTAAGTATATCTTAAATAAATCCACATTTTGTTGGCCAAAATAGAAATACTAAGAGTGATTTAAGAGGCATTAAATACAAACCAGAACAGAGGAATTGCTAGAACATTAAACTGAGTGGTAAAAATTCATAGCAATATTACAATGTTTAAAAGAGGCAATATCCTTTCTGGTATATTTCAGTTTATTCTTGTCTAAGAGGTGAAATGAAGGTATATGAAGATGAATATAATATAGCAATCTAATGAATATGCCACAGACGAGGAGCCAAGAGACTGCTGGCTCCTGTGATTTTATGTTCTGGCAAGTCACCTTCACTCTTTGTGCCCTAGTTTTTGTGTATCTGTTAATGGAAAATATATCTATTTTCCATTCACCCTTTGCAAAGCAGTAGCAATGTGAATTTTGCAGAAAGGCTTCCTAAAATAAAGCCCACAGCACTTTAAAAAATCATTCTTGCAAAATAAAAATTAGCCATTGATATAAAATTATCTTGGTTTCACTTTTGTTTGTACCTCGTATCAGACGTGAAGAATAGAGATGTTACAGGATAATAAAAAGTGATGAGACACCATTTACATACTTTATGAATGTCATTTAACAACCTCTGCTTTTTTTGTGACTGTATAATGCAAGTAGAAAAACTGAAAATAAAAACATTACCTTGAATAAAAATATTTATTGCTTTTATACTACTTTATATAGCTTCTTTAATTGGTCAGCCTATACATAGGTTTGGAGGTAAAGGTAATTAAAAAATGTAAAATTTGTTTTATCTGGGATTTTTGTACCATATTCTAACTAACTGAGCTAGATGGTTGCTGGCTTATCTGGGAGTTAAGGTTTTGTCATAGTAGGGTATATTCAGTTACATTTCATGAACTTCAAATGTGAATCCTGATTTATTGAATGACTCCTCGGGGAAGTTTAAATGTTAATTAATATGGCATATATACTTTCAAATTAACATTCTAATTATTACTATTGATATTAAAATAAAACTGAAACATGTTACTAAATTTAAAATGATAAACTATAAGGAAATGAAAAAGATCTGAGAGCCTCTGAACATTCTGATAAACCACAAGTCTAATGGTTTAGGTAGAAATAATACATAAAAAAGTTATCTTCTTAAAGTAATCAACACTGGGAAAGTTTCCTAAGGGAAAATAAAGAAACCATTGTCAATGTATTTTTAAAACTAAATTTATACTTTCCATCTAAACACTTAATTGATGCACTAAAAAATGTGGAAAGATAGTGGTTTCAAAGGTAAAAAAAGAAATATATGGAATACTCTTATAGTGGTGAAATGCTCATATATTTTAGGAAGGAATGTGAATTGGCAAAACCTTTTGAAAGGGAATTTGGTAACATATACAAAATTTTAAGTGTCTATATCTTCTAATAAAGCAATTCCATTTTCAGACATTTATTCCATGTATATACTTCTCCAAATGCCCAAACATATATCTACAAAGCTGTTGAAGATAAAATTATTTTTAAAAACTACAAATAGTCTAATGTTCATCAATAGGGAACTGGCTAAATGACCATTTGATGTATAGGGGAGTTATCCAGAAGAATCTGATAGATCTGTGTATATTAACCTGAAAAGCTGCTGGAGGTAGAATTCTTATAAAGAGAGAGAAAAAAGAAGGCACGTTGTAAAAAAAAAGTGTGGCTGGATGAGGTGATTTACGTAGAAGTGAAAATACACACATACTGAAAAAAAATGTTTTAAGACTTTATTATTTATTGGAGCAGTTTTGGGTTAATAGCAAAATTGAGAAGAGAGTACAGAGATTTCTCAAATACTCCCTGTCCCTACATATACATATATTTACTTATTTATTTTTGTTTTTATTTTTTAAATAGTAGAGATGAGGTCCTCCTATGTTGCCCAGGCTGATGTTAAACTCCTGAGCTCAAGTAATCTTCTTGCCTCAGCCTCCCAAAGTGCTGAGATTACATGTGTGAGCCACCATGCCTTGTCTATTTTAAAAAATATAATTTTCCATGTAGAAAAAAAGCTATGAAAAGATAAATAATATTATTTGCAATAATGGCTTCCTCTAGAGGTTGGAATTGTAAAAACTAAGGTTGCAAAAAGTTTTTCTTTCTTTCTGGTGTAAAGATTTTCTATTTAATAAAAATTAGATAATTATCAATATAATATACCTTATTTAATAAAATAATTTTAAAAGTACATTCCTATGGTGAATTCGTGGTAAATAAAGTAGTTATGTTGCTTTTCCTGAAGATTTGGAAAATATAGCTTTCTGTAAAAATTAGGATATAATTTAAATGCAATATTCTCCTAAAAACAGAATGAAACCATACAAAGAGAATCAAGGCCAGACACAGTGGCTCACACCTGTAATCCCAGCACTTTAAGAGGCTGAGGTAGGTGGGTCATTTGAATCCAGGTATTTGAGACCAACCTGAACAACATAGTGAGACTCCATCTCTAGAAAATAAAAATTAAAAAAAAAATTATCTGAATATGGTGACATGGGCATGTTGTCCCAGCTATTTGGGAGGTTGAGGTGGGAGAACTGCTTGAACCCAGTAGGTTGAAGCTACAGTGAGATGTGATTGCAGCACTGCACTCCAGACTGGGTGACAGAGTAAGACCCTGTCTCAAAAAAAAAACAAAAAAACCCCAAGAATCAAAAAATCAACCAAACAAAAAAAGATAAGTAAAATGTTATATTTGGGATATGTATTTTTTTCTTCTCTTAAATAATATTGTCTTAATTCCAAATTACATTAGCAAAACATGATGTCCCTGAAGAATGGGCCTGCATGTGAAAAGAAAACGTATTTCCCAATGAACTCACAGGATCCAAAATTGTCATGACTTGCTTTATTGGCTCTTCATCTAATTCTGCCCTGGCCACCAATGAGAGAGGATAAAAAGGCTAAGAAGGAACCTTAACAGAAGACATGAGCAGAAACCATTGTTCACACTAAATGTTATACAGATATTGTGAAATACAAACATGTAGACCAAAAACTAATTTCTCTAAAGGACAACTGAATAAAGAATCTGATTCTTACTATTTGACATTAATATTTTTCCATTAAAAATAAAATTAAGCCCCAATATTTCAGAAGCCAATACAGAATATTTTTCTTTTTCTTTTTTTCTGAAGAAAACATAAGGAAACTAAATTAGAGGTTACCTTAAGTGTATTCACTTCTTTCAAGGCATCATCCCTTTCACGCTTGAGCCTTTCCATTTCATCTGCTTCTAAAGAATCACAAGGAAGAAGCTGTCAACATTAAAATACAAGAGAAAGGTTGTGCATTAGATGCTAATTATGAGAGCTAACATAAAAATCCTAACTAGTCTTAGGCTTTGCATTCTAATAACAAAATTCAGTTTCTTACTTTGGAGTCATATGATTAGATAAAAGGGAATATTAAAGCAACCTGGGGCAATTTCATTCATTTAGGCTTAACTTTACATTGTTGTTATTCAAAACAGAATTTTGATTTCGTTGTTGTCTTTATCATTATTTCAACAGTATAATTTTCCTGAGAATTCCAAATTCCAAGACTATGTTTATTGTCAAAAAGACTTCAGGAATTACCAACAAAAACTATTCCCTCACATTCATTCTAATAGCATAGTATCCAAGGCTAACAAAATGCTGTACATTATAAAATCAGATGGTTTACAAGAGCCTAGTAAAGAATATTTATCAGTTATGTGTCTGGTTTTAACTTAATGAAATGTAATGCAACAGATACGTGGCTCAAAAAGATTCCTGCACAGAAATTGTAGATTGAAGAAAATATAATTATGCACAAGTGAATAACAACAAAAATGCAGAGATGACCATTTCTCTTACATCTAGCATGATCTCTTTGACAGTCAATTACAATGTAAAAAATAATGACAGTCTAATCAGAGATAAAGTCCAAATTTAACTGTAGTCATCTCCTATGTGGAGGCTATAACAACTAAAGAAAATATAATTTAAAGGATTATGTGGAGAAATCAGTTGTTATTTAAGCATGGGCTTAGAACAGAGCCCTTTAGATAGGTGAGGCAAATGTGAAGTAGAAAAAAAATAGTAAGATTAATTAATAATATCAATGACGTATTGGAAACTTATATGCAGATGCACTGCTAAGGACTCTATATTTTCAGTATGAATCACCTTGTCTCCATTTTACAGATGAAGAAACAAGCTCAGAAAGGTTAATAACTTGCCTAAGGTTTCACAGCTAACAAATGGCCAATCCAAGAGTTCCACAAATCATAGTCTCTGAGTTTTTCCTAACGATTCAACAAAAAGCATGGTGGAATGGATATATCAAACTCATATTTGCTTTCCAAACTCTAGAATAACAGAAGTGGGAGTTATTCTTCACATTTGTGGAGAACTTATTTCTCTGAATATCACTGGTTCTTTTTGCTCTGTCACATTAGCTTTTGGGTATCTATGGACATTGCCCATGATTTATATGATCTACATTCTTCATGTCTCTGCTACTCTGTTGTCTCAGAAGTACTCAACACACACACTCATAAGAATTCATTCCTGTATTGTTAGATTAATTTTGAACACATTTTAAAATGTAATAATATTTCCCAAGTGTGTTCCAAAGGATATTAACAGGCTTTGTGTATAAGCAAAATTGAGTAGTAGTGCTGGTGATAGTGGTATACGAGCTTTAAAAAATTAACCTTATTTCCTGCATGGCTTCCAACAGCCTTAATATGCTAGTGAGTATTTGAATCTCCAAAAAAAAAAAAAAAGTATAATAACTTGTCATGTTTCCTCAGTAATTTCACCATACTCTAAACCCCCAACCTTGTCACCCTGCTGCCTTCATTTATTTATTTTTGTACTAGCTCATGGAACTAAAGTATACAAAGCACAATCTGAGAAACTCAATGTTGCTACTCAACATTCATATGGGCCTATTCTATCTTCTTATCCTAAGAAGTGAAATAAGGAAGACTCAAAAGTTTAAATAAGGCTGCATGCAGTGACACAGGTCTGTAATCCCAGTACTTTGGGAGGCTGAGGCTTGAGGATTGCTTGAGGCCAGGCGGTTGAGACCAGTCTTGGCAACATAATAAGACCTTGTCTCTACAAAAAATAAAATTAGCCAGGCATGGCAGTGCATTCCTGTAGTTCCAGCTATTTGGGAAACTGAGGTGGGTGGGAGGTCAAGTCTGCAGTGAGCTGAGATTGTACCGCTGCAGTCAGCCAAGTTTGCACTACTGCATTCCAGCCTGGTGACAGGGTGAGACCATGTCTAAATAAATAAATAAATAAATAAATAAATAAATAAATAAATAAAGGAAAAGAAAAGAAGGAAAGTTTAAATAAAATTTTAAGATACCAAGTTAAAATAATTTATTAAGAGAAACTATGGATTGGGATTTTAGGGATGTGATAATAAACTTTGGAGCTTAAGATCATAGAGATAAATCATGAATAAAAGAATCCATGGTACTATTTTGAGAGGCAAAGCCTAGACTATTAGAACAAATCATGACGTAAAAAAAAAAAATGACTGCTATTTTGGACTATGCAGCAAAAACCTGTAGCCAGAGAATTGGCCATGGATGTTCCTTGTGAATTCTTTGAAAAGCCCTTTTGTACTCAATGACGTTTTTATATAGTTCTATTCAAATATACTTCATCTAAGAAAGCAGCAAATTAATTGTTGTTTCACAGTAACAATTCCAGACAGATCTCTGTTTCCAAAATCTACCTCTAACTACTGCAATTTACATTCCTTAGCCTTCTATACCTATTAACTGTCTGGTTCTCGCAACATCATTGTGATCCATGGATCCCCTGAACTTTGCAACAGCTGGTAAGTAACACTGTAAATCATTTCTACTTGGCTTTCTAGAATCTCCTTTTGGAGATGTCAAGAAATACATACTATAGGTCACTGGACTGTGATTAGGTCTGACCTAATCAGACCTCTCCCTTCATGTTGCTGCTCCATCATATTTTAAGTTACTTGACTTGTATCAATTCTGGATAGCTATTATTCTACTGCTACATTCCTTAATCTCAACTCATCTTAAACAGAAGCAGTTGCAAAACAGTAACTTTAGTGTCAGTCTAATTTTATTGATAAGGCCTTCTATTAGAGACCTATTCAATTACCCGCTTTCCTTATAAAATTGTGTGACTTTACCATCGTATTCACCTCTATTCACCTAAAAATTTCTGGGTTATTTTTTTTTCTCCTTCCATTTCCCTGCTCATTCATTTCACTTATAATCTGGCTTATACCTCTTTCCTCTCATTCCTATATTTCTAAAATGATTACTTGCAATTTCACTAATAAAACTGCTACGTGACAAAGAAAATGTCCCCCTCCCCCAACCAACTTTCTTCGTTGTTATATATAACATTGTTGAAGGTTTTTTTTCTTTGAAATTTTATCTTCTTTAGATTGTGATATCCTAATATCTCAACTACCCTTCCGGACATTTAGGCTATTTCCAATGAGTTGGTTTCATCTCTACTCCTTAGAAGAAGAGAGGGTTGAGAGGTTCCCCAAAGTCTGTCCCTTTCCTTCCTTTTCTCTACAAGTTCCGAGTGATAACATTCACTATTATGCCTCAACTATTACTCTCAAAATATTCCCAAATTCCTTCCTACTGTCCAGTTCCTAATTTCCAGTGGCCTTTGCTTATTTGCACTTGCTGGCTTCTTAAACTCTCTAAAATACAATCTGTCATTGTCTCTACCTTGAAAAGGGCTTTCTTCTTATTTCCCTATTTCTATTAATGCTACCTATTATATTCTTAGTCATCTTAGTCAAAACTTTGGAGTTAACTATCACTTTCTTTTCTGTTCTCCCCTTCTTCACTGTACTTTAGTTCTTCATCATCCTATATTTGGATTATTTATATAATCCTCTATCTAGACTACCTACCACCACTTTCATTCCCTTCCTATGTAACCAACACATAAAATTCCTCTTTCCAAAAAATATCACTTTTGTCATTTAACTGTTTTCCTTAATGGCTCCTCACTGAATACTAAGTACAAACTTCTAAATTTAATATTTACCCTTTAAGGCATAACTTCTGTCACCTGAATGAACCCAATTATCTTTTTTAAAGTAGACTACTCTGTGTGTGCATTATATTCTCATTTTTTTGTTTATGCTAATACTTTTATCACTCCCTGCTTATCTCTTGAGCACATAAAATCCTATTTATTCCTCAAATTTTACTCAAATGCCAACTCTGTTACAAACCTTCTCTGAATGTTCTAAGCTTTATTACTCTTATAGCCTTGCCACACAATGCAGCTTTTCTTACTATAATTATTTGGGCACACACGTTTTCATTAAAATATGTAGGCCAAGTTTTATTTATCTTAATAACGTGCACATAACAAAACATGGACACTGCAATTGTTCAATGTATATTTGGTGTTTTAGTTAGGGAAGTGGCTATAAAGTCTTTACCACTATACATGGTGAGAAATATGATACATATTGTGATTCAGAATAAGTGAAACATTACGCAGTCTTATCATAGACAAATCACTTTGATATTTTCCATTATGTTCTATTTTACTTGTTTAAAATGGTAGTAGCAGTCCACTAAATTGACTTAACAAGAGCTCAAACTGTGAAAAATCTATTTTAGGGAATTCAGTGTTCTCTCTATAATTGTAAGATAATCCATTCATGATACAGTACTTGATTGGTCTGGTAAAATCATATTATGATGGACTATATTCTGCTATTGCTAAGTTTAGAGTACTGCTAACTGTGGGCTCCAGTCTTGCCCTTTCTGCATATAACCTTGTGCCAGCAGCAGGTGTAGCACTGTGTGAATTTTCTAATGTAGCAAAGATGATTAGACTCACAGTAAGATAATTATATTTTTGGTTCTAAATGTCATATTCTTCCAAACTCAAAAGTTGTCGAACAAAGTAGGACTGACTTATACTGACTCAGCATTCCTACTTAAAAGATAGCATCTCAAGAGATATTATGAGTTAGGCAAAATAATGATCAAAAGTAGCAAGTTACAAAAGAATACATATTCTATAATTCTATATATTAGGAAATTCAATAAAAGGCAAAAATAACCTATGTTGTTTTAAGTCAAAATATTGGTTCTGACATAAAGGTGAGAGAGGCGGCTGCCTGGGAATGTGACAGGAGGGAGCCTTTTGAGTGATGATTCCATGTTAGATATATAATAAAAATTCATCAAATTGTATACTTTAGATTTTTTACTTTATTTTGTATATATTAGATTTCAGTAATATTTTTAAAAAGAAATTAAAAAAGAGAAGCCATTTTTATCAGCCAAAAAAAAAAAAAAAAAAGAAAGAAGACATATGACTAAAAGATATGCATCCCTAACAGAATGACCCAACCCTGTTGTCTGTGAAACTGAGATGGTTGAGGGGATAACCATAGTGGAATTTCCCACCCTCATAGATAGTCAGCATCCACAACTATAAATTAATTGACATACTTCAGATGGGGGATTAAACCACTTTTGAAATAAAAAAAGTAGGGAATTACACTACAAAACAATCAGTTATTTATTATTTGTTTTTGGTGAGCTACATGACAATCATTGTGATTTTTATGTTTTTTCAAACTGTTACATCCCCTATTAGTGAATCGTGAAACCAAAGTTTGAATGAGATACAAGTGAATATTAAATTAAAATGCAATGTACACGGAAAAGGTAACTAATGTTCTGACAGACTTTTGTTTCAGTTACATATGTGAGTATGGTGAAAAAATGTGTTTTTATTGTGGACTCAACTGAAAAAAATACAATAAAAAATTTAAAAAATTAATATAATTCCATTGCACAACATTTTGACCTGAAGCCACGGGCTGGAAATTATTGACATGTAGGACATCTTGCATGATTGCCATTAGCACTTTGCTTTTGCTATTAAAGTATCACAGGTTGAACACATTCTTTTTTATTTTTTTTATCCCAAAGACTTCAAAACTATAAACACATTCTTATCTGTCCTAAAATTACATTAGTAAGGAGGAAATAAATTGCTAATTTGGAGCATGACAATCCATTTGCGGCTGCTAAAAAAGATTTGCATGCTCATAGAAAATACTCTAAATTGCCCACTCCATTGGCATGTTGCAAACCACCCAACCATCTTTGCCTTCCTCATCAAAAATGGGCATGGCAGCTCTGAGAACTGTTGGGCAGTAAAAAACAATGCTCCCTACCATCAACATTAGGTAGATAAACACATAACACCTGAATCAGCAGAATGAAAACTATGCTCCTTGAATACAGCTTTAGTTCTCTTTGAATAAATGCTACCAAATTAGTTCTATGTCAGTGCTTCATTCTGGGAGAACTGGGTACTCTCTTGAGGGTTAGGAAACAACTAGATCTTTGGGTGATTGCAACGGGCCACATGCTTAGCAGTAAAAGAGATTGCTTACAAAAGAGAACAAACTGACTTGAAACATTAAAAATACTGACATGTATCATTTTTTAAATGGGCAGTCAGACTTTTTGGTCAATAAATTAATCATATGCTTACATACTCTTTCTAGAATTTGCAATTATGTAATTAATAATATATAATATGCAAACTTCTCGTCAATAAAGCGTATCACTTGAAAACAGTAGACCTCTAAATATAACCATGAAATAAAAGTACAATTTTTTTTAAACTTTGACTAAAAGAAAAAGTTATTAAAAATATGTAATACATCTATTCTTCTGAATGAATTTAGGGTTTCTAGCAGCATTCAAAGAACCTGACTGACCATATTATTTATTTAAAAGTATATCTGAAAACAGAAACAAAAATAAAGAAATACATGAGTTAATAAGACTATCAGCAATTCAGAAAAGGTAGCATTAGAACAAAAAATATTGATTACTTTCTGGAAGATGAAAAGCAAATGGGTATAACAGTTGCAAAGTATAAGGTAAATATATAAAACTTAATTTTATATAAAAACAAATACATTTAAAATAAAACCATTTTTATAAGATATAATTAATTAATGGCAACAAAAAGTATAAGGTAACTGGATTAAAATATAATTAATTTTAAAAATATATGAAACATATTGACATCAAAGAAGCTATAAATACCTGAGAAGCCATAACATGTTCACAGAAACTTAAATATATAAAGATGTTGATTCTTCCCAAAATAATCTATAAATTCAATAGAGCAAGATTTTTGGTGTAACTCATATGGACAAGATAAGACTGAAGATTAGCCAAAGCAATATTTTAAAAGAATGGCTGGAGGTTAAGGGTGCGGGGGCAGTTTGGAGTGATGACAAAGGACATAAAATTTCCATAAGACAGCAGAATAAAGTTCACGAGATATATTGTACAACATGGTGACCATATGACTATAGTTAATAACAACGTATTGCATTTTGAAAATTGCTAAGAGAGTAGATTTTAAGTGTTCTCACTATAAAAAAAAGATAGATTATTTGAGGTAATGCATATGTTAATTACCTCAGTTGAGGCATTTCACAGTGTATACATATTCTAAATCAAAATGTACATAAGTATATAAAATTTTTTGTCAATTAAAAGTAAATAAATAAGATAGGAGAACATATTTCATCAGATATCAAGATTTATGAAGATTTATGAAGCCAAGAAACCACCAGAATTAAGAGTCCAGAAATTCTCAGTTAAATATGGTAATTTCATAAGGGACAGAGCTGGCATGAAAAGAATTCTTCCATCCCATTAAAATATAAATTTATATTTTAATATTATATTCATAAAAATAATTGATCAAAAGTTATTATTTCTAATTTTATTGATTATGTACCAATAAGTATGACTATAATTCAATACAGAAGAAAATTTTAATTTGTAAAGCCTTATAAACATAGGAAAATAAAACAAATAAATTTTCATTCATTTAAAGTTTTTTTTGCAGCAAAACGATAGGGTGATCATTTCCCAGGACAGCGATTATATATTATCAGGATAAAATTCCAGGTATATATGGAATAGAAATAAGAGCTAACAGAGAAAAGGAAAAGATCAAGTTTTGAGAATAAAAGAATAATGCATGAATTTTCTTTTAAATAGATGGTTATGCATATAAAATACTGTAGTATTTAGATTCTACTGGTAACATTTAAAAGAATTACATAATAACAGGTTTCTTTAAAAAAGAAATATATTCATTTATCCAATGATTTTAATCACTGGAAACCAAAAAAAAAAAAAAAAAATCAACCAATTAAAAGTTGGTATAACTATATCATAAGACTAAGTTGACTTTAAGTTAAGAAACATTCTAATTGTAGATATAGAAACAGATCTGTGTATCTAGATAGAAATTTAGTATATAATAAATTTTGCATTTCAAATCAATGGCATAAATGAAGATGGGCATTTAAATAAATGATGGTGGAACAAAAACAAGTGGCATTTATGCATGGTTCGCCATGCACAAATAAGAATAAATTTTTGAGTCAATTAAATATATAAATTATATAGAATATAAATTAAGAAGGAAGTCTTTAAGAGGATAATACTACCAAAAATCCACAATGAAAAGGACTAAAATATTCAGTAATATAAAGGTCAAACTTATATAGAACCCATGATTGAAGCTAATAGTCTTCATAATTATGTTTTACATGAAGCACAAAAAGAGGCAAAATCAATCTACACTGTTAGAAGTTGAAAGAGTAGTTCATTTTTTTATGGGGGTATAAGGGTGTCATTAGTAATCAGAAAGGAACCTGGGGGTAGGAGAGCATCTGGTAATGTATTTATTTAATTTTACGTTTCTTGATCTGGATGCTAATTAAATGAGGATGGTTTAAACTGTAAAATTTCAAAGGATATACACAATATAGAGGTGTTTTCCGTGTGTATATTATAGTGAGACAAAACAGATGAGAATGGATACATGCACACATGGTATCTGTTTGTCTAGCTAGCTAGTTATAGTATGTATCCTCCACATATCAAATTGTCAATACTGGTAAACTTAGGTATAGGAATGGCACAAGAGGCTAGTGAGAGAAGAGAATGAAGATCAGGATGAACTTTTACTTTTGATTTTAAATTGATTTATATCTATATATTTACATAAGGAATATGTATTATTTCTATTTTTAAGTGAAAAAAGCCTATACATATGACATATAACATTCAAGACTTGTGACTTACATGTGTCAAGGTAATTCTATAGGGCATACTCTACCTGTGAATCTAATATATTGGAAATTTCATGTGCACCGACATTTACTTCATCCAACTGCAAGCAAAACAAGTTTCTGGCAACCTGGACAAAATCTAAAATGGAACACATTTAAGTAAGAACACAGCATTTAACCCCTTCTAAATAAATTTTACTTTATTCTATATGAAGTTGCTCATACTTCAAATTTAACCCACGTGAATTATCTTAAAATAGTTCTGACTGAAGTGATAGATAAATGTAAGTTCAAATAAGAACAGACGAATTGGTTTGTACTTACTCAGTTAACTTTGCTAAAATTAACAATTCAGTTAAGATAAAACAAATATATATCATGACATATTTAATGTTTCAACTCTTGTATTATGAGTAGAACTTTTTCTGGAACATATGACAATATTATGATTTATGGCTTTTCTAGCTGGAAGAACCTGAGGTTTGATAGCAATTGTTATTATTGTTATTTTGTTATTTTTTTTATAGCAACAAATGTTTATGTAACAGTTGCTGTATGCCGGGCATACTGCTTAGCAATGTCATCCTCCCTACAGTCTTCTGAGGTAGTTCCTCTTATCCTGTCCATTTTACAGATGAAAAAAAAAAAATTGAGGCTAAGACAGGTTAAATGTCTTAAACTGTCCAAGGACACTTGGAAAAAGGAAAAATAACAGTTTATAGGCTGCTTCTGACACAGAGAGTAACCTATTCATCTGTGTATCCTCAAATATTTTCCACTTTGGATATTATATTTTTTCCAAGCATCCTTTTAAATGTTCTCTGATTGTTCTTGTTTTGCAACATACTACTTTTATTTCCTGGTTGCATTACCTTCACTCATCTTTTTAAATATGTTATGAGAGTTTATCTGAAGTTCTTTTTTTTTTTTTTTTTTGAGGTGAAATCTCACTCTGTTACCCAGATTGGAGTGCAGTGGCGAGATTTCGGCTCATTGCAACCTCAGCTGCCCAGGTTCAAGCGATTCTCCTGCCTCAGCCTCCTTAGTAGCTGGGATTACAGGCATGTGCCACCATGCCCAGATAATTTCTGTATTTTTAGTAGAGACAGGGTTTCACCATATTGGCCAGGCTGCTCTCAAATTCCTGACTTCAGGTGATCTGCCAGCCTCTGCCTCCCAAATTGCTGGGATTACAGGCATAAACCACTCCACCCGGCCTCCGACCTAAAGTCTCTTCTGAGCTTCTTTATTTCTTTTTTCTGAGTTCCTTTTTTCTGTTTGCCTGATAGTTTTGGGTTCTATATTTTACGTTGGAGGATTTCTCCAAATCTCTGGTGACTCTTGACTATGAGTTCATATTTAATAATCTGGCACTAAAAATTTTGGTTGGAAATTTTATGTGTGTAACTTGCTTTGTCAACTGGCAGCTTTTACTACAGGGCAATCTGGTGGCCAGCTGAAATTTTTATTCAGCTTCTTCAGAGAGAATACTATAGTTTTCTGCCTACAGTAATAAACATGGCGGCAAAGTTCCCTGAGCAATCTGTGTGTGTATTATGAGTGATGACTCACTATATACTCCACACACTCCCTTGCTGCTGCCAACTGTAGGTCCACAATCTCTGGTTTAATTTCACAAAGGAATATACTTCTTTTCCCCTGGAGGTGTAGAGTCGTGATGCCAGACTACTTGAGAAGGGGCAGAGAAAAGCATGCATAATTCTCTTAAGATTTCTAACCATCCTGTTTTAATATCCTGCCTAAAAACTCAGTCTCCAGAAATACCTGACGTCTTCAATTCCTAAATCATTTTAGGGTCAAATCAACTTGTTTCTTATTGCAATTTTCCTCTCTCTTCACACACTTGGGTTTTACCTGTCTTTGCTCACTAATTCATTTACTTTCCTCATCCATTTTCTGTCCTTAGATATTGTGGTTTTAGGTGTATGTGTTTTTCTGTTTCTTGTTTTCATTATTATTTTGGAATGATTTTCAAGAGGAGATGGGATAAAAATATCTTTTTTGTATCACTTCAGAACCAAAAGGTCAATTTTCTTTTTTCAGCAATACAGATACTGATACAATGTTATGTCTACTATACAAGAAAATTAAACATCTACTATACAAGGAAATTAAATATTTAATAGTGACAGAAGACAAAAAGTGTTACATTCAAACATTACTGGTGGTAGAACAAATATATGTGTAAAATATCTCTGAAAAACAATTTACCAATATGTATCAAAAGTCCAAACCATTTGTGAGGATTTGGCTTAAGAAAGAAAAACAGCTACATTCACAATGATGATAAATACAGATTTGTAATATCAACTACTGAGAAACCATCAAATTTCACAATAGTAGAAAGGCTTAATACTATAGTACAACAACTAAGTGGTACATTATGGTATCCTTAATAAGAATAGAGTTGACCCCTGAACAACATAGGCTTGAACTGCACAGGTTCACCTATACATGAAGTCTTTTTCAAACAAATGCATCAAAAATACAGTATTTGTGCATTGCAAAAGTCACATATATGGAGGGTCAACTTTTCCTATATGTGGGTTCTGCAGGACTGACTATAAGATTTAGTATGGCCGGACTTGGGTATACGCAGGGGTCCTGGAAACAATTCCCCTGCCATACTAAGGGATGACTATAATTACATAGCATCATAAAAATACTTACTATATTAGCTGAAAAGGATTAGAATTAATCTCACAATAGCAAAATTAGAACTTCCATATTTTGTACTGTTCCTTTTGTTATCACTAAAGAAATGTTTATGTAATAAATGAAAAATAAAAAGAATAAAAAGGATGATGTTTAGAGCTGAAAGGTCCTAATAAAGTTCTTCTCTCTGCTGACCCTGCCAGGTCAGTAATTCTAGTAATACAACACAATAAACCTAATATTACCTCCAAAAGACACTGTCCCTTTTGAGTCTGCTTGTACTTGCTGTCTCAGGGCTTGGTGTTGTTCCTTTGTGGGCTGAATACCAAGATAATTTAGAGCCTGGAAGATAAAAGACTAATGAATAACTATTTTTCCAGTCTCCAAAAAATAAAACTTTTCATTACAAATGTACTGCCCAGTGAGAATAACCAATACCAGAAACAGTGACCAGGATTAAACACCCAAGGGAAGTCTGCTATTTATGGATTAAGTTCCTATAAAAGGTTAGCTTTCTGATTTTACTACTGCCTCATTTTTTCCCCAAGACTAGCACTTTGGCTAATACCAAATTTATGAACATTGCCCTAGAACCAAAAATCAAACTATTTCTTAGTTTATATCATTTGGCAGAAGCAAAATGGCAAAAGAATCCTACTATATCAGATTTATAAATGATACTCTAAAACATGAGTAATATTTGGTTAATATCTTGTCTTTGAGAGCAAAACTAAAGTTGACAGGAATTAGGTTCAACATAAAATCTTCTAATTTTTGGCTTGTTAGGTGAAGGCTTACACAAATAGTAAACTAATAGGCTTTCACTTTTCTCTTTCATCAGGCTCTCCCTTTAAGGGAAAAGCTCTTTCTCATTTTGGTATCCAAAAGTGATTAAAAACTCAGAGACGGTTAATTGTATTCCAATGTCCATTCTCTTCTTGCTCTTTAGTAACCGAACTAACCACAATTTTCAGTTGAAAACACTGTCATGTAACTAAAAGACATTTCCCAGCCTCATTTACATCTCCAGGCAGCCGTGCAACTAACTGTGTACTAGTCAATGAGACACAAGGGGAAGTGCCACAGAGTACCTCTAGGAAGTCTCCTTTCAAAAGCAGGGCTAAGCATTTCTTGTCCATTCACATTAATAAGGGAGAAAGAAACAGAAAAAAAGATGAAAGGAAGGAAGTAAACAAAGAGGGACTGATGAAATTTGAGCAGTATTTTTTGGTTCATGTGGTACCTCAATAAAGATGATGGAATAGAAAGATAATTGAAACATGAGTTCCTGACACTGTGGAACCTCCACAGCAGCCCTGGATTACCTTCTTTCAGGCTTCTTTTTGGTGTGAAAGACATTTCTAAAGGAAACCACTGTTATTTTGAGTTTGCCAGTTATATATAGCAAAATCTAACTTGAACGCACAGGGACTGATTGGATGTCCTATTATTGGATTCTGGCAAGAGCATATATAGTGTCGATCACATCAAAACTAAAATGTAGGCAAATTATCCCTTACAAATTTCTTCCTCCTTCGGAATCTTGTTCAATCATTTAGTATTTCATTCATCATATATTTATTTGGTGCTTACTGTTTGTCAGCCACTAAACTATGCATAGGTGATAGATATATGAAATATAGTCTCTCACCCCAAAGAGTTTATGGTCTCTAGGATGAGAATAACTGTTAATAAATAAGTAAAACATGTAATTTAATAGAAGTAGGGTATATTATGACACAAAGCAACTGGTTAATTTTTAAGCAAGCAATTTGGAAACAATGAAAGAAGAATGGAGAAAGAGAGAATATCAGGAAAGATTCTTTCAAAAATGATTCTTAAGCTTGGTCTAGCATCATCTGCTTATCTTGTCTAGCAGTCAAGTATTTGCTTGGTATAACACTGCATAATGATTTTTAGCTTCTGTATGTTTTATTCTCTTCAGTTATAAATATGTTTCAAATATACACACGAAAATGATACAAAGAACACTCTTATGCTCACTATCATCAATTACTCATTGATATTTACTTAAAATTTATGTATATATTTTCAATAAATAAAACCACATATTTGGTTAAAAGCTTTTTATATTGTTCCTCAGCAGGAACTACTATCCTATGTATTCTTGCTAGTCCTAATTTAAAGATATTTACTATGTAAACAAGTATTCCCTAATAATATATACTCTTATTTTGTGCATTATAAAGTTTTACATCAAGAGCATAATCTAAAAGAATAACTCTACAAATTATTTTTATTTTTACTTCAATTTTATAATTTCATAATTGCTCAATATTGCTTATAAAACTAGTTCACTTATTTTAACTGTAAATGGTAATCCATTGAATAAATTTATTATAATTAATTATCCCTTCCCTAACAGGCTTTTATACTATGCCAATCTGTTTTTTTAAATTATAGAACATTATACATATCTCGTTGTATAAATGTGTGAAAATTTCTCTAACATTATATCCCTAGAAAAGGAAGTGCTAAGTCATAGGAGATATATTGTCAATTTTATTAGATATTGTTTAATTGTTTTCCAAACTGGCTTCATCAATTTATGCAAAGCCAGTAGTGTATAAGTATTCCTATTTTTCTACATTCTTAACAGCATCTGCTGTTTCTACTCTTTTGTCATTGTTGTATATGAAATAATATGCTGTTTGTCAATTTGAATTCCTGTAGTTACGAGTGCAATTAAACATCATTTACATGTTTATTAGCAATGTTTTTGACTAATAAATTATTTAAAATATGTTTTAAATTTTCATACATAGGGTTTTAAGAAGTATTTTTTCTTTACTGATTTTGAATTTGGTCCCTGTCTTCCAGCTGTGACAACCAAAAATGTCTCTGGACATTGCCAAATATCTCGAGAAGAAAAACTGCCACCCTGCCCTTGAGAACCACTGCTTCAAAGACAATTGCTGTATTAAATATTTTCTCCCATTCTGTGGGTTGTCTCTTTACTCTGATTGTTATAATTATTTGATATACAGAAGCTTTTTAGTTTAATTAGGTTACATTTATTTATTTTTGTTTTTGTTGCATTTGCTTTTGGGGCCTTAGTCCTAAATTATTTGCCTAGGTCAATGTGTAGAAGAGGGTTTTCTAGGTTATCTTCTAGAATTTTAATGGTTTCAAGTCTTAGGTTTAAGTCTTTGGTCAATCTTGAGTTGATTTTTATATAAAGGAAGAGATCAGAACATGCAATGTTTGGTTTTCCATTCCTGAGTTACTTCACTTAGAATAATGGTCTCCAGTTCCATCCAGGTTGCTGCAAATGCCATTATTTTGTTCTTTTTATGGCTGAGTAGGTGTATATATATATATATATATATATATATATATACATACATACATATATATATCACATTTTTTAATACACTCGTTGATTGATAGGAATTTGGGCTCGCTCCGTATTTTTGCAATTGCATATTGCGCTGTTATAAATGTGTGTACAGTTATCTTTTTCACATAATGACTTCTTTTCCTCTGGGTAGATAACCAGCAGTGGGATCACTGGATCAAATGGTAGATAGACTTTTAGTTCTTCAAGAAATCTCCACGCTGTTTTCCATAGAAGTTATACTAGTTTACACTCTCACCAACAGTATAAAAGTGTTTCCTTTTCACCACATCCTCATCAACATCTATTTTTTTTTATTATGGCCATTTTTGCAGGAGTGAGATGGTATTACATTATGGTTTTGATTTGCAGTTCCCTGATAATTAGTGATGTTGAGCATTTTTCATGTTTCTTGGCCATTTGTATATCTTCTTTTGAGAATTGCCTATTCATGTCCTTAGCCCACTTTTTGATGGGACTGTTTGTTTTGTTCTTATTGATTTGTTTGAGTTCCTTGTAGATTCTGGCTATTAGTCCTTTGTCAGATGTATAGATCATGAAGATTTTCTCCTACTCTGTGGGTTGTCTGTTTACACAGCTGATTATTTCTTTTGCTGTGCAGAAGCTTTTAGTTTAATTAAGTCCCATCTATTTATATTTGTTTTTGTTGCATTTGCTTTTGGGTTCTTGGTCATGAAGTTTTTGCCAAAGCCAATGTCTAGAAAGGTTTTTCCAATGTTATCTTCTAGAATTTTTATGGTTTCAGGTCTTAGATTTAAGTCTTTAACCCATCTTGAGTTGATTTTTGTACAGGGTGAGAGATGAGGATCCAGATTAATTCTTTTACATGTGGCTTGCCAATTATCCCAGCACCATTTTTTTGAATAGGGCGTCCTTTCTCCACTTTGTTATTGTTTGCTTTGTTAAACAAAACCACTTACAGTTGGCTTAATTTCTGGGTTGTCTATTCTGTACTGTTGGTCTATATGCCTGTTTTTATACTAGCACCATTCTGTTATAATGGCTGTGGCCTTATAGTATAGTTTGAAATCCAGTAATATAATGCCTCCAGATTTGTTCTTTTTGCTGCCTTGTGGGATCTTTTTTGCTTGTATATGAATTTTAGGATATTTTTTTCTAGTTCTGTAAAGAATGATGATGGCATTTTGATGGGAATTGCATTTAATTTGTAGATTGGTTTTGGCATATGCTCATTTTCACAATATTGATTTTAGCCATCCATGAGCATGGGATATGTTCCATTTATTTGTATTGTCTATGATTTCCTTCGGCAATGTTTTGTAGTTTTACTTGTAGAGGTCTTTCACCTCCTTGGTTAAGTATATTCCTAAGTATCTTTTTTTTTTTTTTTTTGCAGTTATTGAAAAGGGATTGAGTTCTTGATTTGATTCTCAGCTAAACTGGTAATGAGGAAGTTAAACTGTTGCTGTTTGCTGATGACATGATCATATACCTAGAAAACCCTAAAGACTCATCCAAAAACCTCCTAGAACTCATCAATGCATTCAGCAAAGTTTCAGGATACAGAATTAATATGCACAAATCAATGATTTCTTTCAGCAGTGTTTTGTAGTTCTCCTTGTAGAGATCCTTCACCTTGGATAAGTATATTCCTATGTATTTTGTTTTTTTGAAGCTGTTATAAAAGGGATTGAGTTCTTGATTTGATTATCTGATTGGTCACTGTTGGTGTATAACAGAGCTACTGATTTGTGTGCATTGATTTTGTAATCTGAGATTTTACTGAATTAGTTTATCAAATCTAGGAGTGTTTTGGAGGAGTCTTTAAGGTTTTTAGGATCATATCAATGGCAAACAGTGACAGTCTGACTTCCTCTTTTCCAGTTTCCCTTTATTTCTTCTGCTTGCCTGACTGTTCTGGTTAGGACTTCCTGTATTATGTTGAATAAAAGTGGTGAAAGTGAAAACCATGTCTCATTACAGTTCTCAGGGGAAATGCCTTCAACTTTTCCCTATTCAGGATGATTCTGGCTGGGAATCTGTCATACACGGCTTTTATTATTTTGAGGTATGTTCCTTCTATGCCTAGTTTGTTGAATGTTTTTTATCACAAGGGGACAAGGATGCTAGATTTTATCGAATGCAAATAATAGTATGGTTGTTTTTAATTCTATTTATATCACATTATCGGATTTCTTGGACTTGCATATGTTAAACCATCCCTGCATCTCTCGGGGAAAAAACCCACTTGATCATGGTGTATTATCTTTTCAATGTTTTGTTAGATTTGGTTAGCTGGTATTTTGTTGAGAATTTTTACTCGTTAGGAATATTGGTCTGTAGTAATCTTTTTTGTTATGTCCTTTCCCGGTTTTGGTGTCAGGGTGACATTGGCTTCATAGAATGAGTTAGGGAAGATTCCTTCTTTCTCAATCTTTTAAAATAGTTTAAGTAGGATTGACATCAATTCTTCTTTGAAGGTCTGGTAGAATTCAGCTGTGAATCCATCCGGCCCTGGGATTTTTTTGTTGGTAATTTTTAAATAACTGATTAAATCTCACTGCTTGTTATTGGTCAGTTCAGGGTTTCTGTTTCTTCCTGATTTAATCTAGGAGGGTTGTATGTTTCCCAGAATTTATCCATTTTCTCTAGATTTCCTAGTTTATGTGCATAGAGGTGTTCATAGTAGTCACAGATTATTTTTTTGTATTTCTGCAGAGTTGGTTGCAAGGTCTCCAGTTTCATTCCTAATTGAACTTCTCTCTTCTTTTCTTGGTTAATCTAGCTAATGGTCTGTCAATTTTCTTTTTCTTTTCAAAGAACCAGCTTTATGTCTCGTTGATCTTTTGTATTTTTTTTTTCAATTTCATTTAGTCCTGCTCTGATCTTTGTTATTTCTTTTCTTCTTCTAGCTTTCAGTTTAGTTCATTCTTATTTCACTAGCACTTTGAGGTGTGAAATTAGGTTGTCAACTTGTGATCCTTCTGATTTTTTGAGGTAGGCATTTAGTATAATAAACCTTCCTTTTAGCACTGCATGTGTTTTATCCCAGAGGTTATAATAACTTGTGCCACTATTGTCATTCATTTAAAATAATTTTTAAAATTTCCATCTTGATTTCATTGTTAACCCAAAAATCATTCAGAAGCAGATTGTTTAATTTGCATGTGTTTGTATAGTTTTGAGGACTGCTTTTGTAGTTTATTTCTAGTTTCTTCTATTATGCTCTGAGAAGACAGTTGATATGATTTCAATTTTTAAAAATTTATTGAGACTTACTTGTGACCTATCATATAATCTATCTTAGAGGATGCCCCATGTGCTGATAGGAGTGTATATTCTGCAGTTTTTGCAGAATGTTATGTAAATATCTGTTAGGTCCATTTGCTCTATCATACAGTTGAAGTCTATTGTTTCTTTGTTGACTTTCCATCTCAATAATCTGTCTATTGCTGTCAGTGGAGTGTTGAAGTCCCCTACTATTATTGTTTTGCTGTCTGTCACATTTCTTAGGTTTAGTAGTAAATGTTTTATGAATCTGGGAGCTCCAGTGTTATACTCCAGTGTTAGGATTGTAATGTCTTTTTGTTGGAGTAATCCTTTCATCATTATGTAATAACTTTCTTGTCTTTTTTTTTTTTTTTTTTACTTTTGTTGCTTTAAAGTCTGTTTTATCTGACATAAGAACAGCAACTCCTGCGCACTTTTGGTTTCTATTTGTGTGAAATATATTTTTCCACCCCTTGACCTTGAGTTTATATGAATCCTTACATGTTAAATGAGTCTCTTGAAGACAGCAGATATTTGTGATTTTTTAATTGATTCTGCCAATCAGTATCTTTTAAGTGGAGCATTTAGGCCATTTACATTCAATGTTAATACTGACATGTGAGTGATGTGGTTTGGCTGCATCCCCACCCAAATCTCATCTTGAATTGTAGTTTCCATAATCCCCATGTGTCATGGGAGGGGTTTTATTAAATATTCCTATTAAGTTCCTACGATGCTTCTTGGGAAAAGGTTCACAGTGTGAATATCTATATACTATTTTGTCTTTCCAAGCAAGACAGGCATGCTAACACTGCTTCAATCTACCATCTTGGAAAAAAAAACTTTTTTCTTTTTCATGACTGTTTCAGCTGTTTTGGGTCTTTTGCATTTCCATACAAATGGATGCTTCTTTTGGGTTACCTTATCAATTTCTGAAAAATAACCAGCTGATATTTTGATAAAGATTGCATTAAATCGGTATCGAAATGGGAAGTATAGCTGTCTTAACAATTAAGCTCACAGATTCATGAGCACAACATGTCTTTACATTTATTTACGTCTTTAATTTCTTTCAACAATGGTTTACAGTTTTACATATATAAGTCTTGGACTTCTTTTGTTAAATTTATTCTAAAATATTTTATTCTTCTAGATGCTGTTGTAAAAGATTGCTCACTGTTCATTGTTAGTGAACACTGTTCACTGTTCATTGTTAGTGATGCTGTTGTAAAAGATTGTTCACCGCTCATTGTTATAAGAAGCAAATACAATAGCTTCTTGTATATGATCTTGTATACTATAAATTTGTTGAACTCATTTTTATGTCTAATAATATTGCGGTAGATTCCTTAGGATTTCTTATATACGAGATCACATCATCTGGGAATTGAGATAGTTTTACTTCTCCCTGAAATCTGGATGCCTTTTATTTCTTTTTCTTGTCTAATTATCCTGTCTAGAACCTCCAGTGCAATATAAAATAGAAGTGACAAAGCAGACATCCTTGTCTTATCCCTGATGTTAGGAAGTTTTACTTCTTCTCTAATTATTCTGGCTAGAAACTCCAGCACAATATAAAATAGAAGTGGCAAAGCTGTGGAAAAGAACCTGATACAGCTGAAAAGCTCTAACTACTACCGCATTGTACATTTCTCCTTATATGGTGGCACTAGAATTTCTCTAGTGTATATGCCTAGAAGTAGAATTCTGAGGTTAAACAACGTGGGCAGGTTCAGTTTTGCCAAATTGCTCTCTAAAGTTACAATCCTGTGAGTATCACATGAGAGTTCCCAGTTCTTTCTCTATATCTTTGTTAACAAGTACTCTATGTTTGTCCACTTAATGAGTAGGCAATTGTACCTCACTGCTGATTTATTTTCATTTTCCCAGAGGGCATTTTTTCATATATTTAACTGCCATCAGGTTTTTTTTTTTTTTTTTTACTTTTGTAAATAGTCCATTCATTTGTACGAATCATCTACTTTGGGGTTATCTGTATTTTCCTTGGGTTAGTTGGAGTACTTCTCCAGTCTTTTTTTTTTTTTTTTCTTAAAAAGGCTAATAGCCCTTGCCGAATTTTGTGTTTCTCTAAATAAAGATATCAGTTCTAGAATACCATCTGAAAATGGCCTGAGGCCATGTTAAAACTGAGCCCTAATATTTAAGTCTGAGTCCTTTCTTGAGCTATGTGATGTCAGCACTCACTCACAAGTGCTCACAAACTTCTGTTATGAGATTTCTCTCCCTCCTCTCCTCTCTCCCATTTTTCTTTTCTTTCTTCCTTCCTAGCTTGACTATGAATTTTAAAAACTTATTTTACTCATTGTTTCTATATATAGGTTTAGCATCTCTAATCCAAAAATCCGAAATCCAAAATGCTCCAAAATCCAAAGCTTTCTGAGTGCTGACATGAAACCACCGATTGTCTACACGGGTGGCTGAGATAGTGAAACTTTTGCTTTCTGTTGGTGCAGTGTATACAAACTTGGTTTTTGCATAAAATTATTTAAAAACATTGTATGAAATTACCTTCAGGCTATGTTTATAAGGTGTATATATAAATATTCCTGATTAGACTTGGGTCCCATTCCCATGATATCTCATTAGGTATATATGCAAATATTCCCAAATCTGAAAATATCAAAAATTTCAAACACTTCTGGTTCCCACAATTTTGGATAAGGGAGACTCAATCCTATATTCATGACAGGAGTGGGTTCTGGATTTCCTGGATTATACAATGTTGCCAGAACTAGAAGTTCTGTTCCTAACCATTCAAGGATTTACATAGATACTTTTGAAAGTCCACTAAGAACTATGAACCCACGCCCAGAATAATAGCCATATATGCAAATTTTAATCTAGAATTTATGGGATTCATAAACTCCAAGTTAAGCATTTATGGCTATAAGTTATGCCATTTAGTTGTTATTAGGCAAAAAAAAAAAAAAAATCATTTTCCAGATATATATTTGAAATTTTCCATAATGAAGAGTTTAAAAATACACACACAAACACATATACACACACATCAGTCACTTTCCTATTAAAAATGCCTCAATGGCTTTTTACTGAACTCAGAATAAAATTCAAAGACCTCACCTTGGCCTGCAAAGACACGATCTATCTCCCTGACTTGTGTTGTTAGTACCACTCCTTCCCTTGATCACAGTATGCCAGGAACACATTTCTTTTTTTCTTAAAATAGTCCAGGCTCCATCCTGTCTTAGTACTTTAGCAATAACTGTTCCCTTACATCTCAGATGTTTTTCCCTAGCACTATAACTCTCACACTTCATGTCTTAGTTTAAATTTCACCTTCTCAGAGAGCTCTTCTACAACTACCAATCTGAAATAGATAATCTACCAGTCACTCTGTCATCCGGTCTTACTGTCTGATATGTACTCTTGTTATTCATTTGCTTTTTAAATTTTCTATCTCCCCTGCCCATAATGAATTATAAACACCAAGAAATAAGTTTTTGTCTTATTTACCACCAGTTTTACAGTACCTAAAACACAAAAGTGCCTCAATCAGAGGAAGTAAACAATAAATATTTGTTGAGTAAAAATCAATAACTTTTTAATTTTGGTAATCAAAGATGGCTGAATTGGATTTACTTACAACCTCTTCTGACTTGTCATGAGAATGAAGGAAAGAAAGCAGTAGGGTAGAATAAAAAAATAACAGTATGTATGTATGCCTTCATACTGCATATTTTATGTTTTCATGATTAAAGAAATTCAAACAATCTAGAAAGGCGTAAATGACAGCTAAAAGTTCACTAGCAAGCAATAACTACTATTAATATTTTGGTATGCAAAGCTTTCAGAATTTTATTGACAGGGTTTCCCCATGTTGGCCAGCCTAGTCTCAAACTCCAGACCTGTGGTGATCCGCCCGCCTCAGCCTCCCAAAGTGCTGAGATCAAAAGTGTGAGCCACCATGCCCGGCCGAAAGTATCATTAAAAAAAAATTACAACATGTAAGGGAATAAGACAACATAAGCAAAAGTAAACATACAAATAACAGAATGTGACAGCCAAAGACTGCAGCTATTAAACAGTTAGACACAGAATATGAGTATGTTTAACATACTTAAGTTAAAAAGGTGAATAAAGAATACGAGGAACAAGATATTATAACAATACTAGGTAGACAATAACAAATTAGAAATTGAGTGAATATGTGAAATAGCAGATGGCTGAAGATAGTGAAGAAGAGAAACAATGTGTAGGAGAAAGAGTTGAAAATGTAGCATAGATAGATAAGAAGATGCAAAATATGAAGGCGAGGCTTGAGAGACAAAGAAGACGAGTGAGTCTGACTAATAATTATGTAATTGAACTAGTAACAGATAATAAAGAGAATTAAAGAGAGGCAATATTAAAAGTGATACTAGCTGAGAATTTTGTAGAATCTAAAAAGACACAAATCTTTAGATTTATGAAGGCTGAAAAACCCTCAATAGGATAACATAAGAGAAATCAATACCTGGACACACCAAGGTTAAAATGCAGAATAGCAATAACAGGTAATATTTTCAAAAGCTGTCATAGTGAAATGACAAATCATTGCAAAATAAAGACAGAGTGACAGCAGAGTTCTCAAAATAGCAACAAAAGAAACCAGAAAAAATGAGAATAAGAGCTTCAGAAATCTGAGAGACAAAAACTGTGACCCTAGAATTATGTGCCCAACAAAATTGTCTTTCAAAAATGAGGGCAAAATATTTTCAGAAAAATAAAAAGATGAGAGTTTTCCATCAACCTATACCAAAAGAACATTTAAAGGGGTTAGAGAAAAGGGAAAATGACCCCAAAATGTTAGAAATGCAAAACAGACCAATGAATAAAGAATATAGTAAACATGGGCAAATCTAAACTATCATTGACTACAAGAATATTACAATAATAATAATGCATAATTTGTAAAACTAAACAAAGATAATAATTCATAATTTGTAAGAATAAAAGGCTGAGATGAAAATATTGGACAATTATAGGTATATAAACTGAGAACAGGGTAATCAGAATTAAAGTATTGTAGGGCTTTGTATGTACAAAAGAATTCTGATTAACTTTAGACTTTTAAGTTAATATGCATGTTCAAATCTTAAGGAAATCACTAAAAGAATAGCAAGAGAAGACATAACTTTCACACAAGTTGGAGGTAAAAAGTAAAATGCAAAAGCAATTAATCAAATAATCAAATGTAATCAAATCAAAAGAATACAATAAAAAGGGGGAAGAAGAGAAGTGATAAAAAAGGAGAACGAAAAGAAATTTTAAAAATAAGATGGTAGAAATACATCAAACTATATTATAATTAGAATAAATGTAAAGTATATGAAGCAATGAGAACTCTTGCATAAGACTAGTAGGAATGACACTTGAGAAAACTAATTTAGAAAACAATGAACTAATCGAACAATTAGTTTTTCAGCATATACTATGAGCCAAGCCTTTTACTTGGAGCTGGAAATACAGAAGCAAAAATTTTAGCAATACCTCAAGTAAACTGAAAATAAACTCTTTGATCTCACAGTATTTAAAATAAGTCAAAATTTTTAAAACGTACAGAAATGACAAACTCAAAATCTCCCCTTTTGGGGAGAGGTACACATTAGCAACATCAAAGGTTCTGATTCTTAAGTTGGGTGGTGAGTAAATGTGTATTTATTATTCTTTGAATTGTATGTGTATAATATATACATTCTTGTATATGTTTAATATTTTCATGTAAAGAAATAAAAAATAAAAATAATTTTATAAAAAGAGCAAATAAACTGTCTATCATGGAAGGTGCTCAATATATGGTAATTTTTACATTATGTAATAATAAAGTTACACAATGCAATTAACTACAGTGTACATTAATCTAGAGCTAAGCTTAGTAGTAAATGTTTTGTTGAAAGCAAAATTCACTTTAGATGAATACCACATGTCACGTCAGGTAAGCTCTTAAGTTTTAGTTGGAAGCAACATTTTTCATCAAAAAGTAGGTTTCATATGTAAGCAGAGTATATATAGGGAAAAAAGTAAAATAAAAATTGGTTCCAATAATTTATTAAACGACTAAGGTCATCTTTTAACCTGAAGCAAAAATAAGTTTGTTAATTAGACAAATAAATGTCCTGAAGTTTTTCTAATGTCTAAATGATGAATTTAAAAAATTACTTTATTACAGTATTAGTCACACATCTTTTAACCTAATACAAAGAACATTTCATTAACTATAATGAGACATTGAGTATGCCATTGCTCACTAAAGTTTTCTTGAAATGTTACAGAAATGGCAAGAGGTAAAAGCAAATATCAGTGAAATGGCATCCGTATCCCAAAGCATCTTCCAGAGGTATAAATATACAGATAGTGCAGAGGTATGATATTTCAATTTCAAGTCAAGCAAGAAATTATATCCCGATCTGCTAAGTTTATAATACATATTTATAAGATTAATATTAAGCTCAAACAAGACGTATACTACTCATAGAAATACTTTGAAGAAACATATCACTACAAATAACTATGCTGGAATAACATCAAAATATCTGTATATTAAATCATTCTCAGAGTATTCATAGAAAGAGGCAAATGTAAATCCATTTTACAGACAAGGAATTAATAAATAACTAGTTCAGTGTTATAGATCACTTTCTAGTATATCTTTGTTATAAATTTCTCTACTTAAACCAATAAAATATAAAAGACTTCATGACAATGCCACATATATACATATGTCTGAACATAAACATGTTTGCATGTGTATATAAACATGACATTGTCTTGACAGGTAATTACCTTAATCAAATTCTAACCTCTCTGCCTTCCTTAAAAATTGTACTGAGTAGGCTAATTACTGAATAAATTCATAATTAGTAAACATGCTTTCCTTGTGAAATTTCATTAGAACACCAATTTTCATGCTGCCACATGTAATGTGTATAGAAGATAGAAAAATATGTATTATTTTAAATACCTGATCACATTGGCTTTACTTATTACTGAATAGGAATATGTTAAAATGTAATGGACAATAAAGTTGAATCTGTCTACAAAATAGCAACCAAAAGAGAAGAACCTAAACCTTTTTCAAACTGAAGTGATACTGATATTATGACATTAATATGTAACTGCAAAACAAGAAAAGTAGCTTAAGAAAAAATTTGGGTGGATAGATGCTAACATAGATTTTAGGAAAAAAGTTATTCAGAGAAATATAGTTTCAAACTCTGAAAACAAAGAATGCTCTACTAAATAAAATTAACAAGTCTATCTTGATTAAGAGCAGAAAGGTTGAATTTATATCAAATGTTAGTTTCTTTGATGTAAATCTGCCATTTTACTTTTCCAAAAAAAAATTTTGTTTAGGCTTAAAGGGGAACCAAAAACTGGAATTCTGATTTAATGGCCAAGCAACTCATATTTCTCAGAATCAATACAAATTTAGATTTCCATACCTCTAAGAATATTAATCAGATTAAAAATAATATTATGTGCTAGAAAAATTTAAACCAAGTAAAATAACAAAGTCTTCCAGGTAAAGCAGTTAGCTGGATAAATTTCTCCTTATCCAGAGGACTGGTATTAAATCTTGGATGTTCAGAAATGTATATTAAATCAACATCATTGAATAATTATTCATTTTTAGATATGTAATAGTCATGCTTTTAAATCTCAAACACTCTATTTTTGAAAATGTTACTATTAACTGATTGCAGATTACACATTAGCCAGAACTTATATTTTAGCCACAAACAGAAGCACACGTTACAAAAGATACTCAGGATTTTGAAACTATAAGGGAGACATCTCAAGTATCTAATTAATTGGAAAACTTTATTGAGTACAAACCAGCTATTTAAACATTAGTAGGTAACTACAGGGGCCGTGTCTGTGGTGAAGACACTTATAATTTCATTGATAAAACAAGATAATAGAAAAGATTACAGGGCACCAAAATTGTGAAGGTAAGTGCTACTAATGTGCAAAAGAAGGCAATATTGGTCCGAACTGTAATAGCAAAGTCTCAGTGAAGGAGATGGAATTGAATGACAAAGTCCAGGACATGCTGCCTCAAAGTATGGCACTTTGGTGTTTGAGAAAACAGCAGAAGAGGCCAGTAATTCCAGCACTTTGGGAAGCCAAAGCAGGCAGATCACGAGGTCAGGAGTTCAAGATCAGACTGACCAACATGGTGAAACCCCATCTCTACTAAAAATACAAAAAGTAGCCAGGCACAGTGGTGTGTGTCTGTAATCCCAGCTACTCAGAAGGCTGAGGTAGGAAAATGGCTTGAATCCGGGAGGCGGAGGTCGCAGCGAGCTGAGATTGCGCCACTGCACTCCATCCTGGGGCAACAGATTGAGACTCAGTCTCAAAAAAAAAAAAAAAAAAAAAGAAGCAGGAAGTTCTTTCTTACCTTATGTCACCTTTTCTCCCCTGAAGTGGGCCATAAAACCCAGCTGATCCTCCCCTAAAAGTAGACTAAAAGACCCTCATTCCAGAGAGGTCCTCCCCACATCCCAGGGAAAGAAAGTATCTTCAACTCTGAAGACACAGAGATGTTAAGAATCTGAACAAACAGGCCTTGCTATGCTCCCCACAGTTTATTACCATTAGATTATACACTTTTGCGCTCCAATTATACTTCTGTATGACCATCCATAAAAATACACTTTTCCCAGTTTCTTTGGGTTTTCATTTCTGAAGGCTCTCATGTCATGTAAAACATACATTAAATAAATCTGCATGTTACTTTCTTGTTAATCTTTCTTTTGTTATAGGTGTCTTAGCCATGAATCTACCGATGAGTGAGAAATCTTTTCTACCCTATGTAAGTTAGAATTTAGATAAAATTCAAACTGGCAGTGAGAAAGGACTATCATAGGACCAAGCAAAGATATGGATATGGGAGTAAACAGATTCTGTGCTTTATTTTAGCTATGCATTTTTATACTCTTCCTAAAATGTAACAACGCTTTATCTTCAAAAACTGATAGGAAGGTAGAGGTTGTGGACTTTTCAGCAGTATATTCATTTCACATAAAAAAAAAATGTGGCACATTTTTCCTTTCAGATCCCTGGTTACCTGATAAGAAATACTTTCGAGTGCTTTTCTGCCTTTAATTTTTCTTTTTAAATCATCTTAAATTTCTTTTACATGAGAGTCCCAATGTTCCACTTTCCCCAGGACTACTTTTAGTGCTTTAGTATATTGCTACCATCTCTCTATATTTAGTAGACACTGGACTATTTTGTCCTTTAAAATGTTGTTTCCCTCTACCTTAAAAAATTTGAATAATGGACTATTATTGATTCACTTATTGCCATTTTCTATGAAGCCTCATATACTTTGCCATAATTTGTTACATCTTTCTACTGATTCTAGATTATAAAAATCTTATTTGTCTTATTCTCAGAGGAGGAAACTGTTTGATCCAAATGTCAATTTAGTTATAAAAGATTTTATTTCCATTTTGTACTAGTGAACCACCATGAACTACCAAATTCAAATGTGAATTAAATAATTTAAATCTGACCTGCCATTTGTTTAATTGTAAATAAGTAACTTCAAGAAACTAATAACTCCAGTACTTTATTCTCTCAAAGAAGGAGAGTGCTTCTTTCCTGTTTTTGTCTTATGGAAGAAAAATGAAAATTTAGAGGATTTACCATTTCCAGTTTCTCTGCCTTAAGGCGAACAGAGGGATTTAGGGAGAGCTTTTCTTGTAGTCCGTAATTTTCAGTCCAGGCAGAAGCAACATCTAAGAGACAACAGGTTGTACATTAATTGGGAACTTAATTGGAATCAAAATTTTCATTTGACAGGATATGTTCTGGGTTCCTGCTGTTCAAAAATAATTCTAGCTAATTGGTTGGCGGCTTTTCGTTTTCTTTTCATAATTTTTTTTTTTTTTTTTTTTTTTTTTGAGACAGAGTCTCACTCTGTCACCCAGGCTGGAGTGTAGGGGCATGATCTGGGCTTACCGTCTGCCTCCCGGGTTCAAGCAATTCTCCTGCCTCAGCCTCTCAGGTAGCTGGGATGACAGGCCCATGCCACCATGCCTGGTTAATTTTTATATTTTTAGTAGAGACAGGGTTTCACTGTGTTGGCCAGGTTGGTCTCAAACTCCTGACCTCAGGTGATCCGCCCACCTTGGCCTCCCAAAGTGCCAGGATTACAGAAGTGAGCCACTGCGCCCGGCCAGTTTTCATAATTTTTTTAAGTCCAATTTTTTTTAGATAGACTGGCTTCACTTAAATTCTAAGATGTAAGAGTGGCCAATTATGCATTGTGAAGTCCCACAGAAATATTAACTTAAAAGACAAACATACATCCTACCACTACTACATCACCACAATGCCTTAAAGAGACAAAAAGTATTTTTGTTCAAAAACAGTAAAATCATATTAGATATTTTAAAAGAGCATGGTATTTTTTTGACTGGTAAAAGTGTTTTGTGATGTGAATTCTGAAAGTACTCTGGAAAAACCCAAAAATGCAAGTCATTTCAAGTTTGCACATAAAGTATAATATACATTCTGTACTTGGAGCTAACATCTTATCTCTAAAAGACAGGTCACATTTCAAGTAGCATAAATGAATTTGCAAGAGCTAAAAGTCATACACTTTTTACCCATTTTTCCTACATCTTCTCAATATATCCTTATTATTTAAACGAGCCTTTGTCCTTATTGCATGATTTTAAAAGATGCTACAAAAGACCAGAACTTGAAATACTGTATCAAAGTTTGTAAAACAAATTCCTATAATTCATGTTGATCTTACTATCCAAATTGCCACTATTCTAAATACACTTTTAAATGATATTTTACTAGTTCTACATAGAAACAAGAGGAAGAAGAAAAATCTTTTGAAAATGTCACATCTTTATGCAGTGTTTTAATTTTTTAAAATTTCTCAGAGCATCTGTCTCTAAGTACAAAATGATTTGCATTCTCTTAAGAACATAAGAAGTGCATATGAAAATAAATAGTCTTCCTCTAAACCTTTAACACATCCTTAACATTCTATGTAAAATCTTTAATATAGCTTATAGGTGTCAAGATCATAAAAAATGGTTGCTGACTTTTAGTTTCAAATGGAATTAAACTTTGAAAAAGACTAATTTTAGTATTTTACAATTCTGATAAAAGTAAATCTCCTTTGTAATCATGATGCCTAATTGTTGGCTATGAGATTAAAAATAATATATACATGGTATATATATATACACAAACATACACATATACATATATACACATATATGGGTATGTGTATATATTCCACACATATATGTAATTCTATATATACATATATGTGTATATATGTATATGTGTGTATGTGTGGGTATATATGTGAGTGTGTATGTATGGGTATATATGTGTGTGTATATGTAGAAGTATATATATATATACATATACACACACATATAATTTTTGTTTCTCTCCTAAGAGAAATTCTGTGCCAAACCTAAAGTGTAGCATAAAGATCAGCATGGAGTAGAATGATATGGAAGACCAACCAGCAGATAACTACTTTTCATCCTTTAAGGTTTGGACATGTGAAGCTTGCCAATGACTTCCAGCTTGGTGCTTGGTCTGCAATTAAGGCACATTAACACCAGGTGGCCCCAAGTGAACCTTGTTATGATCTCCAAGACTAAACCTGGGCTTGAATTATTCAAGTGTTAAGTGTTTAGAAGGGTTGCAGTGGGGAGAACAAGTGGGGGAGAGAGGAATGAGAGAAGGTGAGACAGGAGCACTTACAATATCAACACACTGAGAAATGTGTTCTCACTTACATTTTCCTACATCTAAGCGTTAAAATTTGCTATATCTAACACTGAAAATAACAGAAACTCCTACTTATGCTTACTTCTATCTAAACAGTAAACTATGTACCTATATAAGCTTATTAATCTTCACAATGACCACAGTGACATAGGGGTTATTACTCCCATCCCAAAATAAAAGAGCAAGGCCAGAAAAGGTAAAGAAATTAGCCCAGGCCACATAGCTAGTACATGACAATGTTAGGAGTCCAATCTCTTGTGACACCAGACCAATGTTCTTAAATGTGTTCAACATCTTTCATAATCAGTTTGTCCATCTGTAAATTAGGGGGAATAAACCAGACTGCCTTATAGGAGTTAAAAGGCCAACAATATAATAGAAAACTGCTGTGAAAACTTATAAAGTATTGTTAACATTAACACAGAGATACTCTATTATAAGGAGAGTTAATGTAAAATTATACTAACCTTCATTTAACAATATGCAGTCAGGGCTTAACAAAATCTTGTTTTTTCCAGACAACTTACACCTTTACTTTTGAGTTAAAATCTTAAGAGGGTCTGTGTATAATTCCAGCATACTTTGCCAATTCAGAGTAGCTTTACCTGAAAGCCCCTTCATAGACAGTTTTCCTCATCTGCCAATGATATCTCTTTATCCCAGCCCTAAGATCTTTATTTGTTCCTCTCTGGGGAAGTTAGTTTTTCTAAGTATGGCCTATTATTCTCTTGGCTCTCCCTCCTTCTTGCCTCCTCCTCCTTTCCTTCCCCCTCCCCCCTCTCCCCTCCTCTCCCTTCCACTTCTTTCAAGATTTGGATAATGTCTGACTTTTGCCAAGAAATTTTTCTTAATTAATTTTTGCATATTGTGACAGATTCCTTATTATATACTAGTTTTTGGGATCAAGGGGAGGACATAAAATTGAATCAAGAATTCAAGCTTTTCCTTTTGCTCTATAAATATGACCTAGAATATTATCTGAGCTATACTCTAGGCTATAGCTTCTATATTATTAGTAACAGAAAAATTTAGTAAGCATATATATGCACTAATTACAAAGTAAGTGCTTGACATGCATGATCTTGTTTAATCCTCATAACAACTCCATGTAACTTGTAACTAATTCAAGGTTACAGAGCTAATAAGATAAAAGCAAGAACTTGAACACTGAGTCTGCCTTCAGAGCCTGGTGGTAACCACCACTGTGTCTTTTTTATACCATACTCATATCACTCACTACTTCTTTCCTTAGGTCTCTTTGTTCATATCTTTACATAATTTGTGTAAATGTGTTATTCATTCACAAGAAAGAATGCTTTTTAGAGTAACAAAACCACCCACTCCTGCTCTGATTAACACAGAAAACTGCAAATAGTGGCTACTTGATAAAATAAACACACACATACACATCTATAAACAAATACATGCATATATATTTGGATGTTTTCTAATTTGAATAACTGGAATTTTTAACCCCATGTTTTATTTCACAATATACTATTGTCTCACAGAAAATATCCTAATTCCTTCATAATTCCCATTGTACTGTATTCTTCCATATAACATAGTAAATCCTTACTGAATAAATGGTTAAAAGAGGCATTGAGTAGTTCAATTACTTTAAAAATTAAAAAAAGTTATAAAGTATTAATATTGTATAATATAATCAAGGAATAAAGGATTCTGACTTCCATCATCTAGCAACTTTGATCCTCATCTCATGACTGTTGGTTTCATTCGTCTATCTTTTTCTTCCCATATGGGTTCCCAGTTTAAAATAAAAACAGTATAACAAGAGACTGGAAATTAATTATGTAAGAGGAATAATGCTAATAAAGTTTCCAAGGGTCGATAAATCTCACTTAGTAAAAGGGACTATAACTCATGGCTGAAGAATGGTATTAACCTAGTGATAAATACCACCCCAAATTGGAGCAAACTACTATGGAATATAGTATAAACTCCTGTAAAGATTATTAGCTATTTAATTTAAATTAATGCTTCCTTATTTTTCAGTTCTTATATCAATAATGTTATTAAAACAAAATTAAAATATATAGGTAAAAATTTGCATTATAATTAGGCATATCTAATTAGTTTTTCAGTTATCTTTAATCTTTTTTTCATTGTTGTGTTTTACTTTCGGAAATAATTTCGGGAGACTTTTTCCTGATATCAAGCCTGCAATCCTAATAAAAATCCTTATTTTACGTTTGGCTTACATAATCAATGCTTTTATTGTTTTAAAAAGTCAGTAAATCATTTTATGGTAATTAAGAATCAGTAATAATGAACTCACAATACTGATATTCTTTCTAATTTATATCCATATGATGTCTTCCAAAAAAACAAGATACATTTCTTTTCTTAAGGTACGCTCCCTTCTACAATGTGTTTTCTGAAAAGTGTATTTAATATACCTCATCAGTATTGCACTCAAAGGATGTGGCAACCTAATCTTGATCTTAGAGAAGACTTCTCATTATTTCACTTAAACAATTCATTATTATAGCTTCATAAACACTATTATGACAATGCATCTTTTGAAATTTCAACTCTTTGTTCAGGGAAATTTCCAATAAAAGTCATACTTTCACAGGGACCAATGGAAAATATATTATTTTTACTTTTTCATTCATTGAAGGAACAAAGACATAATGCACCCTTCTTCAAAGTCTTATTAAGTCACATCCGTATTCCTCATTGAGAGAGAATTGAAAAAAATAACAGGAAAGAGAAATTAAATGTGTATTTACCTGTATTAGACAAACCCACAGTACTGTTTTCTGAAGAAGTAATTGGAATCTGTTCTGTTTTGTTGTATCCAGTTTCTATCTGTGAAAGAAAATGAGGAATACACAATGTTATTTACTAAAATAGGTCACCTGAAGCACGTGTTAAAAAGAATGGTTAAAGAGATTAAGGTAATAGTCCCTCAAATATGAAACTATAAAATTTTGGTATATGCATCTTCGAACAAAGTCATTCAAAATTAAAGGTAACAATTGCTTGCAGCTCTTCCAAATCCAAGGATAACAAAATATAAGGCCACACATCCTGTCTTTTCAAAGTATTATAGCTCCAAATGACAAAGTATAAGGGGCTGACAGAAAATCTTACACTCTGTCTCTGTTTAGCATGTACCTGAAACTGAAGTTACCGTTGACAAATTTTATTCAACTGACTAAAAGCCTGATTTTCCTATTTTACAGCTAACACAGATATAAATAATATATACTTTATTCTATAACTGTAATTTTTTAGGACAATATAGCTGTTAGTAATCGAGTGTGTTAATTCTGATATAAAAATTCCCCATTTTGTGTGATTCTGCTTGGGGGAACTATAGCATACACACATGAAGGAGCAATATCTTTCTAGAGTGGATGCCTGGGATTAGCCTCACTGTGTGGGAAAGAGGCTAAGGAACAACAAAGAAGATAGCCTGACTTCAGTCAAGCAGAGAACAGAAATGGCAAATAACTAAACCAACTGAAACTAAATATGACATTGTTAACATAGTTTTGAGTGATATCTAGGCAAGTCTTTGTGGAACCATTTTGTCATGCCAGTATTGTCTAACAAGTCATGCTTCTGGACACAGGACATGCTGATTTAAAATATGTGTACTGAATATACAGCATAAAAAATAGTAAAGAAGAAAATATCTTTCAAAGAAGTATTAATTTGCTAACAATTTTACTGAAATAACAATTCTATATGTACTTACCCAATGCAAAACTATATGGGGGATTTATGGAGTGTATATGTAGAGAAATTTAAGATTACATGACTTACCTTACAAGAAGGTAAAATGGCATTGTTAGTTTTGGGAGTGGATGAGGTCTTTGGGGTTAGTAATTCAGGAGGAGACGAAAAAAGACTAAATGCTGAGGCTTGAGGTCTATATTCTCCTGAAGCTTCTACAAGTGATGTACATGACAGATTTTCTGGTTGACTGTTGTCGGATTTTTGTCTTATGAATGCTATCTCCCAAGCAGATTCTGACCTAATATTAAAAAGAAATCATTTTATGGATATGCTATGAATACACTACAACTGAATTCCAAGATAATGTTTTAAATGTTATTAAAAATATTTCTTATAATCTAAAGCACTTAATACATCTTAAATTACTACTTTCAAGAAGACATCCTAAATGACTCATTCTATCTCATGGATAGTATAGTTACCTCAACTTGGCTCTGGTAATTATGCTTTTTGCTTCTTCGAATGATACACCAATCATAGATTCCTTGTTGACTGAGACAAGTTGATCTCCTGGCTTCAAACGACCATCCTAACAAAAACAGTAACATTTATAAAGGAACTAATGAGGTATTTAAAAAAATAATAATTGATGCAATTAAAGCAACGAAAAGTTTTTGTGAAGAAAGAATAAAAACAAAAATATTAGACAACCTCAGAGGCAAAATGTTATGATTAAAGTTTGGCTCGGTAATATACATAAGTAAAATGGCATGGTTTATGTATTCCATGAATAAATTTACATGCTAAATAATTTTGAATATGGTAGGACATAGGCTAGTATACCGGGGGGACCTATTTTAAAAACTGAGCACTATGGGCTGATAAAGCTCTGACTCTGTCATAAAGTGGGCCAAATAACTGTGAGATATTTCAGAATGTAAAACTCATTTACTTTAGTTTCTCTGCATTCCTACACATATTTCCTCTTACCAGACTGTTCAATGTGGACTCATCCCACATTGAGATTTTTTTTTTTTTTGAGACGGAGTTTCACTCATGTTACCCAGGCTGGAGTGCAATGGCGCGGTCTCGGCTCACCGCAACCTCCGCCTCCTGGGTTCAGGCAATTCTCCTGCCTCAGCCTCCTGAGTAGCTGGGATTACAGGCACGCACCACCATGCCCAGCTCATTTTTTGTATTTTTAGTAGAGACGGGGTTTCACCATGTTCAGGATGGTCTCGATCTCTTGACCTCGTGATCCACCCGCCTCGGCCTCCCAAAGTGCTGGGATTACAGGCTTGAGCCACCGCGCCCGGCCTCACATTGAGATTTTTAAAACTTTAGTCAAGGATCTTTCTTAAAAAATTTTTTTAAATTTTCAAAATTTTGCATAGACATGAGGTCTCATTATATTGCCCAGGCTGGTCTCAAACTCCCAGGCTCAAGCCATCCGCCCACCTCAGTATCCCAAACTGCAGGGATTACAGGCGTGAGCGACTGTGCCCAGGCAAGGATTTTAATTACATTGATCCTACTCATATTTCAGCTCATGATCATCTTTTTTTGCTAGACCTGCTATCCTCCATGACGAAGGCCTAGTTGGCGGTGCGTATATTGTTATCCATGTCCTGCTAAAAATGACAATTCTAACTGGCTGCCTGGTGTTGCCTTTACTAAGGCCCAGCTTGCTCATAACTAGCCTAACTGAATAAGACAGAGTATATCAAGGGCAGCAGTTAATGTAGTTGGTAAGTAAGTTTCCCAATTTTTGTCTTTTCTTTTAATTCAAACTAGAAAATAAAAATAAGCTTCCTTCTTTTACAGTTCCTAAGGTATTTCCCTATTTATCATTAGTACAGTGGTAGAAAGCATTATTTTTATAACTATAGAAAAAGCTTATACGGTTGAAAAGGTAGATTTTCACCTTGATGGTACTCAAGCAATTTTCACAAATTCAAAAAAACATCTTTCCTTAAAGTCTTATCTACTAAAATACATCCCTTGGATATTGATGTTTGACCTAAACTGTATTATTTATAATAATGATGATTCACAGTTATTTTACTCTTAAATTACAATAGGTATTGTTATTTTTAAAAAGATTATTTTACTGACTAAAGAATACATAGGAAAATAACAAAATTAACATAAAACATTCATCAAAGGATTTTATAGAAATATATCTCAACTACTGTGTAAAAGATAATATAATCCAGATGCATAACGACCCTATTCTACTGAAATGTAAACATTATTTAAAATACTTAAGCCAAAAGAGTCAACTTAATTTTAAAAAACACATAAGCCAGACATGGTGGCTCATATCTGTGCACCCAACACTTGGGGAGACTGAGGCAGGAAGACTGCTTGAGCTTAGGAGTTTAAGGCCAGCCTGGGCAACATAGTTACACCCCATTTAAAAAAAAATAGCTAGTCATGGTAGCACACGTCTATAGTCTCAGTTACTCAGGAGGCTAAAGTCACTTGAGCCCAGGAGGTCAAAGTCATGATTGCGCTACTGCTCTCCAGCCTGGGCAACCAAGCAAGACTCTGTCTCAAAAAAAACAAACAACAAGAACAAAATATACACATACATATATATATGTAGGTATTTATGTTTTATATATATAAATATATATAATTTAAAAACATCTGGATTTTATGTAAATATGTGATTGAATATAACTGGCAAAGACAAGACAACATAACATGCAGTGTTAGTACACAGTAAAAGCTCACATGAAAGCAATTTAACCCATCTTGTATCAAAGTACACTGATGTATTGAAGTAGCATTTTCTGGCAAGAAGAGAGTCAGAGAAGAGAAGAAGAATGGCTTCTGACTGTGACTTCTGGTGTTTATATATTTTTTCTTCCTAAAAAGTATTCATAGCAGTTTGTTTTTTTTCTTTGCCTCCTAGAATAAGATCTTAGCTGATCATGTGAATTTCTGAACCTGTTTAAAAGTCAGAACCTGCAAATGAAAACAAAGCTATTTTTGTAAGTCTGGCATTCTAAACGAGTGCATTCTGCCCCAGCTGGATTAATGTATATGTGAACTTCAGAGATATGTTGAGACCTCTTCCACGCAGTCTAGATTCCAATGCAGCAGTTACAGAGCAACTATATGACATGGGAGGCAATGTGTCAGGCATTTTCATATGTTGCACTTTAGATGTGAATTCTTTCACACTGACATTCATGCAGAAGTTGAAAGAATAATATATTCCTGACCACTTAAACACTTCTGTTAAAAACCACCAGTACTATTCATTTCTAATTATGACCTTGGAAGACAGTTTTCTAAATAATACATTTCAATATTAACAGAAACCATCTATACAGCCTGATTCTGATTTAACTAACTCATTATACCTAATACTAAGGAATAGTCTTTTTGCAAGCCTTAAGATTCTTTTCCTATACTTTTACAAGATGCAGACTGATGCTACCTTTATTGTGAACTTAGGCAAGTTGTTTAGCTTTTATGAGACTCTATTTTCTTAGCTGTAGAGTGGAGATAAATACATGCAACACAAGGTTGCTGTAACAATTAAGTAATATATGCAAATTATAGTACATTACAGGCGTTAAAAAAGAGGAGGTGAATGAGACTTTCATATCTGTTGTGAACAATTGTCATACTGATAGCAAATTTAATTATATTACTCATCAAACTGAGAACCTTCGATGGTTGCCAATTGGCACAAAAAAGTTGAAACTCCTCAATATCTCAAACCCAGCACAACATATTTACTGCAACTTACTTTTTCTAGCTTTACCATTCACCTTCTGCATCAGCATATAAATTCTTCATTCTACTCTCCGAGAATGTGCCTCAAACCAGCCATGGCCTTTCGAACCTCAGTGTTTTCACACATACCAATTCTTACCTAGGATGCCACCATCTACCCTCCCACGTCTCTGTGATAAACTCTGACTTAAACTTCACAGCCCAATTCAAATACTATCCCTGCTGCAAGTTTTCTCCAGTTCCCCAAAATTTACTGAAATGTTCTCTCTTTGCTCAAAAAGCACTTTTACTTACCTAAACGATTGCACTTACTCTGTACAGTCCTTATATTTACATATCTGCTTTACCCTGACCTTGCATTAAGATATAATAAATCAGCATTAAGATATAATAAATCAGCAACTCCCAAACTAGGGGCAATGATTTTCTTAATGGACCAGAATCACTGATTCTTTCATTTACCCAGAGCTAGAACTCTGTCCTTTTCATGATTGGTTCCCTGGCACAGTGCTAGGTACCTAGTAAGTCCACAATAGGTTAAAGGGAGCCAAGAAACAGTCTGAGGAAATTAGGGTAGCTATGACAGAAATAATAATGGCAAAGGAATAAAGAGAGTGACACTGCAAAATGAACCATTTTGGCTGCTACTTCTTCAGCTCCCACCAGTGGGACTGGTTTCTTCATAGTCTGCCATCCAGAGGCCTGATCTTGCTATTTATCTAAAAGCCTTGGCCCAGGTTCCAGTGCTATGCTCAGCATAAAAATAGATCTCCTCTGAAAGTTAAATGTGTCCTACTTCAATCATTGGTGAACAATTACTAGCCATTAGCATCTATAACCATGTGATCTTTTCCTCACCTATAGGGCTTGACAAAAGAAGTCCTGAATTTATCAAATTTAAGATGCCACTAATTGTAAGAAATCATTACTTTATGTAGCATTGAGAGGAAAAATAGCCACCAATTACATGACGACATTGACTGTGAGACCTCTAATTTCAGAGGGAGAAGAGGAAATATTACATATACACACACACTCAGGAATATATTACATACCTATATACACATGATTTATATATATATATATGTGTGTGCATGCATAACTTACATGTATATGTTTTAGTGTATGTCTTAGGACCAAATAAAAAATACATAAAATATATGATCAGATTTTAAGTGAGGCTTTTGATTTATCTGCTTTCCCTATGTTACCAACAACAAAAGAAAGAAATAAAAATAAACATTTGAGAATTTTAAAGTGTTGTCAAAAATCTGACACACTTTAAAGGTCCAGGAAGGAAGTACCTTGGTGTGGAGCCCAAATGGTGTCAGTGGAAGGGTAAATAGGCAGATCAGTAATCTTCAGAAATGTGACAGAATGACTATGGGACCATTCATCCATAAATATAAATTGAGCAAGTATGTATGTGTCAGGCACCACACTGGGGACTAACAATAATATTGTGAATAAAATTGGATCGCATCCTTAAGAAACATACTGTCTTGTGGTTCAGGAAGATTTGATTAAACAATCATAAATATATCATTACAACTGAGATAGGTGACAAAAAGGAAAGGAATGGAATTTAGAGGCACATATAGAAAAAATGAAACTTAGCTTAGACTGGGGGAAAAGCAGGGAACACAATCCTTAGGCAGTAGTCTTTGAATTGATATCTGGAAATAATGGGGGAAAGAAAATGGAGTGCTGTTTCCAGACTAAGGGAACAGCATATGAGATGAAAAAAAAAAAAAAAGGCCCCTTCTAGGAACTGAGAAAATGCTGCTCTGGAAGCATAGGGATGGAGAGTCAGAGAAGGAGAGGGCAGAAGCCACACTCCATAGAACCTTGTAGGCAACCAAGTATTAGTAATATGGGTTGGGAGGGAAATAGGTATGGTGCATAAGAACAAATGATGCTACTGAGAGGGCTGATAAAAACTGATGACAGTTTAAGCTCCAACGATGAGAATGAAGATCAAAAAACTGATGAGTTCAAGAGATATTTAGAGAGTAAAAAAGTCAACAATACATGCTAATGATTTAAGTAGTGTTATGGGAGTGGAAATAGGAAGCTGTTAAATTTTCTGACTTTGTGCAGCTGGAAGCTGTCATTCACCAAGACTAGGTAAACTGGAAGAGACTCTGTTTGGGAGGAGATAAGCAGAATACAGTGTGATGTGAATGTTATGAGTTCTGCTTCAGAAATGTTGAGTTTGAGATGCCTTTAAGAGATCCAAGTAAAAATGTTGTTCAGGGAATTGAATGTTGGTATGAAGCTTAAAGGAGTGTCCAAGTCAGAAAAAGGGTCAAACATTGACCCCAGACGGATATGGGACTAGCTGACAGGATGAAAGGGCCTTGGAGTTCTCTTATTTCCTTAACTTAGCAACTAATATAGTTGTTTTCAATTTATAGGATGCCTCTAGCTCTTAGAGCTGAGGGAATCTTGGTTCTACTTGAACTGGAAAGATGTATTCATAATATCCCATATTTGAACTATGGATATGTTTTTCAAAGAACATAGTATTTTGCATAGTCCAGTATTTTATTCTCATATTTTCCAGGAGGAAAACATTTAGGGTGGGTGGTGGCAAACCATGAATAATTAAAGAAAGTTCCTTCTGAGTGCCAATAACTCCCTTACGGTTAGAGGTATTTGAAAACATAAATAAAATATGATCTTGCTATAAGCTTGATATTGCCTATATTGTTAATTCTGAAACATTATAATGTTAAAACAAAATCACAGAAAGTTAAAGCATTCACATGCATTTAAAAAATATTAACAATTAGTTCAACAACTACATTAGGATAACCTTATGAGTTTGTGTTTCCTATTCTACAAATTCTACTATGTAGAAATTTTGTGCAGAAAATTCTACTATGTAGAAATTTTGTGCAGACTAGAAATTTATTAACATGTTAAAACAGTATTTAGAATACAGTAAAGGTGTTATTAATACATTGTTTTGAAATAAAGTTATATCAATTTTGTATCTGAAGAATAAATATGCATATGCATAGAGTGCTCCATCTTTAGAAAATATTTTAAAATAATGTAAGCACTAGAAAATTACTTCTTCTTCTTGTACACATTTTTTTATTTTTTAGAGACACTCTATTGGCCAGGCTGGGGTGTAGTGATGTAATCATAGCTCACTGAAACCTGCAACTCCTGGGCTCAAGGGGTCCTCCTGCCCTGGCTTCCAAAAGTACTGGGATTACAGGAATGAGCCATCATCCCTGGTACTCCTCTCTTAAACTTTTTTCTATCTTCCCTATTTCCTTTTGTCAATCTTAAGACCAGCTACGGAGAACATTAATAGCCCTGTGCTGCCCTCTAGTGGTAAGTAGAGGATATAGTCAATTAGAAGATTTTGCCTTTTAATACTTCTTTCAATGACATTCTAATAAAAAGTAGATATCATAAGAAAAATTTCTTAATCTGCTATCACCGACAGAAGATAAAGAGCTATTTAGCACCACAGCTATCAATTTATTACTCTAACTCCAAATATTTTTCATGGTAATAAAGAAGTACGAATTGATGTTTGTCTTAAAAGCAAATTCTTAGGCCGGGCTCAGTGGCTCAGTCCTGTAATCCCAGCACTTTGGGAGGCTGAGGTGGGCAGATCACCTGAGGTCGGGAGTTCGAGACCAGCCTGGCCAACATGGTGAAACCCCATCTCTACTAAAAATACAAAAATTAGCTAGGAGTTTTGGCACGCGTCTGTAATCCCAGCTACTCAGGAAGCAGAGGTGGGAGAATTGCTTGAACCTGGGAGACGGAGGTTGCAGTGAGCAGAGATGGTGCCACTGCACTCCAGCCTGGATGATAGAGCAAGAGCCTGTCTCAAAATTTATATATACACACACACACACACACACACACACACACACATATACATATATGTATAATTTATAATATATTATTTAGTAATTTCAATATAATGGTATAATTTTTGGCAATTAAATTTAAATTGTTAAGAACATTTTTAAAAGCTAAATTTAAACAAATTCAAACCAACAGAAAAATGAATTTTTTCTTCTAGGAATTGAGGCATTACCTTAGTGTTAAAGCTGGGTGTGTGTGTGTGTGTTTGTGTGTGTGTGTTCAATACAGCTAGGGCATTTCTTAAACTACACTTAATATGATGCAGTAATAGATCAAGGTACCTAACAAGTGATAAGAATTTGCTTTTTTTTTTTTTTTTTGGAGACAAGAGTCTCACTCTGTTGCCCAGGTTAGAGTGTAGTGGTACGATCACGCCTCACTGCAACCTTGATCTTCGGGGCCCAAGCAATACTCAGCCTCCAAGCAGCCGGACTACAAGGCAAGTAGCTGGACTACAAGCATGTACCACCAAACCTGGCTGATTTTTAAAAAAATTTTAATAGCGTTCAAGTCTCACTGTGTTGCCCAGGCTGTTGTTCTCAAATTCCTGAGCTCAAGAAATCTTCCTGTCTCTGCCTCCCCAAAGCTGAGATTACAGGCATGAGCCACCATGCCTGGCCTATATAACACTTAGAACTTAGAAGGTATATTTAGAAGATGCCTTATTATCTGAACAAGCCCGAAACACTTGAAATTACTACAACTATTTTGGAAGTTACTTTTCAAATGGAATTTTTCCCTAATAAGACAAAAAAATCCAGTTGAAAAGATAACTGCTTACTTAACAAGTGTTTGCAGTGGTGGGAGAGAAATACGGGTGGTGGGTAAAAGTAATAGAACTATTTATTTAACCAAATAAGAACAAAATAGTAAGAGGATCCTTTCTCATGCTGTATAGCTTGATATTTACAGATATTTTATTAATTTTATTAATTCTTAACATAATTTTATTAAATTCTTTATATTTGATATCTCTCCAAATCAAATGGAAGCAATTTTCAGAAAAATGACACATAATCACTTTAGTAAAACCGAAATAGCAAGTGAGACCCAAGAAGAATGAGAATTCAAATATAGTAACCAGTTTGTTAAATTGCTGGGGTTGTGCTTCAAATTTGGGTCTGAGCTTCCTACCAGCCAAAGTGAAAGGGAGCTCATTATATAACATATTTTTTACTTTGAAGAGGAGAGTAAGACTTTCTAATTCCTAAAAATAGATATTTTCTGGTTTTAAGTCTAAATCTAATTTCAATGGGGATTCTAATTTAAGTCTAAATCTAATTTCTCATGTGGGCAGCTAATGAGTGGTAAAACTCATTAGCTCAATAAGAACTGCGAATTCAGAATTTAGTAGATTTTGTTTGCTGTTTTTGTTTTGTTTTGCATTTAGTAGAGGCTAAATTAATGTAGTTCAAGTTCTACTGATCCAACTTAATAAAAACTCAAAGTAGTAGAAAGACAATATTTCATCAAATATAATTTCTCTCAACCAGAAACAGGATAAAAGTGAACAGCAAATAATTTTAAAATAATAATCTTATTTTACAGTCAGAAATATATATTATTTTCATATAAGAAGATCCTAATTATCTCTTAGTTTAAAGCTCCTTGAGAGCCATAGTCTTATCTTCTAGTTCCTTGGTATTTTTCACTTAGGTTTGATCACAGTGGATATAAATTCACTAATAAAGTAGAAAAAATGAACTTCACCACTGGTGGGTCGTTTTGGTTTGTATTTTTGGTGGACAGGGGGTGTATTTTTACCTTGTAGCAGTCTCCTCCAGGAATAATTTCCTGAATATATACCAACGGGCCTTCATTCCGGTTAATTCCTCCTACTATCTTCAGGCCAAGGCCTGTTTCCTTGTTAATTGTAATCATCTGAAAGGCAGGATCCCTAAAATAAATTAGCACACACAGGTTAGTGTAGAGATCTGTACCTATTTTTTTCTTTAAACTACTTATTAAATCAAATTCTTAGATCTAGACCAGTGGCCCCTAACCTTTTTGGCACCAGGGACTTGTTTAGTGTAAGACAATTTTTCCACAGCTGGTGGGGTGGGTGTAGGGGCGCAGATGAGGGATGGTTTCGGGATGATTCAAGTGCATTACATTTATTGTGCACTTTATTATTACATTGTAATATATAATAATTATACAACTCACAACAATGTAGAATCAGGGGGAGCCCTGAGCTTGTGTTCCTGCAACTAGATAGTCCCATCTGGGGGTGAGAGTGACAGATCATCAGCCATTAGATTCTGATAAGAAGCAGCAACCTAGATCCCTCATATGCACAGTTCACAATGGGTTCATGCTCCTATGAGAATCTAATGCCACCAATGATCTGACAGGAGGATGATCTCAGGCTGTAATTCTCACTTGCCCTACGCTCACCTCCTACTGTGTGGCCTGGTTCCTAACGGACTAAGGACCACTACCAGTCTGAGGCCCAGGGGTTGAGGACCCCTGACCTACACAATCCAAAATACTTAGTACTTACTAGCAATGATATTTTTTAAAGTATGGTGACGTAATAACAATTAAATGAATTTTCTTGCCTGTACTTACAATCTTCTCTACAAAACAACCAAAACACAAATGAATTTACAATGATAATCTTATTTCTTTGAAGTAGAACAAAAATTTATTAAACATACTGAAAAGATTTGTTTTTACCTGATTATTAGACTACTTGAAGAATTCCAATACTAAATATTTTAATGAATTAGGTAAGTAGCTTTAAAAGACATGTCTGTGGCCATTTAAAACAAAATAAATATGACTTCCATTTGAGTCTCAAATAAAATTTATCTTTTTAATTTAGAAAGAGTATTTTCTTGGTACAAAGTACTTGTTTCAACTGTAATTTCTGCCAGACAAAACAAAGCCATTTGAAAAGAAGGGACTGTCAAAAAAATCCTGCAAAAGTCATTGGATTCAAGTCGCACTTCTGAATATCCTGGTCAGAGCAGAGATTTTACCGGTCAAACAAAACTGGAATTAAATTTGAAATAAGACTTAGGAGCTGCATGTTTACTTATTATGTACTGGGTACTGTCCTAAACAGTGCCTAAATAATGACATTTAATTTAATATTTACAAAATCCTTAATATTCTTAACCTTATTATTCTAAACCATCCAAAATTCAGGTAGGTTAATTTGGTGGCCCAAGTGTGAGGCCAGTCAGTCTTACTTCAGAGGCAAAATGTGATATGTATTCTATTTTGTTGTTGTATTAGTCATTGTTGAACATAGGACTTTCAGCTATCTTCAAACACATTGAATAACTGAAACTACTATTAAAAAAAGAGTTACTTCATATCTTACATGATTATAGCTTTTAGGAAAAGTCTTCTTAGCTTCTGCCATAGAAATTCTAAGAATATCATTAAGAATACTATTGCATTCAAAAAAAATAATTTCTAAAAATAAAGAAATTTTTAAAAACATATAAAACTCCCTGTTTTTGAATATTTTGCTTTCCATATATAACATCATTTAGAGCTGCATTACAGGTATACTGAATTCAGCTCTAATTTGGAAAGGCCTATCTGGTTTCTCGGGCAACAATCAGTTAGAAAAATGGCAGAGAGCACAGGGTCCAAGGGTCCAAAATGCTCTACTCATGTGGATTTCTGTACCTTAAATCCATTCTTTCTTCTTTTTGTTGTTTTTTTGTTTTTTTTTTTTGAGACAGGGTCTTGCTCTGTCCCATCTGGAGTGCAGTGGCATGATCTCAGCTTACTGTAACCTCCGCCTCCCAAGTTAAGTGATTCTCCTACCACAGCCTCCTGAGTAGCTGGGATTACAGGTATATGCCACCAGGCCCAGCTAATTTTTTTTTTTTTTTGGTAGACACAGGATTTTACCATGTTGGCAAGTCTGGTCTTGAACTCCTGACCTGAAGTGATCCACCCGCCCTGGCCTCCTAAAGTGCTGGGATTACAGGCATGAGCCACCGAGCCTGGCCAATAAACCCATTCTTTATGGGACAGTAGATTGCAAAAACAAACGAGTAAAGCCTAGAAATCAAAGAGAAGGTAAGAAAGGGAAGTAAGGTACCTCATTAGATCTCTCCACTAACTCTTACATCCTCCAAATGTGAATGCCCTTCACTAGGAGCACAAACAATCTCCAGCATGTATTATTGCTTCAGTACAGAAGCACTTTTCTAATCCCAACAAAGTGTTATTAACATAGCAGTTTATTGCTTCTAATATTTTTTCCTATATAAATCCATCCATATATTTTCTGAATTGATATTCATATATTTTCTGAATTGCTATCGTACTACTTAAACAGTTTTAGAACCTGTTTTATTATTGTAAGCAATGTCTATGTTGTTAAAAGTTCTTCTTAAAAATAAATTTATATGTTCATGGCAGCATAAAATTTACATACACAGCTCGGACTTTAAGACTCTCCTATTGTTAAAAATTTAGATTACCTACTCTTTTTCCCTATTACATATTAAAAATATTTCTGATCAACTTTATTCATAATAAGAGAATTACAAGTTAAAACTATGTAGAGGTACTACTACTCACCTACCAGATCAATAAAAATTTAAAACTTTAACAACATACCCTGATGACAAAGCTGTGGGAAAAGAGGCATTTTTTGCATACTGCTGGTGGGAATGCAAAATGGTACAACTTCTAAAGAGAGAAATTGGTAACCTCTAACAAAAATGACCCTCTGATCCAGCGATTCCATTTCTAGAAATCTATCTCAAAGATACTCTGGCAAAAAATAGAAAATGACTTATATACTAGGTTATTCATTTTGACATAATTTGTATTCACCAAAAATTGCAAACAATACAAATGCCCATCCATAAGGTACTGGCTTGAATAAACTATGGTACATCCACACCATAGAATATTATGCAGTTATAACAAAAAACAAGGAAGATCTTTATAAACTGATATGAAGGGATCACCAGGATATATGTTAAAACAAAAAGGCAAGGTGAAAACAATATAAATGATACCTTTTAAGAATATTCCGGGGAGTAGAATCCAAATATATTTAATTATTATGTGTACATATATTATATGTGGGTGTGGGTGTGTGTATATATATATATATATATGTATGTATGTATATATATATATACATATATATGTGTGTATATATATATATGTATATATATATATATGTATGTATATATATACATATGCATTTGCTTAAGCAGAAAGAACTACAAAAGGACCAAGAATAAAAACAACTTTTTACAGACGGAATGAGGGCACAGAGTGAAGACTAGAATAAGAGCAAGATTTTTTTGAATATACCTTGTTAAACCTATGTTTTATGTTTGCAAAATTCCTCCCATTCCTGTCTACGTGCATCTTGGTAATGTGACTTTACTGCTTCTTTTCATTAAAAGGAAAGTGTATATCTCCACTCCTTGAATTTTTATTTGTCTATTTAAATTGCTTTGGCCAATGGGATACCAGCAAATGTGAGAAAAATGGATGTTTAGAAAACACCTGTGCTTCTGCCACCATGTCAAAGCTTGAGCTAGCCCCCTGCAGAATGAGAGACCAGTTCAAAAGAGACCTCAGCCATCCAGCCTTCCTAGCTGAGGCCTCACAAGATGTAAATTAGGCCATCCTACATTATCTGGCATAGAGCAGAGCTGCTCAGCCAACCCACTGAATCATGAGAAAGAATAAATTCTTACTGTTTTAAGGGACTTTAGGGTTGTTTGTTGGTCAGCAAGAGCTAATCTTATATTATGAATTTTGTTTCTGGAATTATAAAATATTCTAGATATTAAAAAGCCAAAATTTAAAAAATACAGATTTTGTCCCATACATTGATTTACACTGAAAGGTAATTCAATGTATTACTTTACTCACTACTCATTATTGCTATTCTAGACCACATTAGACAGCTAGATTTAAAAAAAAACTTTTAATCAAATGTTCATTAACAGTCTACATATTTCCAACTATATTTCAAAACATATTAAATTTAAAAATTACTTTTCAAGTAGACTGGGTGATATGACAGTAGATGTATTTTTATTCATGCTTTCACCAAAGTAGCCTTGGATTTAACAGCTGTATAAATGAAGATCTTGATGAAGAGTCTAGAAATTCTTCTTTTCCTAGGATTAGAGAAGTAGAAAATAAATTGTCAGGTCTTAGAACTGTCGAATTTGATTCCAACTGTTCATAAAAACATTATATATACTTAGCACATAAATAATATAAGCCTATGTATAGATGTTAGATGTATGTATTTTGAGTATGGCATTTTAGTCATTGATGATTACATCTAAGAAATGTAAAGACAGCTCATTAGGTCTATGTCTATATCATATGAATATCCCTATCTATATAAAATCTTCATTCTCTGGCAAAAATGAAGAATATAGCTAAGCTTTATGTAACTATTATAACTTCGACCCTTGGTAAACTTAAAAATCACATCATAATTAAAGATTGTGGAAAATGTCTCCTGTGAGCACAAGGCTATGAAGCTTATAGTCAGAAAAATAATTATCCAGTGTATTTGAAAAAAAACTAAATTCTTATTACCTTACCAACTATCTTGAGGTATTTTCTGCAGATCCTATATTACTCTAATTTATTCCAGGAATTTCTTAAATGCTTTCCTGTGAAGAGAAAAAAATATGCTTTTAATGTCTTACATAGTTCCACTGTGAAAATTACAGAGAACAGTGTGCAGTTTCATTTAATTAAAACAAACGGTATTTGAACAGAGATTTACCACCTTTTCATAAGAAAAATGAATGAAGCAAAGGAACTTAAAGTTGAAAGTGATACTAGGATCATTTAGTACAACTCTCTCTCTCTGCAGAAATGAGGAGCTAGATTCAGAGATTTTGTGCTTTTCCCTCACAAATAAGAAATAGTGTTTTGTTTTTTGTTTTTTTTTCTTCTCCTAACCAGAACTCAGGCTTTGTAGCCTACTGAATGGACCTTGAGATCTCATAGGCCTGGGTTCCCACGTGAACTTTTGGGCTTCTCCAAGCCTCGGCTTCTACAGGTACAGTAGGTACCTTGTTTGTGGTGATGATTTCACAAATGGATACACATGTTAAATGTAACACATTGTCTCACTTTAAATATCTGCTGTTTGTTTTAAATCAGTTATAGCTTAATAATCTTGAACTTTTAAAAAACCTGATTTCAGTTAAAAATGGCATCTCGATCTTAGCACATATCTCCTTTCCCTCCCAAGAGCCAAGTATATGAGACTATTAAAGAGCTACAAACAGTATAAACTTAGAATATTGAAAAGATGGGAAAAGAGCCATCAGATGAAGATTTTGAACTAGTTTCTGGAAGATAAATAGATGGTTGGGTGATAATTGGTAAAAGAGTGCTAAAGAAGCTGAAATTTAGGGCAGTACTTCTTAAACATTTTTAAGTTTGAGCACACAAATAATGGTAATCTTTAGCTTAGTATACTAAGCTAAAGAAAGGTGACATCCTCTGAGAAGCTGAGGAGAATCAATATATCAGCACACGAGCAACTGACTCAAAACAAAATTCTGGACTAGGAAACAGGTGCAGAAGGAATGTGTCTTAAAGAAGCCCAGAGAAACTAGGACTCAGGAACAAAAAGTTCTAGGGAGAACAAAACTGAGAGATTGAGGACTAAAATCAAGAGGATCATCCTATCTTTTCTCCAACCATTGTATAGAGAAGAAATCATAGATTCTTCTGTAAATGAACTGAGTGGACCCCAAACAGAGAGCCAATCACCTTTGAGAGCCTAACATAGAGACATATTCACTGGTCTCGGTGGTAAAAACATTTCAACTTTCACAGCCTCTGTAGTAGCGACAGGAACAGTGGAAGCATGCAGATCAACAGCAGCCAGAGAAATGAAGCTACCAAGCAACAATGTCAGTAGCAAAAGTCCAATGACCATGAAGCAAGAAAGTTACTCAGTATCCCATGAGGAAAAGAAGGGCCACTTGAGGGAGGAGCTTAAAATTCTTGGGCTTTGCATGGTAGTCCCTCAGAGTGAAGAGCCACTGCAGCTGTCCACGAGACTGATGTAGTCATGGATGAGAGTTCAATTCTAAAACTAAGTTTGCATAAGTTCATTATACATTGCTTTAATAATACATGCATGGAGCAGATTCTCAAACCTCAAGAGAGGTCATTCTCATATAACAATAATAGTAGTAACTACCATTAATTGGCACTATGTTTCACATACAATGTATTCCAAATATATTTATTTAATATTGTGGAAAATGTAGGAGACATAAGAAAAAAGAAGAAATACAGAATTCAAATGCTAATACTGCCATGTTCTAGTAATATGGCATTAGAAAAATTGCCTAAGCTCTTAGCATCTCCTCGTATTAAGGTAGGGATAGTAACAACTTGCTCAAAGGCAGATGTGAATAATTGAGCAGTCTTTCTACTGGTATCAAAGTGAGTAAGATCCTCATCTTTGGTGAGTTGTTTTAACTGGACACAGGGTCCCTAGGCCTCCTGGAAACATACCCAAGTCTAATGATGTATAAATGCTACTTTACAATAGATTCCATATAATATACTTAACAAGACATTTTAAAAATTTCTATTTCGAGGTATAAAATAAAATTTAGGTGTGTATTCCATTCATTTAGCATGCTGGCAGTGTCCTAAGTGCTGGAGATGAGATCAGGAGGGGGTGAAGTGCTCTGACAGCGGAATGCACAGGGAGTATGGAGAAAGGCTGCCTAACCTGGGATCTAGGTCATCATTAAACAGCAATATAGCCAGGCACCATGTTACAGGATTTTCTTCCCATAGGAGCCCCACAAGGGAGGTATTTTTAAACCAATTTTAAATGAAAGAAAAATAAGTCATAGAGAAAGTATGTGACTTGTCCATTGTCACAGGCTAGTTGTAAATTAGAATTTGAATCCTGCTCTTTCTTGCTCCAAACCCAAGTTGTTTCTACTATAGTATGCTGAAAAATTAATTTAGGTAAAAAGCTTGATTAACCAAAAAAGTAGAATGAGAGAGTAAGAGTAGTAGTGTGTTATCTCTTCTGTATAAAGATGGCACTATTGATTAAATAGAAGTGGGTTTAATCCTAAGCAGGCTTGTTTTTTATATTAACAAGGTATTCATTGTCATGTCCTTAAATATCATAAAATGCCTGTCATTTCCCTCTCCTTTGCCTGTTTCCTACTCTCTTTATACAAGCTGGCAAGGCTCTCAACCAACAAGGATTCTAGTAATGTTACATACACATACTTCACACACTCACTCACACACATACACGCACACACACACCACCCCCAAGTTCCTATAATTAATGAATAACACAGAAAGAAAACATTCTGTTCTTTTACTAAAAATATTCACATTCAAGACAAATATATTGTTTTTCTAGTTTGGTGAATCATAAGAGGGAAACAGATCAGCAAAAACAGAAAAAGTGGAACACTGGAGGAAAAAAAATCTTGTTGTGTAAGATGAATCTATTCCAGAAAACTTAAATTAGAGCTTTTCTTTGATAGTCTGTTTACTTATGATCTCATTAAAACAATTTTCATCCAATATAATTAGAAATTTCATCAGATTAAAAAAAAAAAAACTGCCCATGTGCATATGGTGTTTGAGTAAGACTTAGTAATTTATATTATCAGACATGACATTCAATCAAACCAGTTCTTTCCATTGGACAAAAAATAGAGAAAATTAAAGGGATAAAATATCTTCTGCCAGAATTATAGTAAATATTAATTTAATAAAATTATAAAAATGCCATAATGAAATTGATAGAAATGGCCAAATTTCCCTCAGTCAGGGTTGTACTAATTTATTATCCCACCAATAATAATGCCTGCTACTCTAAATTTTCTCCAGTATGGCATACTAAATAACTTCTGGATTTTTGCCAGTTTTGATAAAAATGATATCTCAAAGTAGTTGGAGTGAGGCTGGAGTTTTTTATGCTTTAAAAACCATTCAGTATCTCCTTTTATGTGAACTGTGTTTTTTACATCTTTTGCCAGTTCTTCTATTCACCATTAGGCTTTTTTCTGTTCAATTTCTAGTTCTTAAATCTTAACAGAAATTATCTCTTAATCAGCACTAAGAATTGCAAATATATTTCTTCCCCATTTCTTCGGGGTTATGGGCTTTTTGTTATGCAAAAGTTTGTGGCTAACTTTATGAATCTTTTATGATTTCCAGGTTTTAGGTAAAATTAGAAACTCCTTGCTCACTCCAAAGTTATAAAGATTTCTCTCATATTTTCTTCTAGTATTTTTATGATTTCATTTTTAAACATTTGATCCAATTGGAGTCCATTGTAATATAAAGTACAGATCCAACTCATATTTTTCCCAAGAAGATCACCCCATTGTCTCAACCACATTTAATAAATAATCCATCTTTTCTCCATTTTGAGATATGACTTTCATCATATACCAAATCTCATAAGTGTTTGGGTCTACTTCTGTAATTTTTATTCTGGCCTTTGGTTAGTTTGTTTATTCATACACCAATGCCATTCTATTTTAATTAGAGAGGTACTATCATAACTGGTGAGAACAATCACCTCTCATTTGTTCTTCTGTTAACCAAGCTTCCTTGGTTGTTTATTGTTACATATTAAATTCAAAATATTATTATCTTGTTTAAAAAATAAAACAATGCTATTTGTTAGGGAATTGCACTAAATTTACAAATTAATTGAAGAAGTATTGGTATTTATGATGTTATTTTGAGTCTTCCTATCCAAGAATTTGGTATCACTATTTGTTCAAATCTTCTTTCATGACCTTCTATAGTAGAAGTGGTCAATCTTTTGGCTTTCCTAGGCCTCAGTGAAGAAGAATTGTCTTAGGCCACACATAAAATACACTAAACACTAACGACAGTTGATGAGGAAAAAAAAAAGCAAAAAAACTCATAATGTTTTAAGAAAGTTTACGAATTTGTTTTGGAACACATTTAAAGCTGTCCTGGGCCACATGCAGCCCATGGGCGACAGGTGGGACAAGCTCGTTCTATAGTGTTTTAAAGTTGCCTTCACAGTGACCTTGTAGGCAGGAGACTAGGATCTGGAGGCAGGGAATCTAAGGTTGATTTGTGCTGACTTCCTAGAACTGAATCAAAAGGAAAACCCTACCTCTCCACAATAGGATCAGAGAGTACTCCTTTGGCGCTGCATGGCAGATGAAAAATGGAAAGTACTTCTCATTGATCGAAGGCCACTCTTTCATTTACATAAGGTATAACCAAGCAAACAATGTTAAACCTCTAGAGGAAATTTAAACTCCAGAAAATTCTGTAACCAGTGCTCTTGAGCCACTTGTTCCAGTCTAATCCCACTCTGTGGAGAGTACTTTCCTTTCAGTAAATCTATACTTTGTTTCCTTTTTTCATTGCTTTGTTTGTGCATTTTGTCTAATTCTTTGTTTAAAACACCAAGAACCTGGATGACTGGTAGTCAAGACCCTGCACTGGTAACACTTGCACATTTCTTATTTAGTTAATTCCAATGTATTTTTTTATTGTTAATTTAATGCCTTTTAAAACTCCACTATTTTGTAAATACAAAAAATGTTTTGGGAAAGCTTTACTTGTATTATCTTCTAGAAAATAATTTCCCTCCCACCACACATTCTGATTAAATGTCTTCATTTATAAACATTACTAATAAAGCAGTGGGAAAAAAAAAAGGCACTATTTATGTGTGCTATAATTTTGTTAAAAATTACATAATTGTAATATGTTGGTTTACATACAAGTGCATTTTACTTAACACTTCAACACAGACACCTGTCACAAACAAATAACTAGATGATTTATTCAGCTATTATTGCAAAATCTAAAATAATACATCTAGAATAGACCTATAAAAGCTTTGAAAGGAAAAGCTTAATTCCCATCCTTCCTTGTCAAAGTACTTTATATTTACTTTATATTTACTTTAAAGCTGTAAGGTCAAGAACTCCAGTGTCTTTTTAGTTGTTTGTCTAAAGTGAAATGATCACCTGAAGGAAAGGGAAGGACAGTGTGAAATCACTGAAGGCAAGATTTGTTGCTTTAATATTAAGTCCAAACAGTCTCTTCAAAATAAAAATGTTAAAAAGCTCATAAGAAAAGTGCTTTGTCAGAAGCTATTGGCTATCTAGAGGTCTCTAAAGATACACTAAATTATCTTGATAAGATGGGAATTTTCAGACAAGATCTGGCCTGTTCAGGGTGGTATGGCTGTAGACTGAGGAATTTCAGTTCATATGAGTATGAGGGCTTATGCTTATATTGTTATGAGAGGGAAGAAAAGGAAAAAAAAAAAAAGGAGCTGCAGAGAACACTGTTAGCTTTTCCAAGGGCATAAAGGAGATATTTAATTGCTTTCTTGGGTTCACACTCTATATAAGGTAACCAGATTCCTGATAGAACAATAAGGACACATAGGGCACTCCTTGATTTTGTGTTCAAAAAGGAAGATGTGGCTGGGGTCAGAAGTATCTAAAAATGCTAGGTAAGTATGGTTTGTAAAACATCTCTTAAAAGTGAAAATTCAGCACATTTAATAAACAATTATGAACAATAAAGAAAGAGAGGGTTAGAAAAAGTGGGAGAATAAAACATGTTAATGACGGGCATCTGGGGAAATGGGATATCTGTGACGGTAGAAAATCTAAATCCAGGGTTTGTCTACCAAAGGCAGGATATTAGCTCATTTTAATACTCTGTGATTGGCAAGAAGTGATTCAGCAAACACACAGAAATATTTGTTAGTTCCTAAGTATCATTACGGAATAGTTAATAATTATAGAACATCAGAAACCTCAAAAATACATAAAAACTGATAATTGGTTAAATAATTTACAGTATAATGATGTAAAAGAATACTATGTAATCATCAAAAATGGTCTAGGTGAAAAACAACAGCAAGGTAAAAACAGAATGTATAGAATAATTTCATCTTTTAAAATTACATTTATTAAAAATATACAATAAAATATAAACAACAATGACAATTGGAACTACTATTTTTATTTACTGTTATTTTTATTTCCTTTAAATTATTTTTTGAATGGTTTACAAGGATACATACTTTGATATATTATTTTGAAAAAGAAGGAAAAATGTCAAAAAAAGTTACCAGGTTTGAGTGTACCTTCTTGGCATCTAATATTTAAAATCAGCTCCTTCTAATTAAGTCTCTTTTAATGTCATTTTACCTTTATGTTATTTTCTCCTTTTATCTTCATTTGCCAAGGTATCAACAAATGTTGAAATTTAAAAGAGAAAATAACATAGATCTGCTGTTTCCCAAAGCAAATCAGCTATATCCTTTAAATAACTTCTTATGACAACTCCTTTATAAGCAAATTGACAGGCAGTAGAAATAAACACACTTATTTTCTGCTATAATTTAAAAAGAAGGATGACTCATAGCAAAGAAGCTCATAGTATGTATTACATAGTACATATATTTAATGGTTTTTTTTATTGCATTGGGAAGATTACCAGTCTAGAGGGTAGATGCCCACTAGTCATATGACTTTGAGCAGTCACTTACTCTGCTCCCTAGTTTCTTCATATGTACGATGACAAAATCATTCATCAAATGATCTGTAAAGGTTCTTTTTTGGCTCTATAAATCAAAAATTTTATGGCAAGCTTATTAAACTACAAGTTCCCCAATGTGTTTTTAGGGAAAGATTTTCTTTTTAAAATATATATCCACCTCTCAGATCACTATGACCCATGAATGGGGTGTGGTAGGCTATAGTTGGTCATTTGGGAGGGATTAGAGTGGAGGGAAAAATGTACTAGTGTAGTGGCATTTCACATTAAGGTCATTTCAAAAGAGAAAAAGGGCACAATGATGTTGGCTACTCAACAAATAATCTGTCTGGTTTCTGTGGACTGACAAGTTAGAAATGCTTACTATTTATTCATTCACTAAAGCTAATATTAAAAATGTAAATATGTCTTCCTGTAAAGTTAGATGTATTATACTTGAGGAGACATAAAAATGACAGCATTTAGAAACAGGCAACTTGTTTTGTACTTTATCACAGCAGAGATTCTTCAAGATAACATTAGCTATTTACATAATCCTAAGGTTGTTTAAGAAAATCGGCAAAATCAGGAATGACTGTTTTCCCTGGGCTAAACTTAACTGATCATTTTTAAATAACATAAAAGTTTCAGGAAGCCAAGATATAAAAGATCAAAGAGTTACAGTCATGCCTCAGTATCTTCATGGAACTGGTTCCAGGATCCCCTGGATACCAAAGTTAGAAGATATTCAAGTCCCTGATATAAAACGGTATAGTATCCAAATAAAACCTATGCACATCCTCCCTTATACTTTAAATCATCCCTAGATTACTCATAATACCTCACACAATGTAAATATGTTATGCTATATTATTTAGGGCATGATGACAAAAAAAGTCTGTACATGTTCAGTAGAGACACATGTTCATTTTTGATCTATGATTGGTTGAATCTGTTCATGCAGACCCTGTGGATACTGAGGGCCAGCTGTATTTTACTTTCTTTTATTCTGTACCCAAAGGCAATATTCCCTTTGCTAGTGTATTTTTTTTTTCCTTTTAAGAATCTAAGGAGTTCAGAAATGCTCATTTGTCTTGGGGGTGTTACCAAAATGCCAGGGGTTCAGTTTAGGTCCTATTGCTTGCTACACAGAAAACCAACCACTGAAAGGAGGAGTATTGCCAGGGAAGAAGGCTTTAACTGGGTGCAGCAGCCAAAGAGATGGGAAATTTGTATCCCTCTCCTTAACCTACTAAAATTAGAGGCTTATATGGCAGGGAAAAAAATGTAACTATGTGTGGGAAAACAGGAATTAGGAAGGGATAAGGAAGAGGAGTTGGTCAACAGGTAGCAAGTTATTGGTTAGGGCAGCAGTCTCCAACCTTTTTGGCACCAGAGACCAGTTTTTGTGGAAGACAATTTTTCCACATATGTGGGGGTGGGGGATGATTTCAAGATGAAGCTGTTCGACCTTAGATCATCAGGTATGAGATTCTCATAAGGAGCATGCCATGTAGATCACTCACATGCACATCTCACAGTAGGGTTCTCACTTTTGTGAGAATCTAATGCCACCACTGATCTGATAGGAGGTGGAGCTCAGGTGGGAATACTCACTCACCCTCCGCTCATCTGCTGTGTGGCCCAGTTCCTAACAGGCCATGGACGGATACAAGTCTGCGGCCTAGAGACTGGGTACCACTGGGTTAGGCAGCCATGATGGGTGAGGGGTCTGGTATCACATTGTCCAGATGCAATGATCTGGTAAGTTTCAGTTCCTTGATACTATCTGGGAGGCCTGATGGTTGGTTTCCTGAGAAAGTAACTCAGATAAAACAAATTTAACTTTATCAAGTTTTAACAATAGAAGAATCAATTTCTATGTTTATTCAAAGAAACCATTAATATCAGTTATATGGGACAATTGGTCCTATTTCAGGATGCATAAGCATCTGCCTGTAAAACACAGCCCAACTCTGTGGGAAACATCAGAAAACTACTTCAAAGAAAGAGTCTTCTTGAAACAGGAGATTTTCATGAACATAACAGCTCACTGCTCTCAGAAGTTTCCTTAGACTACCTGACTGCCTTCTGCTTGCTTTCATTCACGCATTCATCCACCAAACATTTAACTCAGTACAATTATGTGCAGGTACCACACTAAGTGCTTGTGATATTGTGGTGAACAAGTCAAGATCATTGCTCTTTTGGTATTTATATTCCAGTGATGGGAGAAAAACAATAAAAAAGGATACAATTAAATGAGCTAGATTTCGGATATTGCAAGGTGATAGCAAATGTGACTAAGGAGAAAAGGGCTAATTTAGACTGTGGAGGGTGTCCCAGTTAAGACTCAAATAATAAGTCAGCTGTGAAAAAAACTGAGGGACAAAGCATTTTAGGCAGAGAACAAACTTGAGGTATTTACAGAAAAGAAAGAAGTGCAACTGGAACATAGTGAAGAGGGACAGAGTGGTAAGAGATAAGGTTAGAGAAGTAGGGAGGGTCTAGATTTCCTAGGGTCTCACGGGCCATGGTAGCAAGTTTGGAATTTTAATCTTATTTCACTTAACCTGGCTATTCTCAAGAGACCTGAATTTGCCTTTTGCTTTATCTCTTACCTTTAACCTTCTAAAGGTTAAAAGTAAAGGCTCTAAAGGCTCTCTGCTTTTGTACTTTCCCTAGTTTTCTGCCTTTGCTTTTAATCCACATAATTAGACTGTGCTTTGGCCTGAATCATGTGAGACTGTCAGTCAGTGCATTTGAGATATAGATCTATATCTGTATCTATATCTATATTTACATCTATATCTACATCTTGACCAGGACTGGCTGCATAAATAGCAGGGCCCAATACAAAATGAAAATTCAAGGCCTCATGTTAAATAACTATTAAGAATTTTTAGCAGGGCATGGTGGTATGCACCTATAATCCCAGCCACTCGGGAGGCTGAGGCAGGAGAATCACTTGAACCCAGGAGGCAGAGGTTGCAATGAGCCGAGATCATGCCGTTGCACTCCAGCCTAGGTGACAGAATAAGACTCTATCTCAAAAAAAAAAAAAAAGAATTTCAAGATGCTGACAGTAGAGCATTAAACAAAGTACAGGGTTTATCTAAGTGAGGTAGGAGTCAGGACTTGGAACCAAACTGAGGACTAGCTAAAAAGGTCCTGAAAAGAAGTAGCTTTCCATAAGTCAATCAACAGACCTTACCACCCCTTTCCATGGTAATGACCCTATGAATCAGAAGTTACCATACTCATCCTAGAAATTTTTGCATAAACTGTCCCTGAATTTGCATATAATTAAAAGAAGGTATAACTATGAGTGCAGAACTGTCTCTAAGCTGCTATTGTGGGCACAGTGCACATGGGGTAGCCTACTCTGCAAGAAGCAGTAACTTTGCTGCTTACTGTACAATACCACTTCAATAAAAGTTGCTGTTTAACACTACTAGCTTGCCCTGGAATTCTTTTCTGGGCCAATAACTCTCCTTGGCTAAGCCCCAATTTGGGGGCTTGCATGTCCTACAACGTAAGTGAGGGGCCCTTTTAAGAGCAGGGCCTTGTGTGACTGCATAGGTCACATTCTCATAAAGCTGGCACTGATCTTGATAAATACTACTTGAATTAATAAATGCCTTCTACTGATAAATGATTTCTGTTTTCCTTTCACATTATCTGTCAAGCATATAAACTTAATCAAGATCTTTTAAATGGAGTAGCTCCTCAAAAAGATGGCATAAAGGCCTCTGCCAGGAAGTAAGAGAGTAGGATATCAAAACTGACTGAGGTGACTTCAGGGCATTATTGTGCACTAATTGGAAAACAATGATTACCCTGCCTGTTCTTAAGCAAACAAAATATATTTGTTCTTACTATTTATTCAAATATATTACTCTTATTCTTTTAGATACAAGTATTGTAATAAATAGCTACCAAATAAACAGTTGTTAGTATTGTTAAAATTATTGTTACGTATTTCACATTGCTAAATGGATTCTGGAGCTTTATTAAGAAAACCACTAGAAAATACGCTTCTGTGACTACCGCCGTATTAAGACTGAAGTTGCAATTTCCTTAACTTATGTTATGTATTAAAAATACCAAAATTTAAAGTAGTACATCTTTATCCTCCATAGAAAGCCTAAAAATCAATAATCAGATAAGAAAACCTAATGTGAATATCAAAATGGTTTATATGAAAAATAACTTATTGTACCTAATATATAAAATTGGACACTATTATAGCTAACCAGAAAGAGTTTACAAGGTTTGTTTATTGCTGAAGAATAATATTGCAAATTAAAGGTGTCAAGTCTGAAATGTCAGTCCAGCTCTTGATATTTTAAATGTGTAATCAACACCTCTACCTACAAAATACGGTTGGACTAGCACTCCCTGCCCTGAGGAGCTCTCATTCCATTCATGGTAGGACCTATTATTTAAGCATTAGTTATCATAACGATTTATGCATTATTACAAGCATACTCAGACTCACAAGAATTGCAGCCCAGACTTACGCATTCATTTATAGCTTTAGAGAAAAAAAATATACATCTCAGCATCTCCTAGTGTTGTACTGTTATTGTATCTATGCATATTGACAGACCTTTCATTATCATAAGAACTGCTTTTACCTGGGTTACAACCTCGGGCTCTGACCCCAATCCTATGTTCAACTCTGTCTAAACTGTTTATTCTAGCTTAGAAATAACTTCAAATGTGCCATGTTACAAATAGGCATCTAACCATGTTAATGATGACTTTATTGAAGATAAAAGTAAAGAAATATTTAATAATACAAAAAAGGAAAGCTTCTGTGTTTTTATTGTTGTTTTGTTGTCATCCATTGCAAAGCTGCTTTCTACAAGATGCAGTAAAAACAGCAAGTTGTAAGGAGTCAGAAAAAAATCCAGGCTTAAACGCCAGCTCTGCCACTACCCAACTGATTAGGCTTGGACAAGTTAACTCATCATTCTAAGCCTGCTTGCCTTCTTCATGGGCTGAGCTTGGGAAAACAGTAGGGGAAAAGGCCTATGTGTCTAGAATCAAACTTCCTAACTGGCCTTTCCTCCTTCCTCCTACCTCTTCTAAAATGTCTGGAGCTGAAATTCTGAACTACTCTTTTCTCTTTCCTTCTTCCTCACCCACTTTTGTCTTGCTGAGTTTTTGGATGGTAGTAGTGGCAGCATACTCAATACCTAGCTTTGGGCTGACATTCCAGGGAGGGATGAACTCACATGTCTAGGGCCAAGCTTTCAGCCACAGTAATCTGCTTACATATGGGAGGATTGAGCAAGTAAGTCTAAACATTGATGATAAAAGTAGCCAGGTTTCCTGTTGTTGAACACACATATGCAAATTTGCTTAAACACACAAATTCTCTAGGTTCTCTCTGCTGAAAAGGGCTATGAATGAACACTTTTAGTGCCCAGAGTTTGTTTCTATATACGACTTTCCACTAAAGAAACTAAAATTCCTGGCAGAAATGGCTGATTCCAAGGCAGATCAGGAAAATACAAGATAAGCATGGCACATGTTGTTGTGCCAAAAAATAAGGAAGTGATTAAAGAATGATAAAAACACGTCAAAAGGGGGCTTCTATTGGCCAAGTCTAGGAAAATCTGAAATCAGAATTTAAAAATAATAGCAATAGGCTGGGAGCAATGGCTCACACCTGTAATCCCAGCACTTTGGGAGGCCAAGGCAGGTGGATCACAAGGTCAGGGGTTCAAGACCAGCCTGACCAACATGGTGAAACCCCGTCTCTACTAAAAATACAAAAATTAGCCAGGCGTGGTGGCACCTGCCTGTAATCCCAGGTACAGAGGAGGCTGAGGCAGGAGAATCGCTTGAATCCAAGAGGTGAAAGTTCAGTAAGCCGAGATCGCGCCACTGCACTCTAGCCTGAGCAACAAAGCGAGACTTCGTCTCAAGAAATAAATGAATAAATAATAATAGTAAATGTTAACCCTTGATTAAAATAAGAACTAATGAGTCGGGCCGGGCGCGGTGGCTCAAGCCTGTAATCCCAGCACTGTGGGAGGCCGAGGCGGGTGGATCATGAGGTCAAGAGATCGAGACCATCCTGGTCAACATGGTGAAACCCCGTCTCTACTAAAAATACAAAAAATTAGCTGGGCATGGTGGTACATGCCTGTAATCCCAGCGACTCAGGAGGCTGAGGCAGGAGAATTGCCTGAACCCGGGAGGCCGAGGTTGCGGTGAGCCGAGATCGTGCCATTGCACTCCAGCCTGGGTAACAAGAGCGAAACTCCGTCTCAAAAACAAAAACAAACAAACAAAAAAAAACTAATGAGTCTGTACTGACATAAACAAATAAACAAGAAATACATGGTATAGCAAGGAAAACTCTACCTTACAGTAAAATGCCAACTAATAAACCTAAAAGGTTTGATAACATTAGAAAATTATCATTTGGTATCCATCACAGTAATAACAGATTCAAACAAGAAGCATCAATGGATGCTAAATCTGGTAGGAGAATGTATGATGAGAAACAGAATTTATAGTCTCAAAGCTTCTCCTTACAAAACACAAAGCTTCTCCCCATAAAACATACATTTCCTATTAATTTATGAGTGTGACATATGTACTAATTCACCTTATAACAGAGAAACCTGGCAGATACAATCTTAAAGAAATATGAGTTAACTTCATGAAGCCATGGACTAAATCGAGATCACGTGACACCTAAGAGGATTCACTGATTGAAGTACAGCATCTCTTCTATGATGTTCCTGTGAAGGGGTCACAAACATGAGGAAACATCAGACAAACCTATATTGAGGAACACTTAATCATGTAACCAACCCGTAGTCCTCAAAAATGTCAAAAGTCATGAAAGATAAGGCTGGGTGCGATGCCTCATACCTGTAATCCCAGCACTTTGGGAGACCAAAATCCCTTAAGGCCAGGAATCCGAAACCAGCCTGGGCAACCCCACAAGATCTTGTCTCTTTAATATGTATATTACATTAAATATATATATGAAAAACAAGAAAAGACTGGCAACTATTCCAGATTGAAAAAGACTGAAGAAGCATGATAACTAAAAACAACGAGTAATCCTGAATTAGATCCTAGATCTAAATTGGAAATGATTGGTATAAATAGGGTAATTTAAGTAGAGTCCATGAATAACATGGTGTAAAGAACTTAATGTATATCCCCCAGAATCCATATGTTGAAGCCCTAACCCCCAGTGTAGCTGTATTTGGATTAGGAAGTAATTATAGTTGAATGAGGTCATCAGGGTAGGAACCTGATCTCATGGGATTGGTGTCCTTATAAGAGAGCTAATTCACTCCAATCTATGTAAGGACACAGCAAGATAGCAGATGTCTGCAAACCAGGGAGACCCCTCACCAGGAAGTGAATCCATTGATACCTTGGTCTTGAACTTTCCAGCCTTTAGAACTGTGAGAAATAAATATTTCTGTTGTTTAAGCAACTGGTCTGCAATATTTTGCTATTGGTAGTCCAAGCTGACTATATATGGTAATACTGGATATTTAATACTGGATAAATATTAACTTGTTGATTTTGATGCCTGCTTTGTGGTTTGGAAAGAGTGTCTTCCTAATAAGAAATAAGTAAGTATACAGTTCTAAAACATCAAGTCTAAAATCTATTCTCAAATGGTGTAGAAATGATAAAGATTGAAGAATCTTTATCATTCTCTAATGTTGGTGAAGGGTGTACAAGAAATTTGAGTACTATTATGTTGTAGAAATGTTTTAATTGTTTAATATGTTTGTTAATTGGACATTGAATGTTCTATACATCTCATTCATAATATAAGTAAAAAAAATATTTTACTTGTCATACAAAAGTATTTCATAAACATGAGCTATCCTATCATTTCACTTTATCATCTTAAGATCAGATATGATGCATATTTTCTTTTAATAAAGTAGAAAGCTACAAAGACCAACACCACTTCATTGCTATCAATATTATTGTACACAAGAGTTTCCTTTTGCAGTTATTATATAAAAAATAAAATACTAGAGTCTAAGACAAAGACTGTATTACTGATATATATTTATACTGCTACAAGGAAGGGGTGCCTGGAGAAAAAGAATGGTGAGAGGAAATGTATTGTTGGTGTCAGGAATATCAGTCTATGCTGTAAGAAAATTAAACTATGAGAAATCTCATACTAGAAGAGTTGAAAATCTTGTACAAGAACCAAGGTGCATGCAGATGAAGATGATTTTCAAATATTGTCATAACACAATATGAATAAATCTGTAGAATCATGGAGATCTGGAATTTTTGAGACAGTATGCCAAGGTAAAGAATGAACTCAGAAGGTATTTAGATTTTACTGGTGCTGCAATTTTTTGGCCCCGTGACCACAAGTTAATCAATTACTCATTCAAGGTGACCATCATCACTCATGTGAACTACTGTGATGCTTCCTAACTGTTCTACTTCCATTCTTCCCCTACCTTTAATCCATTCTCCACAAAGTAACCAATATGTTTTTTAAAATGTAAGTCAGATCGTTTCACTTACATACGTCAAACATTTCAATAGATTCCTATTACTTTTAGAATAAAATCCAAACCCGTGGACATGGCTTAAAAGGCTCTGTATTATCAGGTCTTTGTTACCTGTTCTGACCCCATTTCCTACCACTTTTCACCATGGTAGGAACACACTGGCCTCCTTTCTGTTATTCAATCATTTCTAGCTCTTTCCTTCCCCTGGGCCTTTGCTTGGCCTGGAATTGTCAATAAATAGGTAGCTCCTTATCATTGTTCAGGTCTGAACTCAAATGTCACCTCTTCAGAAGGGCCTTACTTTACTACCCCTTCTCATCACTCTCAATCTCATTATGTTATTCCATTGTCTTCACTGCACTGACTGCTATCTGAAATTCCCTTATTTAGGTAACTGTTACTTGATTATCTTCTGAGTCCCTCAGTGGAAAGGTCACTCCATCACATAAGTGATCTTCCGACTTGTTCTGTGTTATAGCGCCAGCAGGTCCATTAATGTTAGGCCCACAGGTGAGAGTGCAATAAATAAATAAAATGTTAAATGACTTAAAGTTTCTCAGGCCTCCAATTTCCTCATCCACATGGTGGGGATAATTATATCTGCTCTGGCCATAGCAAGTAGAAATACAGCCTAACTTTTAACTAAATTCTTACTATGCCTCAGGCATCACGAAAGTCACGTTATATGAATATTCTCACTTACTGTTATGATTTCCATGTCACAAGTAAGGACACCAGGTCTTAGAGAGGCCAAGTCAGTGGCCTACGAGTACAGAGCCATGGTGAGGAGCCGGGTAAAAATCCAGAACCGCCTTGCCTCAGAAGCTAAGCTCTTAGCTGCTATCGTATAGTTTCTAGAAAGATGCTTCCTTTTATGACAGTAAAATCCGCTACGCTGTCTGCTCCCCTCGAGCTCGTCCTGTGGGACGGCTGAAGAAAGCTATTACATCGCCCCACGGGGTTCTTTTCTTTCAGTCTTTCCTTTCCTCATATCTTGGTCACTCTCTCCCCAACAAACTTCAGCTTGACAGCCTCCCTCCCGCTCCAGCTGCGGGGATTTCCACTGGGTAAGTTGTAAAGGGGCAGCAGAGCAGGGGAAGCCGACTGCCCACGGGCTGAGGAAATACAGGTGTCGTGGGTGTCCAAGAGGTCTGCGGTTAACTCAGCAAGGCTTCCTGAGAGAGGGGATGATCCCTGAACCAAGTCGAGGGTAGTAAGCACAAGAGCCAGCGGCCAGGGGACCCCAGGAGAAAAGACCGCGGGAGAGCGCCGCCACGGCTGCTGGGTCGAGACAAAGGCTGGTGGAGTTTAGAAAGATCACAGGCACAACCCCAAGTGATGGCAAGCTTGCAGGCGGACGAGCCAAACGCGTTTTCCTAAACGTTGGAGACGCCCCGGCGGGAAGCGAAGTGACAGGAACAGTCACAAAGCAAAACGCAAACTTACCCATAATCTAGCAACCCGGCCTCCGTAGCCCGACTACAGGCGCTGCCACCTGAGGAGCCTGGTAGCCAAAGCAGCGGCAGGCTCAGCCCAGATCTCGCGATACAAATTACGCCTCGCGAGATTTGACTGCTTGTCCCTGAGAGGCGGGTGGGTGGTCGCTCTGGGGGTTATGGGTGGGGTCTGGCATCCGGCATGGAGGCGCCTCTTTTTCTGTGGCTGGTGCTCGTTTCACCGTGGGTCTACAGCCAGGGCTGCAGAGAGGGTAGAGCCGTTTCTTAGGCCAGAGTGGAATGGGACAAGAGGTGCCGAGAGAGGACTGAGGCTCCTGAGGACCTGGAAGCGCTGCAACCTTGGAGGCTGGGACCCGGCAGTGCAGCCGCCGTGGAGGCCTAAGAGCACGAACCCTTTTAGGCGCGCGCAGGAGGAGGAATGGCGGCGGCGGAACAAGACGGTCCTCACTTACGTGGCCGCGGTCGCCGTGGGCATGCTGGGGGTGTCCTACGCCGCCGTACCCCTTTATCGGCTCTACTGCCAGGTAGGGGTCGGCGTTGCCCGCGTAGTGGCGCGGCGCGAGAGGTGGGGTTGCAGGACAAATCCCGGGACAGCCCTCGCTCTGTGGGTCGTTGGTGGAAGAGGTGACCCATATTATCTACCCAAAAGGAGAGAGGTTCAAAACAGCCACTTAACACCCAAAGTCACCAAAGATATTGGTGGCAGAACTGCAAGGAGCACGGAATTCTTCTTAGTGATTATGCTTATTCCACGCTGCGGAGTGCAACTCACTGATGTATGAGCTCCATCTCACCAAAAAGGTCCGCAGCCTTACCTTCCTGTGCACACACGCTTTTAAAATATATGTTATTCATACATTCACTCTGCAGACCACATGTGTTTTTCCAGAGGGGGTAACTCTGGAAACTGGAGCATGAATTAGTCTTTTGAGGAGCTCTCACTCCCCACCCCCCCGTTAATATGTAACTGTAGTGTACTTAACCTGGACTCTGTTTACACTGCTGCGGTTCTGGGAGTTTGGCGCCCAAGACCAGCAGCATCAGCATCACCTGGGAACCTGTTAAAAGTGCAAATTCTAGGGCCCTACTCCAGGACTGAGTCAGAAACACGGTGGGTGGGACCAGCAGTCTATATATAGTTGATTTTGAGGCCAAGTTTTGAGAACCACTGGCAAGGTGAAGTTTCATGTATTTCATAGATTCTCCTTTGTTCTTAGCTAGTAATTTGCAGCTTTGGCTGGGCATTAGGATCACCCGTGGAGCTTAACGTTAAATACACGTTCCAAGGATCCCCTACCCCAGGGATTCTGGTTAGGAAGCCTAGGAAAGGGACAAGAATTTCGGTTTAAAAATCATTCCACAAGAGCTACATATTGTGTTCATTCAATGTGTTTAAAATAGTGGCTCCTAAAATTCGTTGTACAGCAACATTGGGAATCACCTGGAGAGCTGCTAAAAATCCACACACATTATTCATTTTATCACAATACCAGAGTAGGAACCAGGCATCAGTAATTGTCAAGTATGTTTTAGGTGATTCCAATGTGCAGGAAAGTTTGGAAATTGCTATTTTAACACCATGACTGGTATTCTTAGCTGGAGTTCACTCTTATTGTGTGTGTGTGTGTGTGTGTGCGTGTATTTATTTAAGTTTGTAGAGGTGAGGTCTCCCTATGTTGCTTAGGCTGGGCTCAAGCAGTCCTCCTGCCTTGGCTGGGACTGCAGGCATGAGCCACCATGCCCAGGCTGGGAAGATCAATTTAACTTTTTTTTTAGATGATGAAGCAGCAGAAGACAAAAGAACTTTTCTTTTCTAGCATAGTCTCCTAATGCCAGCATTTATGTGGAAATGTGCAATAATTGATTTCTGAGGATGAGTATAGAATGTGAATTACCTTTCATCAGAGGCCAAGCCCAAGCATAAATTCAAAAACTACCAGTTAGTTAAGTCATGAGCATAACTGAACCAAATCAGCAAATCTGGATCCTTCTCAAACCACCGGCGGCTGGAGGAGTGATTTTTGTCCCTTAGGGAACATTTAGTGATGTCTGAAGACATTTTTGGTTGTCACAACATGGAAGGTGGGGTATATAGGGTGCTACTGGCATCTAATAGGTAGAGGCTAGGAATGCTACTAAACCAACAAGGCACTGCCCCACCCTCAAATAAATTATTCAGCTCAAAATGTACATAGTGCCAAGATTGAGAAATCCTGTCCCAAACTGAAATAACTGATAATATTGTATGTGAAATGTGTCCATGTGCAGTCATAGGTGAGGAAGGCAAATGTAATTTGTAGTCTGTTAAGTTCTTGGAGCTAGTTAGTAGCACAACTAGACTAGAGACCAGGACATCTTTTTAGTTCTCTTTTCTAGTCTTGTCTATTTTACTTTCTCTAGGCATTGAACTTAGAAATTGGAAGAACTCATGTTCAAAGAATATATCAGGGAATCTTTATTAAGGAAGGACACTTAAACATATTTTTATTCAAGTAACTTAAATTCTTCAGGAAAAGGAGTTACATCTTAAACATTATAGCAGGCAGGCAGAAGGATATACAAAGATAAAGGCTTGCCCTCTGATGCATCTTTTAGAGATACAATGTAATTCAGTAATGTTGCATGGCAGTTGAATGAAGTTAGTTGACTTGTGTAACAAACAGAAGATGCTAACACTGTGTCTTGCTGGGAGTCATCCCCTAGCCTCAAATTTTTTTTTTTTTTTTTTTCCCTAGCATAGTAACAGGCAAATTATCTGGAAATCAGAATTTTGGCAACCTCAAGTATCAGAAGAAAGATGACCTTGGACGTAAGGGCTTTTTCTTTAAAAGTACCTGATGACAAGGAAATAATTATCATGAATAAATGAAGTGTCAGACACAAGTATTCTTGATGCCCTATGATTATTTGATTCTCTGGCCATAGAGATTAGGTGCTCTAATTAGTGATTTATATAAAAGCTCTACTATACAGGGAAAGATCCAAAAACATGACCAACATGGGAAAATACTTATGATGCCTTAGAAAAGCAGAATATATTAGTAGAAGTGAAGCTACAATCTAATTTGGATTACAAAAGCTGTGATATGGAAAAGGACCAGTCAAGAATATGGAAAAATTGAATTATTTAAGTATTTTCAATGAAATTGAAGTCATGGGTAAATTTTATTTCTAATAATGACTAATAGTTAATATACTAGCAATAAAGGGAAATGTGTTTTTTATAAATGGCTTAGCTGGAAATTGTGACTTCTATTGTAAGTGACAATAGTTCCCTTATCTAGTGAATCTGCTTTTCCCAAATGACTCATTTGTGACCATGCCAGGTAACCAAGGGATTGCTGAAAAATAGGAATGTCTTTAACAAATACAGGCTCATGACATCCCAAAAGTGGTCAGAATCTTGACGTGGTTACACAAGTGGTTAGTATGTAAACTTGGCTCCAGATAAATTATTAATACTAAATTGTTTTTAAACTTTTTATCAAATAAATAGATCATCAACACCTAAAAGTATTGTTTAACATGTTTGGTATCTTTTTCTAGACTACTGGACTTGGAGGATCAGTAGTTGCAGGTCATGCATCAGACCAGATTGAAAACATGGTGCCTGTTAAGAATCGAATCATTAAAGTTACCTTTAATGCAGATGTGCATGCAAGTCTCCAGTGGAACTTCAGACCTCAGCAAACAGAAATATTTGTAAGTGACTAACCAGTCATTAAAAGATTACTTTATTAATGTAAATTCCTTTTTTTCATCACTTAAACTGTCAGAGGACTACTTTTAACAATGCAATTCTAATAAAACAGGGCATTTTCCCTTGTTCCAAACTGACTTTTACTATTATGTAACTTAAAAGTTAACATATAAATTCTGTTGCATTAGCTGTAAGGCATTATCAAAAAGTAGTCTGTGGGAATAAAAAAATTAATAATAATGGAACCTGTCAGTATTTTGAAATGAAGCTTAGATGAGTGAAACAGTTGGGAGTAGCAGTAGCTGTCAGGCCATATAGCTTCCCGACATCCTCTGGCATAGAAGATATGGGAAAATCATTGGTTACAATGAGTAGTTTACTGATTTATATAAAAGGTATCCCTGTCCTTTGAAAAGAAAAAAAATCGAGGGCCTTTGAAGTAATCAATAAATAGTAAATAGTTATATTATATTCCAGTGAGACTAAGTGAGACTGTCCTAAAAGCTTTCCTAAAATTTTAACCAACTGTAATCTTGGGAAGATTTTAACTGATACCTTATTAACTGAGGATTAGCCAGTGGAGTTAATCAACTCGTAATGGAAAAGCCTTATAAATATTAGTGCTTTCCCAGTTTAGTAAACATGACTGAATCTCTTTAATAATTAAAGATTTTATAGGTTATGATTATGAATATTATCCAATTACATGGTCGTATACAAGGTATTAGTGGCTGAATTGGTACAAGTGACAGAATATCTTTTGGAAATTTTAACCTTTGCTATCTTCTTATTTTCTCCAAACAAAGTATTAACACTTGTTGGCATAATAAAGTTTCTAGTCAGTTTTATTATGGTTTTAAGGTAAGTTTAATGTTGATACTTTTTTTAAAAACTAGTCAATCATGACTTTCAGGTATAAGTGTTAAAGAAAAGTTGGGCTTGGGCTGTGATATGATTGGGTTGGACACATTTTAAATAATGTAATTTGCAGATTATTCCTTGAAGACTTCAAATTTACAAGAGGACAATTCATAACTAATTATGGATATGAGAACATTGGTTCTTCATTGACATATGCAAGTAAGTTTTAAAGTCAGATACGTTTGTGGGTTATACTCACAATTTATTTTGCTGAACCCTGCATTAGATTAGGTATTATGGTCTGATGAATAGGCAAAATAATTAGACTAGCAGGAAAAAGAGGAACTGTGTGAGATAGAAAGTATTGATAATTTATATCCTTTAAAACAGGTGGTTCCAGGAGAGACTGCACTGGCATTTTACAAAGCTAAGAATCCTACTGACAAACCAGTAATTGGAATTTCTACATACAATGTTGTTCCATTTGAAGCCGGACAGTATTTCAATAAAATACAGGTACAGCAAAATGTAAACTTTACAAAATATTTGATAAAGGTACATGAAACTTAGTGTTTTAGTAGATCTTGTGGTTTCTGAAAACTAACTTCTTCTAAACGTCAAGCTCTTTTTCTTCGTTATCTATACTTGCTATGCAGAGATTGAGAACCAAATCAAATGGATATCTGCTTCTAAGGTTAGAATTTGTTCTTGATCCGTAAAGCAGAACTCATTGAGATGAAAAGATGCTCTTATTTTATCACAGAACTATGTATTTAACAGTATGCTTATTAAACTCAAGAAGTGTACTGGAATGCTAAGAAGATAACTGTATTAGTTTCTGTTATGTAATATGACAATAGAAATGTTATTAAACAAAATCTTCTTATAACTTCTAGTGCTTCTGTTTTGAAGAACAAAGGCTTAATCCCCAAGAAGAAGTAGATATGCCAGTGTTTTTCTACATTGATCCTGAATTTGCTGAAGATCCAAGAATGATTAAGGTTGATGTTATCACTCTTTCTTACACTTTTTTTGAAGCAAAAGAAGGGCACAAGTTGCCAGTTCCAGGATATAATTGAAGTCAGCAACTAAGTCTTCCTTCAGAGTTGTGGTTTTTGGGAAAATCATGTATCCTGCCTTCTCAGATGAGAAATATTGTACAATAATTTGAAGCCTTATATTTTAAATAGCTATTTTCTCAACTAATTTATTTCACTTAAAATTGAGAGAACAGGTTCAGCTTTTATCATAAGAAACCCACATGTCTAGCTAGAATATATGGCTGACCAGTCAATCCCATACTGAAGAGTTTGATAGTGTTAAAATAAGCTGCTTTGTTTTTTAAATATGCAGGCATGGACTTAATGGTTCGGCTTAAGTCTATAGTTCCCTTCTAGATTATTCACTCTTCATAATTATAGCAATGAATCTGAGAATGTTTTCAAAAATGTATGCTCAGGGTTATCTGTTTCAAGTCATAGGCCAGAACTTCTGACCATGTTTATTATTTTGTCTAAAAGAGTTGGTTGCTATTTTGAACAGTCAGTATTTTAAAAGCTCAAAGTAGAAGAGGAGTCACTAAGCCCTAACAGCTTGTCCAAAGATTTAAATTCTTATTTCAAATTTGACTTTTTGTCCTATAAGATCTAGGGCTATTTTATATTCAGAGTTCTGAATAATTACTTTGAAATTGTCCTATCATGAAATTGAAATAAAATAAGTATATTTACTAGGCTGATAGCTTTTACCATCATCTTTACAAATCCATGAATGTTAAAATGTACAGGTGGGATTGTGATTTACTGACATCAAAAGTTCTTCTGGGAACAAACTTTGTAAAAAAAAAAAAAAGATGTATTAAATTATTTTAATAGTGATTTATTTTTCATCAAATGTAAAACTTATTCTGAATATTTTCCAGTTGTCTGTGTTCCAAATAGAAATGTTAAGTTATAGTAAAAAGAGAGAAAATACTATTTAGCATTACAAAGAATCAAAAAGGCCACCCAATGCAGAGTCTAGTGACCTGTTCAGGACACCTAAAATATAATTAAATGACAATCATCAAGGCTTTAACAATTTATAATTCTAAACCAGAGGATTATTTATAAAGAAGTGCAAATTGACTTTTACATTCAACTTTAGTTAAATGAAGGCACTCAGTATTTATTCTTCCAGAATAATACATTCAGTTTCTCTCATTTTATTCTTTCATCTATTCAGAATTATTTTATAGTAAGATAATCTCTTATACACAGCTGTGTGATGATTTGTAAATGTAGGAAGGCCTGTGAAACATATGACACTGCAGTTAAATTGGTTGGCCTAAGGACTAAGTAATTATTTTTCTGCTAAAGTTTTAAGTTGAGTATTTGTTCCAAACAAGTTCTGTTGAAATCTCACGCTGTTGTCAGGAATCACTGTTATCCTGGAACTGTTATTCTTCTGTTTAATCTTCATAATAGCAGAAATGTTCCACCGTAGCTTTGACATGTTGGTAGGTAGGTATTGTCTTCCAGGCCTCAAAGCTGCACAGAGAGTTGGCACCTTTGATGTGGCTAGTGAGGTGATCATCCTCTTTCTTCTAGAATAGAGAAGAAAATGGCCAGTATTCATCCTGTCCTTCTCTTTCCCCATTTCTTGGTAACTCTCGTACTTGTCTCTCCTGGGAGGCTGGAGAGTCACAGTCTAGTAGAAAAAAGGTAAGAATGTGCTTCTTCCATAGGGGAGAGTATAAGAGGAATAAATAAGTTTAATAATTCATTGGTGACCATTAAATAGTAAATACATGGGATCAGTAGTGCTGAAAATGGGAAAAACTCAAGACCTATTTGGAGGAGAAACAGTAAATGGGTTTACTGGTACCAGTTAACAAGTATTAACTGCACATGAAAGACAAATGCCTGATTTCAGTGCTACGTCTATTGTTCATCTATTTTTGTTAGCACTAATGTTTCTATACCATAACTAATGCATTCCCAAGCCTTATTATTTACAGATGACAGAAGCACAAAGAATGATTTTCATTAGTGAATAATGGTTCCCCATAATTTGAGTGATTCAGGAGAACTCATATTTCAAAGTGTCAGACTCAGATGGCCCTTACAAAATATAAATACTAAATACATAAAGTGATAATTATACTGAAATTATTTGTAATATGGAATTAAGTTGTGTAAGTTGAAGTTTTTACCTCAGTCAACATGATTTTGAGCTCCTTTGTCCTGGTGAGCATCAATTTCTTCATAAATAGCTCTGAAACAAAGCCATCACAGCAAAAGGGTTATATATCAATATCAAATGCCATTTTGGTTTTTAATTGCCAGTACCATAATTAAAAATTGAGCTGTTTTTGGAGTTCAGGCTACATATGAGTAAAAATAAATCTCTGCCCTGAAGTATATATTCTAGTTTTCTTAAATTCTAATGTTACACTTCTCTTATTTATTTATTTATTTATTTATTTTTTGAGACAGAGTCTCACTCTGTTGTCCAGGCTGGAGTGCAATGGTGCTTTCTTGCCTCACTGCAACCTCTGCCTCCCAGGTTCAAGTGATTCTCCTGCCTTAGCCTCCCAATTAGCTGGGATTACAGACACATGCCACCATGCCCAGCTAATGATTTTGTGTATTAAGTAGAGAAGGGATTTCACTATGTTGGCCAGTCTGGTCTTGAACCCCTGACCTCAGGTGATCCACCCATGTCAGTATCTCAGAGGGCCAGGATTACAGGTGTGAGCCACTGTGCCTAGCCTTAATGTTGCAATTCCTATTTCTCTTTTTTTTTTTAAGATGGAGTTTTGCGCTTGTTGCCTAGGCTAGAGTGCAATGGTGCAATCTGGGCTCACTGCCATCTCTGCCTCTCAGGTTCAGGCAGTTCTCCTGCTTCAGCCTCCCGAATAGCTGGAATTACAGGCATGCGCCACCATGCCTGGCTAATTTTGTATTTTTAGTAGAGAAGGGTTTTTTTTCATGTTGATCAGGCTGGTCTTGAACTCCTGACCTCAGGTGATCTGCCTGCCTCGGTCTCCCAAAGTGCTGGGGTTACAAGGGTGAACCACCACACCCAGCCTCCTATGCCCATTAAAAGTATGTATTTTATAGAACCAATTCATTTTTCCTTGTGGTTTAAATGAAAAATATGGCTCATATTTGGACAGTTTATGTTTTGCTTGAAAAACTATTCAATTTCTTCTGGTTTCAAACATTAAAAAAAAATAGGCCATGTACAGTGGCTCACACCTATAATCCCAGCACTCTGGGAGGCTGAGGTGGGTGGATTGCTTGAGTCCAGGAGTTCAAGACCAGTCTGTGCAACTGGTGAAATACCATCTCTACAAAAAAATGCAAAAATTACCAGGTGTGGTGGTATACACCTATACTCCAACTACTCAGTAAGCTGAGGTGGGAGGATCACTTGAGCCTAGGAGGCGGAGATTGCAGTGAGCTGAGAACGTGCCACTGCACTCTAGCCTGGGCTACAGAATGAGACTCTTGTCTCAAAATAATAATAATAATAATAATCTTCCAGCTTATTTAACTTATGTGATTAAAAACCAGACTCCTCAAGCCACCTATAGCTCATCACTGTCATTTCTGTACTTTTCTTTATATTGTATTTTTTCTATGACATCCTTCATTCTTTTTTTGAACTCTTGTCACCCTGGCTGGAATGCAGTGGCGCAATCATGGCTACTGCAGCTTCAATCTCCTAGGTTCAAGTGATCCTCCCACTTCAGCCTCTCGAAATGTTGGGATTAGAGGCGTGAGCCACCATGCCTGACTCATTCAATTCTATTTGTGTATCTTACATATATCTATAGCTGGAAAATATCTATACCTGAAACCACAATAACATTCATATATACAGTATAGCAAAACATGGCTGAGGAAAAGCCTCAAAAATCACAGCACTATGAAACCATAATCACCAAGTTCAGAAGGCCCCAGAATGGTCATATAATTTTAATGTTTCCTTAAGAAGTTTGGTCTCTCATCTCCCTCAAAACGATGTCAGCCTTCTTTACTCTCCTCAAACCTCTGACCAATTTGGTAGAAACCTCATTCTTAATACATTAAATGTCTTGATATGGACACTTCCTCATCTTCCCATCACTAAATCTTCAAGTTTATCTTCATTTGTATTGTCCTTTATTTCTGTGATCTGGAGTAGATAGCTACTCCAGACTTCTCAAGCACTTCACCCATTCAGTTATTCTCCCCTTCCTGAGTCTTCAGCCTCTCCTTCTATGCCAGGTCCTATCCCTCGACTTTCACAGATTCTCCAACATCTCCCATATCTCTTATTTTATACAAAGTATGGTCTTTAATTCTACCTCTACTTGTAGCAAATGTCTTGGTGTCCTCTAGCTACCAACCCCTTTTTCTTTTCTTTTTTTTCTTTTTTTTGAGACGGAGTTTTGCTCTTGTTGCCCAGGCTGGAGTGCAACAGTGTGATCTCAGCTCACTGCAACTTCCACCTCCTGGGTTCAAGCAATTCTCCTGTCTCTGCCTCCCGAGTAGCTGGAATTACATGCACCCCCCACCACACTCGGCTAATTTTTGTATTTTTGGTAGAGACGGGGTTTCTCCATGCTGACCAGGCTGGTCTCAACTCCTGACCTCAGGCAAGGCGTGAGCCACAGTGCCCAACCCCAAACCTGTTTTCATCATTGCTTCACATTTAAGTTCTTATCTGCGCTTAGCTGTCTCTACTTAATCTCTTCTCTGCTTTTCAAATGCACTGAAATTTGGCATCTGTCCCCATCAATCCATCAAATAGCTTTTACAAAAATCATCAGTGACCTCTATGTAATCCATTGTCTAGTTTTCAGTTCTTATCTTGTCTGCCCTTAGCACTGATTTTCTCAGTTGTACTCATTCCTCTTTGCTTCCAAATTACAGTTTCCATATCTGGTTCTGAGCTCCCTATTAACTTTTTTTACTCTTGGCTTTGGCATTTCCATTTCCTTGAATGTGCCAGAACTCTTTCCTCTGGGTCTTGGTTGTTCCCTGGACCTACAATACTCATTTCCAAACTTTTAACTAAGAATTGCAGGTCTCAGCTTTAATGTTCCCTGAAGCTTTCTCTAACCTCCATTTAAATTAGTTCTGTTATACACTTTCGATTTGCCATATTCTTTCATAACACTAACACAAATTGTAAACATGTATTTGGTGATTTGTCTAATTTCTGTATCCATGCTACATTTAACCTCTGTGAGGACAAGGGAGCATGTTTCTTGTTTAAAATTATAAATTAGTCTAGTCATAGTCCCTGGCACATAATATTGAAATAAATGAATCGTGTGTCTCTTCATAAACATACTGTTTGTCCTGGTAGAGCAAAAATTGTCAACCTGGGGTTCATGGACAACCAGTGATATGAAAAAAACCCAGAAATTTCCTGCAAGATCCTCTGCTTTTCCTTGGAGGGAGTCCCTGAATTTCATGGGACTTCAAAAGAACTGAGACATTCTGACCCCCACAAAGGAAGACCCATCACAATGATAGAGTTCCAAAGATTCACCTCTCTAGCTTTTTACTGTCTCTCCCACCTCCAGTATCTGTGACACTGCCATATCTATATATAGCAATCTTTTAATTTGAATATAATCAAGAACCTTTTCACTACCTATTTGGAGAAACTGATAACAAGTTTTTAGAAAGCATACCTAGTTTAGTGCCGGTTTCTTAAACCCCTAATATGATCAGTGATAAGGTAGGAAAAAATACATAATGAAAAAGTATTAACATTTGTGCATAAATCATTGAGGGCTTAAATCAGGGACCAGAATATCAAATGTCTACACGTGTCAGCCAAAGAGATGCAGAGGGTTGGGTGGGGCTGTGAAGCAGATAGGAAGGGTCTCCAGGGATTATAGGAATACAATCAACTTGAGTAATCACCACTTTTTTCCCTACACGCTGTGTGGAATGTAGCCAGCTAGCTGGTTTAAACCAGCTCGTGACAGACCCCAGCAATTTACAGATGGATCCCAGTGTACTTTCCTCATTACCATGCCAACATCTCTACCCCGGGAGATGGCTATAACTTCATTACCATAACATGTGACTTATGTGCTGAAATAACGATTCACTGCATCTGCACAACTGCAGCCCCTCTACATTCAATGACATACCCTCTTCCCTCTCTGCCACCACATAAAACCCTCCTGTCACTTTCCTGCTTTGGAGAGTATGCCCAGTGCTTCATTTGTGACAAGTAATAAAACTCCTGTTGCTCAAAGCCTGCCTTCTTTGTTGGTTATAGTGGCTTATCCTATAATCCCAGCACTTTGGGAGGCTGAGGCAGGAGGATCACTTGAGCCCAGGAGTTCAAAACCATCCTGGTCAACAAGACCCCTTCTCTATTTAAAAAAAGATAAATAAAAAGGCCAGGCACAGCACTTTGGGAGGCTGAGGCGGTTAGAGGAACTTGAGACCGGGAGTTCGAGACCAGCCTGACAACATGGCAAAACCCTGTCTCCACCAAAAATACAAAATAGCTGGTCGTGGTGGTACATTCCTGTAGTCCCAGCTACTCAGGAGGCTGGGGCGTGAGAATTGCTTGAGCCTGGGAGGTGGAGGTTGTAGAGAGGCGAGATCACCCCACTGTACTCCAGCCTGGTGACAGAGTGACACTCTGTCTCAAAAAAATAGCCAGGCATGGTGGCACACCCCGATAGTCCCAGCTACTTAGGAGGCTGAGTGGGGAGGGCTGCTTCAGCCTGGGAAGTCAAGGCTGCAATAAGCCGTGATCACACTACTTTATTCTAGTTTGAGTGACAGAGTGAGACCCTGTCAAAATAAAATAATCTCTGTTCTCATGTAGAGTTGTCTATTACCAGATGAATCAATCTCAGGTTTTTTGGTGGGTAACAAGTCTGGCATCCCAGATGGGACCCAGGACTGAGACCTGACTTACGTCCCTTATAGGCTCCTGGCAGGCAAAGCAGTAGGCTGTGACAACATGCCTGGGCCAACTCACCTAAGTTGCCAAGAGGGAGACTAGAGAAGGGCCTTGGGACCCCCGACCTGGTATCTAGTGTAGTCCACTGACGAGCACCACAAGACTTTTTGCTCAGTTCTCTGAAACAGCAGCCCCATAAACTACTAAAAGAGTGGTCTGGGTTTTGATCATTAGGACTCTGGGTTGTCAGTATTAGGACTTAGGTGAAGGGATCCAGGATTGTTGAGAAAAAGGACTTCCTCCTTTCAGGTCTAGAGACTGAGAGACATCTCAGTCATTTTAACAAGGGGATTCCCCAATGTAAAGAGGCTACTACTCAGCCTCAGCCCATAGGTGGCATGTAAAAATGCAGGCTTCAGGCTACCAGAGTATCCAAATGATCAAGAAGTTCAAATTTTTTATTTTCAAATATCCAAGTTTTCAGCTGTTGGCAGTTGTGGTCTTAGGATACATACTGGTTTTCCTCTAAGGTTCCTGGCTCACAACTCCCATAGCCCTTGTTATATAATGGTAGGTATGTTGGGCTTTAGGAGCCAGCCTCAGGAAACAGAATCCCTCTGACCCTCTCCAGTCCTCCTTTCACCTGCCCCAAGGCACCACTCTGATTGCCCACCTTTTTGACTGTGGGAGTAAAAGCCTCCCTAGAGAGGGTCCTGCCTTATATACTGGGGGAAGGAATGCTGACATCAAGAAGCTTCCATTAAAAACCCAAGAGGACTGGGTTGGGCTTGGGGGCTGGTGGGGTCAGTTTCTGGATAGCTGAACACGTGGAGGTTCCTGGGGCATGGGACTCCATGGAGGGCATGGAAGCTCCATGCCCTTTCCCTCATGCCTCACCCTGCACATCTCTTCATCTGTATCCTTTGCAATGTCTTTTATAATAAACCAGTAAATGGCCCAGGCTTGACTGGTGTCTGGGAAGGTTGGCGTGAGGGTGGTAGGGACTGAGCTCTCAATCTACCTGACACTATCTCCAGGTAGATTGTGCTGGAATTGAATCAGAGGACACCCAGCTGGTGTCCAGTGTAGAATTCATTCCTTGCTTGCTGGTGGAGAGAAATCCTCACATAATTGGGGGGGAGTCACAGAAGTCTCTGCATTCATTGTTGTATTAGTGAAACAGCCGAGGAAAAACATAGTTTAGAGTTTCCCGAAACAGCAATTAATTTTTAAAAATGCACATTTAAATTCGGCACAGGTCAAACAATACAAAACAAACTAAGCCAAAAAGAAAGAAAAAAAAAAAAAACCCAACTGCAAGCAAGCCACAGCCTGTAGACTATCAGTTTCTGAGCAATTATTTCCAATAAACGTGCTTTAATAATTTTTAACAATTTGGGGGGTAACCTTCAGTCACTCAAAGTATATCAAAGTTCTAATGACCTTACAATTCCATTAATATTTACATATCTTGACCAATATGAAACCATAAAATAATGCTGCTTTAAGGATTTTAAGTAATAAATAATTGTTATACTAATGCTTTAGAAGACTAAAAACAAGTTCTGAGTTTTTTTTTTTTTTTTTTTTTTTTTGCATCAGTTCTTACAGAACAGCTAAAATATTCCGTCAATGTAGCATAAACTTATATCACCAATTAGTGACTAGTACCCTTCTCAAGCTGAAGAGAACCTGACTTTCTGCCAGCGAATCTATGAGGAATCCATTAAGCATGTTAGTTCCAGTTATTTCTTAAAGTGCAACCCAAGCATTTTTATTTTTCAGTCACAAGGCTGGAATGATAAGACCATTAAGAGTAACAGCTGCCAGAAAACCTCATAAGGCATTTTTAACAAGGCCATCCATTTCTGCCAAGACCTAAACAAAGTTAAATGTATAACCAAGCCCTGTTAGCTCTGCTATCAAAGGGAACCAAGACAAAAAATAATCATTTTGTAAATGACTTACTCTGTAGTGACAGCAGGAGCCAAGGGATCAAACTCCATTACCTCGTAGTAATTAGGTGGCTGGAGATCACTCTTTGTCATTGCTTTAGGCAAAAAAAAAGAGGCCAGTAAACACACATTGTGCTTTTCAAGGAGTACATGCGATTGATATTCTTTTTATAGTTTAGACTTTGAATATTAGGTCGTAGTAAACACAATCAAAACAAACAGACTGGTGTTCCGATGCTTCTCCCAAGTTCAGGAAATCTGTATATAACAAAAAGGCTTCCAAACTTCAGCTACCAAAACTCAGCTAAAGGTTCATTTACCTTAGCATTCAAAACACAATATTCAGTTCAACACAAGCATTTTTACAATATCCTAAAGTTAGTCATAATGGTATCTGCCCTGAATTTGTTTCATTAGCTTAAAAATACAAAGGAGCACCTCTAATTTCTCTTCTCTATTTTCAATTACCAACAAATATCTGGCAGACTCATATATTCTCTCATAAGTTTCCTTGTTTGATGCAAACAGTAAGGTCCCATGTACCTGGATGATTGCTGGGCAAAGATGGCAGCCTCTGGTTTGATGGTGCTGCTGCAACGGTTTGTAGACTAACCGGCTGTAGAAACACTGAATTTGAATGTTCCAGAAACTGAAGAAAGCATAACAGATGTTCATGTAAACATTCTACATTAAGCTTTTCTTTTATTAGTTAGACTCCTACACTTCCAAGTACATTGTTCCAAGAACCATACACTTTGAACTGGACAAGAACAAGTAGTTTTTAATAATTATTTCTTTTTTGGTAATAATCACTTAAGAGATTTACTACTTTTCTGCTGGGCATGGTGGCTTATGCCTGTTATCTTAGCAGTTTGGGAGGATGAGGCAGGAGGATTACTTGAGCCCAGAAGTTCAAGATCAGCCTAGGTAACAGCAAAACCCCAGCTCTACAAAAAAAAAAAAAAAAAAGAAAAAATTAGCTGGGCATGGTGACTTGTACCTGCAGTCCCAACTACCCCAGAGACTGAGACAGGAGGATCCCTTGAGCCTAGGGGTTTGAAGCTGCAGTGAGTTATGATCATGCTACTATATTTCATCCTAGGTGACTGAGACCCTGTCTCAAAAACAAAAATTTACTATATAAGTCTGGTTTTATGCCTATTGCACCCCATATCCCATAGAAACTATGAAATTAAAAACTACAACACATTTTGCTTTTAAAAATGAAGCAGATTCAGGGGTTCAGGCCAGATTCTCTGTTGTTTCACTCTGATAAATCAGTCAGCCTCGAGTAGGAAAAGAAAAATCTTAAATCTACAGAGAAGCACTCAGTAATATAACAAAATCAGGACTGAGAAGATAAAGATTAAAATCTTAATTAGAAATACCTGTTCTCATAATTTCCTCATTCATTCTACAAATATTTCCTGGGAACTTACCAGCTGCCAGGTACTATTAACAAAGCAGTAAAGCAGACCAAGTTCCTGACTTCATGATGCAGACAATGTGGGCAGGAACAGATTTCCAATGGCATGTGCTCTAATATAAAAGCAGAGTAGTGGGTGGGAGAGACAGGTGGAATACTGCTCTAATAGGTCATGGTCAGGAAATGTCTCATCATTGGGGGCATTTAAGCAGAGCCTGAATAAAGTGAGTCTTGTGATTACTAGAGAGGATACGAGTACATAGTCTCTGAAGTGGGGGAAGCCAATGTGGTTGGAACAAAGTGAGCCAAGGTAGAGAGGGGTAGGAGGTGAGGCTGAGAGGTGACAGGTGGGGTCAGATTAGCATTTCAGGCATTTACTGAGTAAAATGGAACGAGGAAGAAGATCATAGGTGGGTTTTGAGCAATTGAGTGATATAATATGACTTTACTTTTTAAAAAAGAATGCCCAGTTTTTGTTTTGAGAATAGGTTATAAGGTGGGCAGGAGGGATGTGAAGGGAGGCAAAGGTTGAAAGAGAGCATCCCTTAGAGGCCACTGCAATGTCCATCTGATGGTGGCTTGGACTAAGATGCAGAGGTGGAGGTAGTGAGAAGTGGCTAGATAATTGACATATTTTAAAAGTAAAAGGTACAAGTAACAGTAAAAAGGTGGATGTCAAGCACTATTACCCAAGGTTTTTGACCTATGCAGCAAAGAGTAGAGTGGTCATTGAGGTGGGAAGTCTGCAGGAAGGGCAGGTTGAGAGTGGAGCCTGGGAAGAAATCAAGAGGGGAGATATGAAGTGAAAATGAAAATATGAGTTGCGAGTTTAAATGGGTGTCTGGGCTAGAGATACAAACTTGTAGGTTGTCAGAAATTGAAGGGTTATTTCAAGATATGAGACCAAAAGACCACAGAGGAATGAATGTAGATAGAGAAGTCCGAAGCCTGATCCCTGGGGTCTCCAACAATGAAAGGTCAGTAGAGGAGGAAGGGCCAAGAAAAGAGATGGAGAAGAAATGAAAGTGAGGCAGGAGAAGAACCAAAGTGACTGGTGTCTGAAAGCCATGTGCGCAAGAAGGAGGAGGAAGTGATCAACTTTGTGATATATTGCTGATAAATTAGATAAGACGAGGGACCGTGGAACTGCAGTTCTAAATTTCACAACAGAGAAGTCACCAGTGACCTTGACAATAGTTATGCCCATAAGAAGGGTAGAAGAGCATGTCTGAAGTCTGTCAAAGAGAATGCAAGGAAAGAAAGTGGAGACAGCAAATACAAACTCCAAAAAAACTTTGATCCTTAACCATCTTGCTAACAGGGGCTGCACATCAATACATTGCTGAGCAGAACATGAGAATTAATGGCCGTGAGTTCTTTTCTGGCCACGATAATCTGCTGACTAGGTGCACTGTTAGAAAAGAGTTTTGCTACTCACGTTATCATACTTGTGGCTTGAGGTGAGGTTTTGGCTGGTCCTTTGGGGAAACCTAGGATAGTGTGATAACACAGCATGATTACCCTACAGTGAGAACACAAATGCAAAAAATAAGATGATTTTCTTGGTCTAAAAACAAAACCTAAAACATACCTTCAGCCCGCATAAAGTATCATTTTGTGACAACAATGTATAAATCAATTGGTTTCAGTGCCCATCAGGTTATGATACCAAAATACCAAAGAGATAAAGCACTATCCTTTGGCAGTGGGAGCCCTAAGACGGTGGAGTGTGCACAGAACACTAAGAACACAGCCTTCAGTCTTTCCATCAGAGTAGCTACCATCCCATCATTTCCTAAAGGATGAGAAGTACTGTAGAACACAGGTTAAGAAGAAAGCTGTGAGGATTCCGGTCCAGGATAGAGTGGAACAAATGTACTGCACCCTGTCTCTCCATTGAATGTCACTGTTAAAGGTGGATGGAATGCAGAGAGCAGCTATTTGAAGACTCTGAGAAATAGGAGCAGCCTGATTAAGAAAGAAGATCAAAATTGATGTATTGCTGAACTGTTGGTGAATTTACCATTTTCTGTCCCTTTGTATTTCCTGATCAAATGCAATGCAGCCTGAACCCCAGGCATCAATGAGGACAGACAGAGCTCTAGGAGAAGGCCTCTCATTCCCCCTCGAGGAGCAGGAAAGGGAAACAATCCTAACACTCAGAATGTGGAAATCTCTTGCCCCTTTTTTATCTTCTCTGTTCTGTCAGACCCTAAACCACAGGCAACCCCATGGTGGCTGTAGTGACAGCAGAGACAATGACACCAGTAGGAAACTGAAACACAGTGAGAGGAGTCTTCCTCTCCAACAGAAGCTGTGATACCCACAGCTTTTTTCCTTAATGTCCTGCCATTTAGTCACAGACATAAGCACAGTCAAGGAAATGTCTGTTATCACAGGGTAACTAAACCTCCAGTTTTATGACCAAAGAAACAAAAAGGGGAGTCCCAGGAAACTAGAAAGTGCCAGATAAATCACGATGATAAAGGATTCAGGAAAGCAACCTCATAAAGTTGTTTGTGAAATATCTAGATCACCCCCTGACCTGTACATGCATGGATCCCATCTCAGTCAGGATGCCAAAAACGGTGAGAAGTGAACAAACGACCTGCTGTCTAGACCTTAGATTGACCACAGGATGGAACATACATGAGACATATTTGAATAGCACTGCAAAGGCTTTGAAAATGTAGCTGGACACTGGAGCCACAGCCCACAGAAGGCAGCTAAAATTGTGGTATGAATCTAGCCAGGTTGTTTACATACTGAAATCAAAATATCAACATTTTTGACATAATTTAAATTAAGACCAAGAATCTCCTAATAAAACATTAAAAATGCCCAAATAGAATCCAAAATTATGAAGCATATGAAGAACCATGAAAATTTCAACTTGCACGAGAAGACAATAACAGATATAGATGCCAAGAGGACCCAGAAGTTGAAATTATCTCAGAGATGTTTAAGGCAGTTATTGTACACATGCTCCATAGAACTGCAAACAATCTTTAAAAAAAAAAAGAAAAATTAAAAAAAATGAAAAAGTAGATAGTCTCAGCAAAAAAACGTAAGATATAAAGAACCAAAATGGAATTTCAGAACTAAAAACTACAATAACTGAATTTTTAAAAAAATTAACAGAAGTCCGGGTGTAGTGGCTCATGCCTGTAATCCAAGCACTTTGGAGGCCAAGGCAAGTGGATCCCCTGAGGTTGGGAGTTCATGACCAGCCTGACCAACATGGTGAAATCCCATCTTTAAAAAAAAAAAAATAACAGAATGAGCTCAATAGCAACATGGAAAAGGCAGAGGAAACAGTAGGTGAACTTGAACATAAATCACAGAAAGTATCCAATCTAAACAGACTGAAGCAAAGAGTACAAAAAAAAAAAAGGAAACAAACAGGACCTCAAACATCTATGAGACAGTGGCACAGGTCTAAAGTTTGTGTCTTCAGGGTTCCAGAAAGCAGAAAGAGTATAGTCCTGAAGAAAAGAAAGACTAAAAACATCACAAGTTTGGTGCACAAACCACATTCAAGAAGTTCCATTAGTGGGTTAAATGGTGGCCCCTAAAATGCATGCTCATGTCCCAATTCCCAGAACCTGTGAGTGTTACGAATGTTATCTTATTTGGAAAAAGGGTCTTTGCAAATGTAATTAAGGATCTTCAGATGAAGATGTCATCCTGTATTATCTGGGTGGGCCATAGATCCAATGATAAATGACCTTGAAAGAGAAAGGCAGAGTGAGATTTGGGACACACAGAGGAAAAAGTGAGGTGAAGATACAGGCAGGAATTGGAGTGACATAACCAAAAGCTAAGAAATCCAAGGAGTACCCACAAGTCTTTGGAATCTAGAAGAGGCAGAGAACAGATTTTCCCTTAACAGTTGTGGAGGGAGTATGACTCCGCTGAATTTCAGACTACTTGCCTCCAGAACTGTGAGAGAATAAATTTCTGTGGTTTTAAACCACCCAGTTTGCAGTCATCTGTTATGGTAGCCACAGGAAACTAATACACTCAGCCAACCCCCAAGAAAAAAAAAAAAAAAAAAAAAAGAAATCCATACCCAACATACTATAATCGAATTGCTCAAAATTAGTTAAAAAGAAAAATTATTTACAGCAGACAGAGAACCACAATACATAATCTATAGAAGAACAACAACTCAAATGAATGTAGATTTTTTACTAGAAACCATTTAGGCCAGAAAAGAGTGGCACAGCCTTTTAAAACTGATGAAAGAATAGAACTGTGAGCCCCATAGTCTGTATCCACTGAAAATATCCTTCAGGAACAGGCAAAATAGAAGCATTCTCACATGAAGCAAAACTAAGAGACTTCACTGCCAATAGACCTGCTTTAAAAGAACTGATAAAGAAAATCCTTCAGAGAGAAGGGAAATTATACCAGAATAGAATAATAAGAGAAATGGTAAACATTGGGTAAATATAATAGACTATTTTTCTCTTCTTGAATTTTTAACTTCTTTTTGAGTCAGAGTCTTGCTCTGTAGCCCAGACTGGAGTGCAGCGGCACAATCTCAGCTCACTGCAACCTCCGCCTCCTGGGTTCAGTCAATTCTTGTGCCTCAGCTTCCCAAGTAGCTGGGATTACATATGCACACCATGAATCCCAGCTAATTTTTTGGTAGAGATGGAGTTTCATCGTGTTGGCCAGGCTGGTCACCAACTCCTGGCCTCAAGTGATTCGCCCACCTCTGCCTCCCAAAGTGTTGGGATTACACCATGAGCCACCACTCCTGGCCTCTTCTTGAATTCTTTCCAGTATATTTGAGAGTTGCAAGCAGAAATTATACCATCTGTTAGTGATTTCTTTTCAATGTATATAAATGTAATATATAAGATAACTATAATATAAAGGAGGAATCTATATGGTAATGAGGTTTTTACTTTCAAGTAGTAAAGCATTGATATTAAGTAAACTGAAAAGTAAGTATATTGCAATCACTAAAGCAAAGTCTCTTTATATATATGGGTGTGTATATGTACATGTATATATGTATATATATTTATGTATATCTTGCTAACAAAATTAGCAAGATCACAGGAACAGAATCAGCTACTTTAAACCATATTATTTACTAAGCAAGTCTACTTCATACACACGCACACACACACACACACACATACTGTTATACAAAGATACTGTCAGAATCACAATAAATTAAAATGGAGTACTAAAAATATTCTAATAATCCAAAAGAAGGCAGGTAAAAAGAAACAGAAAAAAAAAGGGACACATAGAAAAACTATATAATGGTAGTCCTAAAACCTATGCACAATTACATTAAATGTAAATTGTCTAAACATATCAATTAAAAGAAATTATGAAAATACGTTAAAAATGCATGAACCAACTATAGGCTATCTCTAAAAACTTCAAATCTTTTAATACAGTTAAGTTACAAGTAAAATGCAGAAGAAAACAGACCATGCAACCACTAATCAAAAGAAAGCTAGAGTAGTTATATTACTATCAAAATCAACATCAGGACAAAGAAAATTATGAGGGACAAAGAAAGCCATTACATGATAAAAGACTCAATCAAACAAGATACCACATAGCTGAATGCATGAACTTCAAAACGCATAAAGCAAATACCAACTTAATACACTCTCTTCTATAAAGATTACATATTGTGTAATTCTACTTAGATGACATTCTTAAACTATAGCAATAGAGAATAAATTCGTGGTTGCTGGGGATTGAGGGTCAGGGTGCGAGGGTGTGACTATAAAGGAATAACATGAGAATCTTTTTTAGTGATGAAACTATTCTGTATCCTGACTGTGGTGGTAGTTACTTGAATCTATACGTATGTTAAATAGAACTGTATGCCAAACCAAAAAAACAAAAAAATAAATTTTAGTGTATGAAAATTTTAGAAATGAAATTAAAGTACAAACATAAAAACAAAAAGAGAATTTACTGAAATCAGAATTTGATTTAGAATCCCACTTAAATTTGAATTCTGTCTCAGCACTAGCTAGGCAACCACTGGCAAGTTAATCTTCCTCAGCTTTGGTTTCCTCATGTTTAAAATGAAAATGAGGGTGGTATGTACCTCACAGGTTTATTAAATAATTAGTAAGCATTTCTATACTTCTCAGCTTTTTGCCTGTTCGTAAGTGGGCCATAAATATGGCCGATGGGCCGGGCACAGTGGCTCATGCTGTAATCCCAGCACTTTGGGAAGCCAAGGTAGGCAGATCACCTTAGGTGAGGAGTTCAAGACCAGCCTGGTCAACATGGCGAAACCAGGTCTCTACTAAAAATACAAAATAAAATTAGCCAGGTGTGGTGGCAGGCACCTGTAATCCAGCTACTTGGGAGGCTGAGGCAAGAGAATTGCTTGAACCTGGGAGGTTGCAATGAGCCAAAATTGAACTACTGCACTCCAGCCTGGGCGACAAAGCAAGACTCTGTCTCAAAAAAAGAAAGACCCAGCTCTGGGGGTGTGAGAGCACCCCATGAGCCCAGGCCCTAAAAATAAAAATTAAAATTAAAAAATTAAAAAAACAAAAGAAGAAAGAAAGAAAAAAGACATATAACTTTATTCTGTGTTCTTCGTTACTGTTTTTTAAGGATTCTTTCTGTTATGAAAAATTGCATCACCCACTTTTTCTTTGACGGTGAATGAATTAAACTGCAAACACAAAAAGATGGAAAAAATCTCAACATCATGAGACATTTTAATGGCTGATTTTGCCTCACAAGCGATCTTAGGCATATGATTTAAACCAGGTACATGCCCTCAAATCTTGGTATAGATGTTCATCACAGGGTTTCTCAATGTATGATAAGAAAACCACTGCATTATGATTCTCCTGGAATTCATGTTAAAGATTCTTGCTACTGAATCGGGACCAGCAATTTGACTTTTTGACAGTCAGCCAAGTTATTTTTATGCATACTGAATTATTAGATCCAGTAGGTTACAGATTAAAACAGGGAGCTATTAGCTGAAATTTGACTTTTAATGAATTTTATAGATATTTGTTATAATGGGATTTTATCTGTATTACTTATTCTTTCTCATATTACCTAACAAGATTAGCAAGATAACAGGGACAGAATCAGCTACTTTAAACTACACTACTTACCAAGCAACTTCACTAGAAATCTGCCTACACGTCAACATTTACTTGTATTGTATGCAGCCAAGACAAGAGGTAGCCAACCAAAGATACTGACCTAACTCAGTGGTTCATGAGCAAGCCACTGACACTTTATCATTTCCCAACACATGAATCCTTTATCCTCTTCTTCCCTTATATTTTGCTCTCTTTTCTTCCGAGTTCGATTCTGCTTTCTCATTTTCCTCCCTCTGCCCCTCCCCCTTTTAAATATAGAAAAGTAATTCAGTTACTGGATATACAAGTATTTAAACAAAACAAACAAAACACTAGGCAACTTTTAAAAAAATCAAAATCCACCGATATAAACACACTGCCAAAATACATTAAATGAAAAAGAAAAGCCAGGTTCAGAACACAGTGATAGTATGCCGCATTTTATTGAATAAAGGAGAAAGAAATTCATATTCGTATTTGCCTAAAGACACTATGGAAGGATAAATCAGAATCTAACAAAGTATCTGGGTGGGAGTACAGTATGACACTAGGGCAAAGGAGAGAGGGAGGATGAAGAGGGAATGAGAACAAGAATTATCTTATACAACTTTTTACATTGTTTTTATATCGGAATAATGAAAATGTATTGCCTATTATCTAAAATATATACACTTAAAAGGAAAACACCTATTGACTTTGGCATAAGGCAAATTCAACTGCTGTTTATTCTATCCTGCCTCTCCCAGAACTTACATAACCACTTTCACTCTTTTTCCATTTTCCCCTTCCTGTATCATTCTTGTTTCTTTATGAGAATGGAGGCAAATATTAATATATATTCTTATTTCCCACTTTCTTACACAAATGCAATATATTACACACACACTACTTAGCACCTTTTTTTTCTACTTAGCAATAAATATATTGGAGATTATTACTTTTATCCTCCAGCTTTATAATAATATGTTATACAGATGTTTATTTAACCAGTCCCCAACTGATAGATACTAGAGTTGTTTCCAATTACTTGCTATTGCCCAAAATATTGTAAAGAATAATCTTGTAAACACCTAACTTTGTATAAGTGCAGTATACATTTCTACAGATAAGAGTGCAGATTCAAATATAAATGCATTTATAATTTTAACAAGTATTGCCACTTGCTCCTATAACAGTTGCATAATTTTGTGCTAGTAACTGTCTTTTCATAGCCAACAAAGTTTATTATGAAATATTTGGACTTTTGCCAACCTGAGAAGTAGAAAACAATTTCTTATTAAATTTTAATTTACATTTCTCTGTAAGTAAAGTTGAACATCATTGCATATGTTTATGGGTCATTAATATTTCTTTTTAAGTAAACCGTCAGTCCATCAGACTTGCTACTTACTGGCTATACAAACTTGGGCAAGTTTTGTTTCCTTCAACAGAGAAACGACCAAGAAGTCTCAGTCTTTTTTCCTGTATAATGGGAATAATGATAACAGGCCAGTGCTGTGGCTCACCTGGGGAGGCCAAGGCAGGAGGATCACCTGAGGCTTGGAGTTCAAGACCAGTTTGGGCAACAAAGTGAGACCCCATCACTACAAAAAGTTTAAAAAATTAGTCCAGCCCAGTATGGTGGTGTACACCTGTAGTCCCAACTATTAAGAGGCTGAGGTGAGAGTATCCCTTGAGCCCAGGCGTTTGAGGCTGCAGTGAGTTATGATGGTGCCACTGTTGTGCCAGTGCTAAGTGACGGAGCAAGACCCTCACCGAACACCACTTACCTAAGTACGTTAGTGATGAAAGGATGAAATAAACAAAAATAGCTTAACAAAGTGCCTGCCACACAGCAAGTGCTCTGTAACTGATGTAGCCATTACTCTTAATTTTGAACCCCACTGCTCTTCTGCCTCCTTTGTCATTATATTTCCCGTTCTCCCCCATCTCCTGTTACCACTAAAAATAACAGAAACAGAGACAATTTATTGAAGGCTTATTATGTACCAAGTGCTAGATTAGGAGTTTTGCATATAGCATCTCTCTGAATCTTTGTAAGAATCCTAGAAAATATTCTTAGAAGAAAAATGAACATTCACAGTGGCTAAATAGCTCATTTAGGTTATATGGCTAGCAGGAAGTAGTGCTGAGATTCTAACTCAGGATTGTCTGATTCTTAAGTCTCTATTTTTTTGCTATTTTATGTTTTCTCTTTTTTTTTTTTTTTTTGAGATAGGGTTGGTCTCTCTCTCTCTCTCTCTCTCTCTCTCCTCTCTCCCTCCTCTCTCCTCTCTCTCCTCTCTCTCTCGTCACCCAGGCTGGAGTACAGTGGCACAACCTCAGCTCACTGCAACCTCTACCTACCAGGTTCAAGCAATTCTCATGCCTCGGCCTACTGAGTAGTTGGAATTATAAGCATATGCTACCATGCCCAACTAATTTTTATATTTTTAGTAGAGCTGAGTTTCACCATGTTGCCCAGGCTGGTCTCAAACTCCTGGGCTCAAGCGATCCATGTGTCTCGGCCTCCCAAAGTGCTAGGATTACAGATGTGAGCCACTGTGCCCAGCCATCAAGTTTTCTTAAATGTAAGGAATCCAAGTGTCATGATATCAGTTCTGCAGTGTTACTGACATACTTACAAGGTTATTTCTGTATTTTCCAAGGCTAGCAAGTCCATCTGTGGATGAAGACTGGGTTTTAAGTTGTTTGTTACATCAGAACTTGGAGAGCTGAAATCTAAAACACAAAATGGACTTGTTTGGCTTTAAAAATTTTGTCAGTCAGTTATTATGCTCAATTTTCTATAGTAAAAACCAAAACCAAAAAAATAATACCACACCAAATAAAAGAGATTAATTTAGATATTTCTGTCACCATAAAATCATGAGATTTCCTAGCTCTAAGAGAAATTAGAAAGCATCATTTATGATAGGTAGAGAGAGAAGGAATTTCCCTGCTACAAGAAGTTGTTGTAAGGGTAACAAATATTATTGTATTGGATTTTCTGAAATCCCAAGCTGATCCAGAATGGAAAGGATTTTACATCTTGTTCTGCCCACCACAAAAGTAAAAAGTTATGCTACATACTGAGCTCTACCTTTATGTCAAGTTTCAGTCCATGATCTTTAATTAATTAATTTTTTTGAGATGGAGTCTCTCTTTGCCACCCAGGCTGGAGTGCAGTGGCATGATCTTGGCTCACCACAACCTCCACCCTCCTGGGTTTAAGTGATTCTTCTTAGCCTCAGCCTCCCGAGTAGCTGGGATTACAGGCACCCACCACCACGCTCGGCTAATTTTTGTATTTTTAGTAGAGATGGGCTGGTCTGGAACTCCTGACCAGGTGATCCACCCACCTCAGCCTCCCAAAGTGCTGGGCTTTACAGGTGTGAGACACTGTGCCTGGCCTCCAGGCTATAAGCTTAACTGAGAAACCACAAAGAGAATAATTACTTCCCCCTCAGAAAATTCCCAATTAAAAACTCAGGAAAACTCTCCAATGTAACTGACTCTGCACATCCCACTGGCCAACATAAGCAAGTAGCCAGCATTTTAGAAATGGGTAAAGTTCTAAGAAAACCACACATTCAGTGATAGTAAATATTTTTACTCTGGAAATAGCAGGTGACATATGAGAAAAACTACTTTTAGTTTGGCAAAACTGGATTTTAGCATTTTTCATCATCCTTATTTTGTAATTTACCAAACCCTTGTTGGGAATAAGGACAGCAGAAGAAAACAAGTTAGGTAAGATAGGTAATTCCTATCTTTAACAAATGTTTGTAAAATACATTGTAGCAAAGCTTTTTTATGAACATTAGTTTGTTAACCTTGAAAACGACCCTTTAAGGCAATCATTGTTCCCATATTATAAAGTGAAAAAGTCTCAAAGGTTAGGTGGCTGACAGGTGGCAGAACTGGCATTTCAACTTGGACTTTTCTGACCTTAAGCCTGTGTTTTTCCTTCTACATTTCACCACCACATGGTTCATACCTTGTAATTCCTGAATTTCTCTACTTGCGTCTCCCTGACCTGATCCTGAGGTATAGCAGAAAAACCCAATGATAATAGTGTGAGGGTTCAGAGTATATTTTAAGTATTGGCCATTGGGCTGAACAACTTTTACAAAGCAGGCCAAGTGAATTCCATGAGATTCTAAATGAGTAGGATGAGTTTCAAGGACCAGGATCCTACCCTAGACACATCCCATTCCTATACTGTGTTTGACTCAACCACTTGCCAGGAAGTAATCACATCTCCTGACATAGTGCTCTGACATTCAAACTGACTTCAGTCCTTCTTAGGTAGCATTTACTCATGTAATTAAGAACTGTTTTACATCAAGCTCTTCTGCTGATCTGAAAAGGCCTGAGTGTTTATTTACTTAAGTCTGAAAGTTGATCATTCATGGTGTTGAGTTCTCCCAGACTGGCCCTATACATCCGGGGACTGGGACTTAGGTCAAGGAGATCTTGAGATGGGGCAGAAGGCTCACTTGTAGTCTGAAAACAAAGCAAAAGAAAGTGTCATGTAGTTTATCATAGCTTTCTCCCCATCGACTTTCCTTTGTAGAGGGGAAGATCCTATCTGGATACATTTTGAGGAAGAATTCTCCATTCAACAGGCAACATTAGTATGACTCCCATCTTACCACCTACATAGGTCCTTGCTTAATGAGGTAATTTTCTTACAACTTAGTTATAACTTAATAACATTAACTTTACGTTACTTTAATAGTTTAATATTAACATTGATGTTAACGTTAATAACATTTAATGACATAAAATTATTAAGGCAAGTACTCTACACCATTAACACCACTACAAATTATCAATGCATATCTCCCTGTTTTTAAGAGCTGCTTTAGGTAAGCCTTGCTTCTTACTATAATTGGTAAAATGTTCAATTGTTTATTTTATAATATTTCTAATCACTTACATTGGTGGCTTCCTTCTGGTTCTTATTTTGCTCCAGAATCCTTTGTTGGTTTCTAGTAAACCTGTTTAAATGATCAAAATGCATGTGTTTTTAAAAAAATATATGAAATGCTATAAAAATCTAACAATTATTATTACACAAATCTTTAGGAATGAAGAAATCAGCCTCATTCTCACATAATTATCAGTAAAATACTTTTAATAACTTTTTTCCAGCTTACAGAGTATTCATACCCTCAAGAGAAAACTGTGAGAAAATAAAAAAGCATTTTTAAAGAAATCCCATCACCCAGAAATTAACTCTATTAACATTATTCCAGTATTTCGTTTATAAGTGCATCTATTTTTAAACTTAGTTGAAATGATACTTTACATAATTCTGTATCCTAATTTGATTATGCTGTGAGAATTTTTCTAATTGAAATACAATTTTTAATGGCTATATTTTATCTTATGAATCTATCACACCTTTAACCACTCTTACTATTAGCAATTATTTATTTTCTAATTTGCCATTATATATAATTTTCCAAAATATTCAAATATATTTAAAGTATTTACACTATTTCACTGTTTTTATAAGATACTTAACACATACCAAAAAATTGACCTTTTACAACTCTGATTTAATTTTAAATTGTTTGTCCACTGAGAGTAAAGGAGTATAAATGAAAAAGATTAGAGAAGTTGGCCGGTGCAGTGGCTCCCGCCTGTAATCCCAGTACTTTGGGAGGCCAAGGTGGGTGGATCACGTGAGGCTGGGGGTTTGAGACTAGACTGGGCAACATGGTGAAACCCTGTCTCTACTAAAAATACAAAATTAACCAGGCATGGTGGTGCACACCTGTGATCCCAGCTACTTGGGAGGCTAAGGCAGGAGAATCTCTTGAACCCAGGAGGCGGAGGTTGGGTGAACTGAGATCGTGCCATTGCACTCCAGCCTGTGCAACAAAAGCGAGACCCTGTCTAAAAAAAAAAAAAAAAACAAACAAACCAGAGAAGTTGAAGGCAGAAGTCCAAAGTTCAAGTGTCAGTGTTAGTACCTTGTAGCTACATGACTAAGGATACGACTTCCTGAACCTTGGTCCAGCTGCTAAGAGGGAACACATTTGAACTATTTCCTCAGAAAGTTATTTTCAGGGGCAAAAATAGCACAGGTGGATGAATGTGGAAATGCTTGGCAAACTGCGATTTGCTTTAGAAACATATAGTATTACTGTTATGACAATTTGACTTCATGATCCTAAACACTTTAAAGTTTAAGAGTTTATACTGAATCTGCACACACAGTTGAACGACTTTTCAAAAATACGTGCTTTTAAATTCCATCTAGTTAGGCTGGGCACAGTGGCTCATGCCTGTAATCCCAGTGCTTTGGGAAGCTCAGACAGGTGGATCACTTGAGGTCAGGAGTTTGAGGCCAGCCTGGGCAACATGGTGAAACCCCATCTTGACTAAAAATACAAAAATTAGTCAGGTGTAGTGGCGTGTGCCTGTAATTCCAGCTACTTGGGGGGCTGAGACAGAGAATCGCTTGAACCTGGGAGGCGGAGGTTGCAGTGAGCCGAGATCATGCCACTGCAAGCAAGACTTCATTTCCCAAAAAAAAAAAAAAATTCCATCTATTTGGAATTATATAGCATTAGCTTCTTGTATTCTAGTCAGTTATGTGCTGGGTATGAACAACCTTCCTAGATCAAGCCCTGAGTAACAAATTTCAATTTCTTTGTTTGCACAATTATTCCCTGGATGTAATGAGTGGAGACTTTGGGGGATGTTGCAATAGGGTATATGTATTTTGCAAGTGGATGGATATGAATCTTTGGGGGCCAGAGGGTGAACTGTGACCCACCTTCAAAAAGATACTGACATCCTAGTCAACACAACCAGTGAATATGTTAGGTTACATGGCAAGGGGAAGTTAAAGGTTGAAAAAAGAATGAAGTTTACTAGTGTTAAAGGAAAATAAATCTCGGACCCCAAAATCACTAAGCCAAAGGGAAAAGTCAAGCTCGGAAGTTCCTCAGGCAAATTTTATTCCTAAATCAGACAGTTACAAAGATAAAAAGCTATCTACCTCTCCCACAATTTGCCCATGAGAAAACTTGTGGGCCTTAAGATCTTTACCCTAAAACAGTTCTGTTGAATTTCACCCTGGCAATATAAATTGACAGCTTATCTTCATAGGTACAGGACAAAGGACAGAACTGACTGCTTCCTCTGCCCCACTGCTTATGTAGAAATGCAGATTCACTGAGCCAGACTAAGGCATGAGTGACTAATTCTCTTGCCCTTTCTCACATGTAAATTGTGTACTCAGTGAAAGGCTGATCAAAGACTCAAAAGAATGCAACCCTTTGTCTCTTACCTATTTATAACCTGGAAGCCCCCTTCCCTGCTTTGAGTTGTCTCGCCTTTCCAGATGAAACCAATGTACATCTTACACATATTTATTGATGTCTCATGTCTCCTGAAAATGTATAAAACGGAGCTATGCCCCCACCACCATGGGCATATGTTGTCAAGACCTCCTGAGGCTGTGACAGGTGCATCCTTAACCTTAGCAAAATAAACTTTCTAAATAAACTTTCTAGATTTTTCTTCCCACTTATGAGTGAATTAAGAGAATCCATGAATTAAAACCTGTAGCTATGGGCCAAGAATGGTGGTGTACATCTGTAATTCCAGCACCTTAAGTGGCTGAGGTGGGCGGATTGCTTGAGCTCAGGAAGTTTGAGACGAGCCTGGGCAACATGGCGCACGCAACCCTACCTCTACCAAAAAATTACAAAAATTAGCCATGCATGGTGGCACATGCTTTTAGACCTAGCTTCTTAGGAGGCTGAGGTGGGAAGATCTCAGATCTGTCTCAGATACTTTTGGTTCACACTAGAAAGCTGCCCTTAATTGGGAGATTATCCTGGACTGTACAAATGAGTCTAATGTAGTCATAAAGGTCCTTAAAAGTGGGAGAGAGAGGCAGAAGTCGAGGTAAGAGTGATTTGATATAATCAGGCCTGAACTAGACACTTAGCTTTGAAGATGAAGCAAAGGGGCCATAAGCCAAGGAAAGTGAATAGCCTCTAGGAGTTGCAAAAGGTAAGAAGATGGATTCTCCTCTGGAGCATCCAAAAGCAGATAAAACAGGATAAGCCACTAAGTTTGTGTTGTTACAGCAGCCAGAGAAAACTAGGAGACTAGTATCTTTTCTAGAGGCAAAGTTTCTCTCTGAATCTTAGGATATAAGTGTTTCACAGTTGCTTTGGTACACATGGTTCAAAGCCCAGTCAGAACAAGCTGTTCACAGAAGTAATCCAATCTTCTGAGAGGAGACCAAATAAACACAAGCTACCCCTTGGAGGAAGACTTTAGACCATGGTCTTATGGTTTGCAATAGACCTCTCCAAAATGAAAGCCAGAATGCAGCATTCTACTGAAAATGTCGTTTTCCTTGGATATTTTTCTGCTTATAAAAATTTGTTCCACAGAAAGTAGGGTAGCAATTGTGAGTTTTTTCAGTGTAAGAAAGAAAGCTCAGTGGCCAGGCGTGGTAGCTCATGCCTATAATCCCAGTACTTTGGGAGGCTGAGGAGGGTGGATCACCTGAGGTCAGAAGTTTAAGACCAGCCTGGCCAACATGGTGAAACCCCATTTCTACTAAAAATACAAAAAACTAGCCGGGCATGGTGGCGTGTGCCTGTAATCCCTGCTACTTGGCAGGCTGAGGCAGGAGAATCACTTGAACCCGGGAGGCAGAGGTTGCAGTGACCTGAGATCACGCCACTGCACTCCAGCCTGGGCACTCCGTCTCAAGAAAAAAAAAAGAGAAAGAAAGCAAGCATAGTTCCTAAGCTCACATCTTCAGTCAATGCCCTTCTCTGAATAAATGCACAGTAAGTATGAGACAGTAAAGGAAAGAAACTGCCGTTTCATAGCTACTGGTTTTTATGTTTCTTTGTTTTTGAGACAGTCCCACTGTCATGCAGGCTGGAATGCAGTGGCACGATCTTGGTTCACTGCAACCTCTGGCTCCTTGGCTCAAGAGATCCTCCCATCTCAGCCTTCTAAGTAGCTGGAACTAAACACGTGTGCCACCATGCATGGCTAATTTTTGTAAATTTTTCGTAGAGATGGGGTTTCGCAATGTTGCTCAGGATGGTCTCAAACCTCCTGAGCTCAAGCAATCCACCCACCTCAATCTCCCAAGGTGCTGGGATTATAGATGTGCACCACCATTCTTGGCCCATAACTACTGGTTTTATTTCATGGATTCTCTTAATTTACTCATGATAAGTGGGAAGAAAAGGCTAGTCAATAAATTAGAAGGTTAAAAGGGACATTGGTGCAGAGGAGGAGAAGAAAGTACTATTTAGTAGACGTCAGTGTGCTAGCAGTTTGCTAGGTGTTTTCATATATATTATCTCATTTAATCTTCAAAAAAAGCCCAACCCTCTAAACAGGTATTTAATACATAAAAATACATTTAAAAAATTTAATACATAAAAAAATTTAATTTAATACATAAAAAGAAAGAAAGAAAAAAAATCTTAGAAAAGTTCTACAACTTATCCAAAATCATCAGCTAGATTTGAATCCAGGCCTGTTCACCTGTTTCACTTAGGTCAGACTAGTCTCATTCTTTTTCAGCTGATTAGAAATACAGTCACTATGCAAGCAGACATTCCCAGTAATTCTCAACAGAAACAGTGCCCCTAAGGGTGTCTTAACATGTCATTTTATTATTATTTCTTTTAGAGGTGGGATTTCACTCCATCACCCAGGCTAGAGTGCAGTGGTGCGATCATAGCTCACCACAGCCTCAAATTCCTAGTCTCAAGCTATCCTCCCACTTTAGCCTCTCTAGTAGCTAGGACTACAAGCACCCACTAGAACCATCACACCCAGCTAATTTTTTTATTTTTTGTATAGACAGGGTCTTGCTATGTTGCCAGGGGTAGTCTGGAATTCCTGGACTCAAGTGATCCTCCTACCTCGGCCTCCAAAAGTGCTGGGATTATAGGAGGGAGCCACCGTGCTGGGCTGAAATGTCACTTTAACTAGGAGAAAGACCTCTGGCATTTACTGAGTAGGAGCCACACAAGGGAAAACCATCCCACCCCACATACCAATACCTTTCCTATTGAGACAGGCGAATCTAGAAAGAGGGGTCTTTTGTAGGCACTCTGATAAGAATGCTGAGTAATTGGTGGTGAAAACAGAAGTGGAAAAGGGGCAAAGAGGGTACATGATCTGCTCACCTCTCATATCCAAGGATGGCATTATTCAAATCCTCATTCACCTGAATTAGCTCAACAGTTACGTCTTCATTCTCCACCACCACTAGCAGGTCCATGATCCTCTCCTGCATCTCCCGACCTGTTTTATAGAGTTTCTGTCAAAGAAAGGAGAGAGATTTCTTCTTCCATGCCTGGAACATTCTATAAAGACATCTGACTCACCAATCTGTGCATACCTGCAGTTGCCTCCACATTAAGTCACCTGTGGGACACTAACAAAGTACTTCTATAAATGGTTCATACTTCCTATTGGAAGGCAGTAAGTAATAAACTGATTATATTTTCCTTTAAAAATCAAAATAGGTGTCATAAGAATAATATGGTACATTGAAAATAATGCTGGACTAAAACTCAGAAGTGTTGTATGGGAATTCTAGATGTAGTACATATTAGCTGTGCCATGTTGGGAAAAAAAAAAACGTTTTCTAAATCTCAGTTTTCTCATTGATAAATGAAAATTATACCCCTTGCCACATCTACTTCAAGGGTTGACATAAAAATCAAATGAGATGTGTGTAATGAGGAACTCTCTAACTATAAAGGATAAACATAAAATGTTATTACATTCTTAGTGGTAGTAGAAGTAGTTAAAATACATTTACAGTGGCATTATTTTATTTCCTGTTATGTTGTACTTAAACATTTAAAGTTTATAGTTATATCACAGTTTGAAGCAAACTAAACCAGGATTAACAAACAAATCATGAATATCCTTATTTGGACTACCTAGAATTACTGCATTAAACCATTAATCTACCTCCCAGACCCATGGGTCTTTTTTTCATAAGCTTCAGAGCCATCTATATCAGACGTACTGATCCAGAATCGCTAGGGCTGGGGGTCTGAAAATCTACATTTCTTTAAACAAGACCCCAAAGTGTTTCTTATGTACAACGATATTTAGGAACTGCTGCCTTACAACTAACTTCCTTCCAGGCACACCTTCAACTAACCCAAGGTGCATAAAACTGATATTAGTATTTCCTCAATCTCACCTTGGCTAGAGTTTGTCTATGTAATAGTACATTAACATCAGGCAAAAACACAGGGATGCTGCTTCTCTCAACAAAACTTCCTTAAACACCGCAGAATCACTACTGGCTTTTTCCCCTCAAGAAAGAAAGGCCTGCTGAAAAATGTATGCTTCATAAAACCATTTAGAATCTCAAATAATCTATTACAAGACTGCTGACAGGAAATCTCTAAACAAATAAATCAAACTATTACCAACTGGCATTTAGACTCAGAGATAAAAGCCACTACCCTCTACAAAATCGTAACAAAAATATTTAAAAGACAACATGACATAAAAAGAAAAAACAGAGTTAGACAGACGGATGATAGACAGAATCTCTGACTTTAGACTTGTAATATGCCACCAGAAAAACTATCTAATTTGCTAACTACAAGGCCACCTTCAGGAACAGTATAGTGCAGGGGTCAACAGCATTCATAAAGTTCCAGATAGTAAACATTTTCTGCTTTGTGGGCCATCTAGTCTTTGCTGCAACTACTCAGCTCTGCCACTGTAGTATAAAAGCAACCCTAGAAAATATATATAAATAACTGGGTGTGGCCATCTTCTAATAAAACAGATATAGAGAGCAGGCCAGATTTCACTCATTTATATTCCCCTGACTCAGCAGGCCAAAGGCATCTCCCATATAATATGCCTGCTATGGAATTTAGGGAAATATGGCTAAAATTTAGTTGTAGGTTTTGTTTTTTCATCTATAATACAAGGAGAATACCTTGTAAGGTTGTAAGAATCAGCAATGGTGTTATTGAAATCCCACAGTGTCTGGCATACAGAAGCAGTAGGCAGTAAATGAATGTATTATGGGTGCTTGTTGACGAGGTTTCACTAGAAGCTCAACTTGATAATGAATACAATCCTGTAACAAGCTATTATCCAGACCCGACCTTATACAAAGGAAAGAATTAAGAATGGCATTTAATATAACCCCCATAATGAATGAGAACTTTTCCTTTGTTCTTGCTTTAGAGAGTGTACAGAAATTGTTCTTCTTGTTGCTCACTGGCAGCCTTGCTAGAACAATGTCAAGATCAAGGGAATGCAATGGCTAATACCTATGACAAAAATGTAGAAATTAATTGGAAATGAATTTGAAGGCAACATCAATAGCCCTCAATCACATGAAGACACTCCCTTTGCCCTTTCAAGAAACAGATGGAGTGGCAACATGAAAGGAATAGCACATTTCAACAGGTCTGCAAAGCAGAATGTAAAAAACTCTTCAAAAGCCAGCCTACTCTGATCTTTGCAATTGATGTCTGTCTCAGAGGAGGGCCAAGCCACCTGGAAACAGCCGAGATCAAGCACCACGGACAAAAAGGATGGGTCAGAGTTCCCCATAGCAGGCACTTGCAGGGCTGTGGCAGTAGGGATCCAGGGGGAGCAAGTCAAAATTCAGAGCAACAGCTGCTAGTCTGTCCATCACAGAACCCCCGGAATCACCTCCTTTTATGCCATATAAAAGCAAAGGCAAGTTTCTAAGTTAAAGTGAATTTAACAATCAATACAAAAGTCTTTGGAGCAAAACAAAAAGGAGCTCATTAAGAGCTTCCTCTTCTGATATCCAGATGGCTCTTATTCCTCCATAGAGCACTCAGGAATTAAGGAAGGAGATCCCTTTGCACTTTCTTTTTTTTTTTTTTTTTTGAGATGGAGTTTCACTCTTGTTACCCAGGCTGGAGTGCAATGGCGCGATCTCGGCTCACCGCAACCTCCGCCTCCTGGGTTCAGGCAATTCTCCTGCCTCAACCTCCTGAGTAGCTGAGATTACAGGCATGCGCCACCATGCCCAGCTAATGTTTTGTATTTTTAGTAGAGACAGGGTTTCACCATGTTGATCAGGATGGTCTCGATCTCTTGACCTCGTGATCCACCCGCCTCGGCCTCCCAAAGTGCTGGGATTACAGGCTTGAGCCACCGCGCCCGGCCAATCCCTTTGCACTTTCAACTCCAACTAGTCATCCCATGTTGACCAACACAGGGCAACTCAATAAAAAGAAACATAAAAATGCTTGAATATCTCCCTTGAAAGAGCCAAAACAGAAAGAAAATATATTTGCTTGAAAATGTCTCTGGAAATACTATCTGTATGACAATATCTCTATTATCAGCTCTTAACATATTTTCTTTATCCCAATATTCCCCACTCAGAGTACAGGAAACCCCAAACGTCTCTATCTGCTCAAAGTAAAAACTCTCCCCACCTACTCTAAAACTGAACATTTTTCAGCTTAACTTGCTCATATAGTCTCTTTTTCCTTACATAGGCTTCAAATGACAAATCATCAGCATAATCCTCAAGAAAATCATTAACTTTTTAAAGCCCTTCCAACTCTTCTTCCCAACTAAACAGTGTCTGCAAAAAGTACAGGATTTGGTTGCTGCCTAAGGATTGCCTCCCATACCCACATGAAAACACAACAGGTTAGATATATATATTAGAAAATCAGTCCTGGGTTCAAAATGAGAAACTATTTGGTCTAATGGATAGAACACAAGCTCAGGAGAATGAGGTTCTCCCTCCAGCTCCATCACTTGTCACAGTGTGGGCAAACCATTCTTTCTGCATATGCAGCCTCATCTGCATAGGAAGGAAGATGGACTCAAAGACGCTGACAGTCCCTTCTATTCTTAATACCCTACATATTTGTGAATGGTAAAGACAAGAATGGTCTGGGAGGATGACTTTCTTTTTCCTATTCTCAGGATTTTTTTTTTCAACTGGTTATAAATCCTCACAGGATCAAATTTTAGATTCCCTTGATTTTGAATTTCTCCAGTAAGTTAGAGTAAGGCTTTCTGTAGTTATCATTTCAAAATCTGAGCTCCCTTTATTCTGAATTCTAGAGCATTCTCTTCTTGTCTTACCGGGGCAAGGCAAAAAAAAAAAAAAAAAAAAAAGAGAGAGAGAGATACGATTAAAGCGGGAGGTACCAGAGAAAGTCAGCTATTCAAGATAAGAGGAAGGTGACCCAAAGCTGAGTGCACAAGACAAAGAAAGCAAATACACAAAACACATGCTGCAACTATGGCCAGGGTGGCTGCCTTTAACTCATCACTACACTTGTTAGACAAGATAGAGCCTCAGAATCATCACATTCCACTTCGAAAAACTAAAGAAAATCCCGTCTCCATCCCTAATGAATAGTTCAAAATTTACAAGCAACACAGTGGTGGGAAAATGTGTCTACTGCATAAAATGGTTTTATTACCTATGAGTCTAATAAAGAGCAAAACCCTCTTAATTGGTAGGGCTTCAGGACCTAATTGTTCAACATGGGTTGATGGAACAGAGAGGGGATTCCAAGTAAACATACTGGATTTCAGATGAAAGAAAACAGACAAGGAATAGGTTCCAAAGAAACAGAACAGCTACTAGACAGTAAGCGTAAACAGATGAAACAGGAAGAAGTTCCAAGTATACAGGCTGGGTTTTCTTTTTTTTTTTTTTTGAGACTGGGTATCGCTCTGTCACACAGGGTGGAGTGCAGTGGTGCAATCTTTGCTTACTGCAACCTTGCCCTCCCCAGTTCAAGCAATTCTCATGCCTCAGCCTCCTGAGTGACTATAGGCATGCCCCAGCTAATTTTTGTACTTTTAGTAGAGACGAGGTTTTGCCATGTTGGCCAGGCTGATCTGGAATTCCTGACTTCAGGTGATCCACCCACCTCAGCCTCCCAAAGTGCTGGGATTACACGCGTGCTCCACCATGCTTGGCCTCAGGCTGGTTTTTAACAGTAACTCATATTATAAGACTGTAGTCACTGGTGAAGTATATGTAGAAGAGCAGCCAATAAATTTTTGTTTTTTGAGACAAAGTGTTGCTCTGTCGCCCAGACTGGAGTGCAGTGGCATAATCTTAGCTCCCTGCAAACTCCACCTCCCAGGTTCAAGTGATTCTCCTGCCTCAGCCTCCCAAGTAGTTGGAATTACAGACGTGCGCCACCATGCCTAGCTAATTTTTGTATTTTTAGTAGAGGCAGGGTTTCACCATGTTGGCCAAGCTGGTCTTGAATTCCTGACCTCGTGATCCACCTACCTCGGCCTCCCAAAGTGCTGGGATTACAGGCATGAGCAACCGCGCCTGGCCAAGAAATTTTTGAGTGAAGGCTTTTCCTTTCTCCTGGACAACTATCCTTTGCCCTCCAGATCCACTGTCCACACTTTCTGCCTAAACTCTGTGCCCTGGGGCCTAGCTTGTAGGGATCACATATCTAGGTCCCCTGTCTTCTTGCTTCTGTGTTCAGACAAGTCTTGCTGGCAGGAAACAGGAGAAAGGAAGGCGAATGAGGTCTGGATATTTATTCTTTCCATTTCTTCCACCAAAGGCACCACTGCTGTCAAGGCTACCCTCTCCACATTATTTTTTTCTCTAGGTTCTGGCAAAAGTGACCTCTTCTTGCCTATGTAAACCTTGGGATATTAGTTAATAATGCAGAGTAGTGATCTAGCCCTTGTGGTTTCCTTGAACTTTGTAACATCTTACTAAATAAATGGTATCTTGATTAAACTTTCTTCAGATTACCCAAATGAAGTATGTCATTTCTTTGCTAATACACTCTACAAAGCATGAAAACTTTAGAGTAATCAAAAGAGTATGATGCCAGTTTAGTCACAAATAGGTCAAGGGACAAGTACAGCCTCTAGAAGACAACCTTGAATTAGAATATACAGTATGTGATAAAGGGGTATTTAAAACCATTGGAAAAGATATAAATTGTTAGTGAATGTTATTTGGACAATGAGCCATCAAATTGAAAAAATAAATGAAGGTAAAATCCCCACCTCATACCAAGAATACAAATTTGAATTTTAAGCCATATAAAATCCAGGGGAAGAAAGCTATTGATCCATTAGGCCTGTTTTTATTCAATGATTACATCATGTTAGGCACTAATCTGGGAGCCAGAATCTGGTAATGAACAAGACAAGCCTTTTGGCATTTCCATTCTAGTAGGCAGACAGCTGACAACCATGCAAGAAAAGCATCAGACACTGTGAGTGCCAGGTGGAGAATGAATGGTGATGTGATCAGATGGTGGCTAATTTTAGACTGGAGAGTCACAGAAAACTTCTCAGGAGGGTAACACGCTAAGATCAGAATGATAAGAAAAAGTTTGATTGAGAGCAGCCTGGCCAACATAGTGAAACCCCGTCCATACCAAAAATACAAAAAATAGCCAGGCGTGGTGGCAGGTGCCTATAGTCCCAGCTACTCAGGAGACTGAGGTAGGACAATTGCTTGAACCTGGTAGGTAGAGGTTGCAGTGAGCCGACATGGCTCCATTGTACAATGGCGCCAGCATGGGCAACAGAGTGAGACTGTTGAAAGAGAGAGAGAAAAAAAGAACGAGCGAGTTGGCCATTTGAAGATGGGGAAGCATGAGATTCAGAGATGAAACAGCTCCCCAGCAAGAATGAAAGTCAGTGCACTCAAGGAATAGGAAGGAGGTCAGCAAGCATGTGCCATGGAAGAAGTTGGCTAAACATGGCCAGAGTAGAGAGGTTTGGTTTTACTCTGAGTATAATGGGAAGCCACGGGAGGGTTTCCAGCAAGAAACAACACTATCTGGTTTATATTTTATGATTTTAGTTTATCATTTTATTTTTTGAAAAGGAATCTCATTCTGTCGCCCTGGCTGGAGTACAATGGTGCAATCTCTGTTCACTGCAACCTCCACCTCCCAGGTTCAAGCTCCAGGGCAGCTTGCTGCCTCAGCCTCCCGAGTAGCTGGGATTGTAGGCACCTGTCACCATGCCTGGCTAATAACCTTTTAAAAAGCCATAATACAACTTTGGGAGGTCAAGGCAGGTGGATCACCTGAGGTCAGTAGTTCGAGACCAGCCTGGCAAACCTGGTGAAACCCTGTCTCTACTAAAAATACAAAAATTAGCTGGGTGTGGTGGCAGGCGGCTGTAGTCTAAGCTACTCGGGAGGCTGAGGCAGGAGAATTGCTTGAACTCAGGAGGTGGATGTTGCAGTGAGCCATGATCATGCCATTGCACTCCAGCCTGAGCAACAGAGTGAGACTCTGTCCCAAAAATAAATAAAATAAAATAATTAAAAAAATAAAAAGCTATAATACAGACACCCAATTTCATCAGTAATTAGGGAACTGCAAATGCAAATTAAAATCAAAACCGTAATGAGATACCACTTCACACCTACCAAAGGACCATTTAAAAAAAACATAATGGAAAATAATAAATGTTTATTGTGCAGAAACTGGAATCCTAGTAGTACTGCATACTGCTAGTAGAATATACAATGGTGCAGCCGTTGTGCAAAATAGTTAGACAATTCCTCAAAAAGTTAAAGTTACTATATCACCCAGCAATTCTATTCCTAGGTAGATACTTAAAAGAAATGAGGCCGGGCGCGGTGGCTCACGCCTATAATCCCAGCACTTTGGGAGGCTGAGGTGGGTGGATCACGAGGTTGAGATCGATACCATCCTGGTCAACAAGGTGAAACCCCATCTCTACTAAAAATACAAAAATTAGTTGGGCATGGTGGCTCACGCCTGTAGTCCCTGCTACTCGGGAGGCTGAGGCAGGAGAATTGCTTGGACCCAGGAGGCGGAAGTTGCGGTGAGCCGAGATCATGCCGTTGCACTCCAGCCTGGGTAACAAGAGCGAAACTCCATCTCAAAAAAAAAAAAAAAAAAAAAAAAATGAACACAGATATTCAAACAAAAAACTGTATGTGAATGTTCATAGCAGCATTAGTCACAATAGCATAAGGTGGAAACAACCTAAATGTCTGTCAATGAACTGATATATAAAATGTGGTATATCTATACAGTGAAATATTAGGCCATTAAAGTAATAAAATTCTGATACATGCTATGACATGGATGAACCTTGAAAAGATTAAGTGAAAGATGCTAGACACAAAAAGTCATATATTATGTGATTCTATTAATATGAAATGTCCAGAACAGGTAAATCCACAGACACAGAAGCAGATTGGTGGTTATTTGGAACTGGTGAAAGGCAGAAAGGGGAGAGACTGCTTAATGGGCATCGGGTTTCCTTTTGGGGTAACGAAAATGTATTGAAATTAAATAGAGGAAATAAAGTTGGACCTTGAACAACACAAGTTTGAACTGCATGGGTCCAATGATAAGCAGATTGTTTTCCGCCCCTGCCACCTAAGACAGCAGGACCAATTCCTCCTCTTCTTCTTCCTCAGCCTATTCAGCAAAAAGACAAGGATCAAGACCCATGTAATTAATAGTAAATATATGCTCTCTTCCTTATAATTTCTTAAAGAATTTTTTTTAATTTCAATTTTTAAATTGAGACAGGGTCTCACTCTGTTGTTGAGGCTGAGTGCAGTGGTGCAATCATGGTTCACTGTAGCCTCGACCTCCTGGGCTCAAGCGATCCTCCTACCTCAGCCTCCATAGTAGCTGGGACTACAGACATGGACCACCATGCCTGGCTAATTTATTTTTGTGGCAACAGAGTCTCACTACATTGCCCAGGCTGGTCTCAAACTCCTGGACACAAGCAATCTTCCTGCCTCAGCTTCCAAAGTTTGCGATTATAGATGTAAGCCACTGTATACAGCCTTCCTTACGATTTTCTTAACATTTCTTTTCTCTAGCTTACCTTACAAATATGGCACATAACATATATAACATAGAAAATATGTGTTAATTTGACTGTTTATGTTATTGATAGGATTTCTGGTCAGTAGTAGGCTATTAGTAGTTAAGTTCTGGGGAAATCAAAAGTTATACATGAATTTTCAACTGACATTGTGGGATCAGTGCTTACAAATGCTATGTGTTGTTCAAGGGTTAACTGTAGTTACAATGAATGTATGTTTATTTTATTTTGATTTTTTGAGATGGAGTCTCCCACTGTTGCCCAGTCTGGAGTGCAGTGGCGTGATCTCTGATTACTGCAACCTCCACTTCCCAGGTTCAAGCGAATCTCATGCCTCAGCCTCCCAAGTAGTTGGGATTATAGGCACCCATCACCATGCCCAGCTAATTTTGTATTTTTAGTAGAGACAAAGTTTCAACATGTTGGCCAGGCTGGTCTCGAACTCCTGACATCAAGTGATCCACCTGCCTCAGCCTCTCAAAGTGTGGGGATTACAGGTGTGAGCCACCGCTGTGAATTTTGCCTCAATTTAAAAAACCCTATATAGAATTTTTGTTTTTTTGCACAGCACCGTATTCAATATCCTGCAAACCTTTCTTATAACAGAATATCTAAAAATGTTAGATATTAAAATATTTTAACATTTGTGCCTACACTTTCAAGAAAGCATCAGAAATCCTCCAAGGCTGAGAACCAAAGTAAGATCTAAAGACTCAAGCAGCAATAAAGGAACAAGGGTTCACAAGGCACCCATCTGCCAATCTCCAGTAGGGTTCACAGCAGACACAAAGGACAAAGCCCAAGGTACGAACATGATGGGGAGCTGCAGCAAAAACCTCTCTGACACTCAGGTGGAACCCCTGCATGACTACTCCCTACAAAACTCAGAGAATCAGAAAAAACCCCAGCCACACAAAGCCAAATTGTGTGTCAGCGTTGGCTCTTGGTGGACAGAGTGAACATACGTATTTTTCCTGAGACTTCTAATAGCCTTACTACATTCTTATCTCTAGGGATGAGGCTGCCTGCCTTCAAAGTTTAAAAAATTCTAATGAGTGCTGATTATTTTTCTTCTAACTGCAGAGGTTCCTAGATTCTGTTGGAAACCAGCAGTTACTTGGAGAAGAGTCCTTTTTCCTGGCCTCAACAGCTACCCTTGAAATTTCCTTGCTCCTGAGTTAGTGGCTCAGACAGCAGAGGACAGTTGTTTTCATCACCATGTGAATGCCCAAGGCCCATTCAATCTTGCTTTGATTTTGAGGTTAGTATGGGCTGCTTCTGGAAAATGGCCTTTGGAACAGTCCCTTTCACGTGGGTGGGGCTTTGAGTTCTGAGCTGGTCTGATCCCACTTGCTTTATCAGGCACTGACTAGTCTCACTATTCTGGTGGCTTGATGGTCAGTTTAGTCTTCTCTGTAAACCTTGGGGTTTATTTTTATTTTCATATTTCTTCTGTCATTTCAATGGGATTTGGTGAAGAAAGAGGAAGTAAATTTATTTTGGCAAGCTAAAAAATGTGATTATTGGTTGTTTTGGGGCAGGGGAAACGCCTGTTTTACAATTCACATCGTTGATTTCAGATACTTTTATTCCTTCTTTACAGTTGTACTCTTTCCATCAGAGTATGCCCATGGGCCCTCACTGACCCCCAACCTAGCTGTCCCCTCTGCTGATGACTCCCTAGGTTTATGCTGAAGCCTCCAAAACCCCCTGCAGTTATACGGGGGCAGCCAACTAGGGAGCTAGCATTACCTAGGGGTTCTAACTGTACTGACCTGATTCCTTCAGACGGGTGTGAGCAACCTTTGAAAAAGTATACTCTAAAGAATTATTTGTTTATGACATGGGGTTAGAGGGGGAAAGAAAGAATAAAAAATCAAAAACACCAAAAAATGAATTTTTTGTTTTCCACAGTCTATCTTTGCTGATTTAATTCTTAAATTCTTTTTTTTTTTTTTTTTTTTGAGACGGAGTTTCACTCGTTACCCAGACTGGAGTGCAATGGCGCGATCTCGGCTCACCGCAACCTCTGCCTCCTGGGTTCAGGCAATTCTCCTGCCTCAACCTCCTCAGTAGCTGGGATTACAGGCACGCGCCACCATGCCCAGCTAATGTTTTTTTTGTATTTTTAGTAGAGACGGGGTTTCAACATGTTGACCAGGATGGTCTCGATCCATTCTTAAATTCTTAAATCAGATATACTCTTTATCTTTTTTCTCCATAGAAGATTTCATGGAATTATTTCAGATCAACTATAGTGGAGTTATTTAGATATTTAAAAAATTTTAATTATTTGTCAAAAGAAATTAAGAATACTACTCCCCACACCAGATCTTTATATGTTACAAACAAAAAGCATAGAAAGAAAAATAACATTACACATTCAACAGTCTCTATAAGTTGATCCCCCGCCAGAACCTATTCAATTTGAGTTGGCCATGAGTAGTCTTCTAATGTTGATTTATAACCTAAGACTCTTTACTATTCAAGGCAAAACACAGCCCTGAGCTCTGGCATTAAAACAGCAACCAACAAATTAGCATTATCCTTGCAAAATTCAACAAACATCTGCACCCAAACACTCTGAGACAAAAAAGAATTTCAGTATACTTCAGATTGGAATCAAATATAAAACTGGATTCACATATTTAAATGAAATCTTTCAGTATATGTGAAGGATTGTTTGTCACAGATGGATGAGAATATGAGAGAAAATGTCATAAATCATTTCAATTTAGAGCTCTGAAAGGCCTGGGAAGACCAGGAAGAAGTAGAAATATTTCTGTGGCCATTTAAAAAATATTATCTGTCACATATCCATTTACCTTGATATTTAATTTTTCAATTTTAGTTTAACACATGTGTTAACATCATGAGTTTAAAAATTTATATCCTGGACCAAGTGGACCTAATAGACATCTACAGAACTCTCCACCCCAAATCCACAGAATATGCATTCTTCACAGCACCCATCACACTTATTCTAAAAATGACCATGTAATTGGACGTAAATCACTCCTAAGCAATAAAAAAGAATGGAAATCATAACATCCAGTCTCTCAGACCACAGTGCAATCAAATTAGAACTCAAGATTAAGAAACTTACTCAAAACCACACAACTACATGGAAACTGAACAACCTGCTCTTGAATGACTACTGGACAAATAATGAAATGAAGGCAGAAATAAAGATGTTCTTTGAAACCAATAAGAACAAAGACACAGCGTACCAGAATCTCTGGGACATATTTAAAGCAGTGTCCAGAGGGAAATTTATAGCACTAAATGCCCACATGAGGAGCAAGGAAAGATCTAAAATTGACACCCTAATGTCACAATTAAAAGAACTAGAGGAGCAAGATCAAACAAATTCAAAAGGTAGCAGAAGACAAAAATAACTAAGATCAGAGCAGAACTGAAGGAGATAGAGACACAAAAAACCCTTCAAAAAATCAATGAATCCAGGAGCCGGTTTTTTGAAAAGATCAACAAAATAGATAGGCTGCTAGCCAGACTAATAAAACAGAAAAGAGAGAAGAATCAAATAGATGCAATGAAAAATGATAAAGGGGTATCACCACTGATTCCACAGAAATACAAACTACCATCGGAGATTACTACAAACACCGCTATTTACTGGTTTATATTATAAACCAGTAAATCTAGAAGAAATAGATAAATTCCTGGACACTTACACCCTCCCAAGACTAAACCAGGAAGAAGCTGAATCCCTGAATAGAACAATAACAAAGTCTGAAGTTGAGGTAGCAATTAATAGCCTACCAACCAAAAAAAGTCCAGGACCAGATTGGTTCACAGCCGAATTCTACCAGATGTACAAAGAGGAGCTGGTACCATTCCTTCTGAAATTATTCCAAACAACACAAAAAGAGGGAATCCTCTCTAACTCATTTTGTGAGACCAACATCATCCTGATACCAAAACCTAGCAGAGACACAACTAAAAAAGAACATTTCAGGCCAATATCCCTAATGAACCTTGATGAGAAAATGTTTAATAAAATACTGGCAAACTGAATCCAATAGCACATCGAAAAGCTTATCCATCAAAATCAAGTCAGCTTCATCCCCGGGATGCAAGGCTGGTTCAACATAAGCAAATCTATAAATGTAATCCATTGCATAAACAGAACCAAAGACAAAAACCACATGATTATCTCAATAGATGCAGAGAAGGCCTTCATCAAAATTCAACAGCCCTTTATGCTAAAAACTCTCAATAAACTAGGTATTGATGGAATGTATCTCAAAATAATAAAAGCTATTTACGACAAACCCACAGGCAGTATCATACTGAAAGGGCAAAAACTGGAAGCATTCCCTCTGAAAACTGGCACTAGAAAAGGATGCCCTCTCTTACCATTCCTATTCAACATAGTATTGGAAGTTCTAGCCAGAGCAATCAGGCAAGAAAAAGAAATAAAGGGGCTGGGCATGGCGGCTCAAGCCTGTAATCCCAGCACTTTGGGAGGCCGAGGCGGGAGAATCACCTGAGGTCAGGAGTTCGAGACCATCCTGACCAACATGGAGAAACCCCATCTCTACTAAAAATACAAAAAATCAGCTGGGTGTGGTGGCGCATGCCTGTAATCCCAGCTACTTGGGAGGCTGAGGCAGGAGGATTGCTTGAACCCAGGAGGCAGAGGTTGTAGTGAGCCCAGATTGCATCATCACACTCTAGTCTGGGCAACAAGAGCAAAACTTTGTCTCAAAAAAATAAATAAATAAAAAGTATTCGATTAGGAAAACAGGAAGTCGAATTGTCTCTATTTGCAGACGACATGAGTGTATATTTAGAAGACCCCATCGTCTCAGCCCAAAATCTCCTTAAGATGATAAGCAACTTCGGCAAAGTCTCATGATGCAAAATCAATGTGCAGAAATCACAGGCATTCCTATACACCAATAACACAAACAGAGAGCCAAATTATGAGCGAAATCCCATTCACAATTGGTACAAATTGAATAAAATACCTAGGAATACAACTAACAAGGGACATGAAGGATCTCTTTAAGGAGAACTACAAACTGCTGCTCAAGGAAATAAAAGAGGACACAAACAGATGGAAAAACATTCCATGCTCATGGTTAAGAAGAATCAACAGTGTGAAAATGACCATACTGCCCAAAGTAATTTATAGATTCAGTACTACCCCCATCAAGCTACCAGTGGCCTTCTTCACAGAACTGGAAAAAACTAAACTTCATATGGAACCAAAAAAGAGCCCACATAGCCAAGACAATCCTAAGCAAAAAGAACAAAGCTGGAGGTATTGTGCTACCTGACTTCAAACTATGCTACAAGGCTACAGTAATCAAACAGCATGGTACTGGTACTGAAACAGAGATATAGATCAATGGAACAGAAAAGAGGCCTTGAAAGTAATGCCACACATTTACAACCATCTAATCTTTGACAAACCTGACAAAAACAAGCAATGGGGAAAGGATTCCCTGTTTAATAAATGGTGTTGGGAAAACTGGCTAGCTATGTGCAGAAAGCTGAAACTGGACCCTTTCACCTTACACAAAAATTAACTCCAGATGGATTAAAGATTTAAACATAAGAATTAACACCATAAAAACCCTAGAAGAAAACCTAGGCAATACCATTCAGGACACAGGCATAGGCAGGAACTTCATGATTAAAACACCAAAAGCAATGGCAACAAAAGCCAAAATAGACAAATGGGATCTAATTAAACTTAAGAGCTTCTGCACAGCAAAAGAAACAATCATTAGAGTGAACCAGCAACCAACAGAATGGGAAAAAATTTTTGCAAGATACCCATCTGACAAAGCACTAATATCCAGAATCTACAAAGAACTAAAACAAATTTACAAGAAAAAAACAACTCCATCAAAAAGTGGGCAAAGGATATGAACAGACACTTTTCAAAAGAAGACATTTTTGCAGCCAACAAATGTTTGATATGAAAAAATGCTCATCATCACTGGTCATTAGAGAAATACAAATCAAAACCACATTGAGATATCACCTCAAGCCAGTTAGAATGGTGAACATTAAAAAATCTGGAGACAACAGATGCTAGAGAGGATGTGGAGAAACAGGAATGCTTCTACACTGTTGGTGGGAGTGTAAAGTAGTTCAACCATTATGGAAGACAGTGTGGCAATTCCTGAAGGATCTAGAAATAGAAATATCATTTGATCCAGCAATTCCATTACTGGGTATATACCCAAAGGATTATAAATCATTCTGTTATAAAGATACATGGACATGTATGTTAACTGTGGCACTGTTTACAATAGCAAAGACTTGGAACCAACCCAAATGCTCATCAATGATAGATTGGATAAAGAAAATGTGGCACATACACACCATGGAATACTATGCAGCCACAAAAAAGGATGAGTTTATGTGCCTGCAGGGACCATCATTCTCAGCAAACGGACCACAAGAACAGAAAACCAAATACTGCATGTTTTCACTCATAAGTGGATGTTGAACAATGAGAACACATGGACAAAGGGAAGGGAATATCACACACTGGGGCATATTGGGGGTAGGGGTGGGGGGTTAGGTGAGGGACAGCAGGGGTGGGGAACTGGGGAGGGATAACATTAGGAGAAATACCTAATGTAGGTGACAGGGGGATGGATGTAGCAAACCAACATGGGATATGTATACCTATGTAACAATCCTCACAATCTGCACATGTACCCCAGAACTTAAAGTATAATAATAATAAAAAAGTTTTTATCTGGAAAAGCCTCCACTGTGGGCTACTACATTTAAAATCTATTTAATGATGAATTTTCCTTTTTATATCCCATATAAAGAGGATGTGTTTAATATTATTCTTGCTTACTGTCTTCTAAGCTCTTCATTTTATACATAAACTAAGTCCAGCGGTAGTAAATGACTTGCCTAAGGTCAAGAACCCCAAGGATCCTTAGCAAAATGTTATAATTCTAAGATATTCTAAAAATAATATACTTAAAGCCACTGATCTAAAATATTGATTTATTTCTCAAGGAATACTACTCTGATGTTCTGCAGAATATTAGCAGATATTTGGAAAATTGGGATTCTTTGGTTAAATAAGTTTATAAATGTTGGGCTAAACAAAGACTCTTAAAGTCTTTAACATATCAGTGAACTTTATGAACTTCCAAGAGGAGAAATACAGTAGACAATTAGTTTTACAAACTTACTTGACCACAGATACCACCTTCCACCCATAGAATGTAGCATACAACTGATGAGAAATACTCTCTTAAGTTGTTTTCTAGATTCTTGTCTTGCTTCCTAAGAATTTATCATCACAATGCCACCAGAAGGATTTTTCTAAAATCCATCCTCGTTATGTAGACCCTCAGCTTATATCCTTTCAACAGCTTCCTTCTGCCAGCCTGGTCAAGCCCACTCTTTGGCGTGGCATAATTATCCTCCATTACCTGTACAGATCAGCTCTTACCTTATCTGGAACTTTATACTCCCACATTGTGGTTTAAATCCTCTTTTCATCCCTACACACCTGAGAGATACCACAAACTCATATTCATTAATAGTGGGGTGGGGCATGGCAATGAGTTCCTTAAAAGGAATCTGAGTCCCCAGTGGTCTCTGGGTATAGGAGAAATGGATACAGGAGAGGTCATTTCTCTGTTTTTTTTTGTTGTTGTTGTTTTTATTATTATTATATTTATTTTTGAGATGGAATCTTGCTCTGTTGCCCAGGCTGGAGTACAATGTCATGATCTTGACTCACTGCAACCTCCGCCTCCTGGGTTCAAGCGATTCTCCTGCCTCAGCCTCCCAAGTAGCTGGGATTATAAGCACGTGCCACCATGCCTGGCTAATTTTTGTATTTTTAGTAGAAGTGGGGTTTCACCATGTTGGCCAGGCTGGTCTCAAACTCTTGAACTCAGGTGATCCACCTGCCTCAGTCTCCCAAAGTGCTGGGATTACAGGCATGAGCCACTACGCCCAGCCTGTTTTTTTTATTTTTTTTATTTTTTAAACAACCCTTTAAAAAACCCTTCTGAACCTGGAGACAGCACAAAAGAGAGCAAGGCCCAGATTTGGCCCATAGGCCACAGTTTGGTAACTCTTAAATTAGTGGATATTGCAATTCAGGACATTTAAGGCTGCCCATAATGAATACTGCCTAAAACATGGAAGGAATATGAAGGGTGCTCCATGCCTAAAGCCAGAAGCCAAGAACATGCTGGCACAAGAGGCTCTAACAGATAGATTGGTTGAGGTACATAAGTAAAATAACCAGGCAAAACAACCCCTGCTCATGCCCCTTTCCTCATCTGAGACCAGATAGCTGAGACAGGAGTAATGTTTCCATGTGGAAACAATGATTGGAACACAGAGATAGGGTATTATTTCTAGGTGCTGGTAACATTCAGTAAAAAAAATGGAGAATACATAATCCAGAAGACCAGCCATAAATGTATCCCAAACAGCATCATCCCATGTTGATATACCATACTCTGAAAACATTATTGAGCACAGCTGTAGCAATTACATTGTCCCTTCAGCATGAGTGAGCTGAGTCAGCAGAGAATGCAGACCAGCTGACAGAGTCTCACACAAAATTGAGCTCACTGTCAGCAATTCAGCTGAACACTAGAGAAATGCAAATTAAAAAGATGAACAAAAAAATTTGCAAAGGAGAGGCCACAGAACAAACAAAAAAGCAGTGTTAAATATAGTTATTATTTCCTTGGAAAGATACAAAAGAAAAGTAGAACCATGTAATGAAAGAACTAGTCCCAGCTACTCGGGAGGCTGAGGCAGGAGAATTGCTTGAAACCGGAAAATGAAAGTTGCAGTGAGCCGGGATTGCTCCACTGCACTCCAGCCTGGTGACGGAGCAAGACTCTGTCTCAAAAAAAAAAAAAAAAAAAAAGAAAAAAAAAATTTTAAATATTTTTAAATTATATACATATTTGTATACAGCAAATATTTTTAAAGTATATATTTTTAAATAAAAAGAAATTTTTGAAACATTAGAAGGAGTGAATAAGCAACCTGATGTACAAGATTTAGAGATATACATTAAACAGAGAAATTATTCCAGAATTTAGAATGAAGAGATGAAAGGTACAAAAGAAATGTTAAGAGAGAGATGAGTCCAACCGGAAGTTTCATCATCTTTAAAAAGTTCCATAAGAAGAGAATAGAAAGAATGGTGGAAAGGATTTGAACAGAGACATAGGGTATTATTTCTAGGTGCTCGGCACATTCAGGATTATTATAATACATTCAGAATAATATAATACTTCTATCAGCATTAGTGGGTATAAGAGAACAATGAAGCAGTATCTTCAATGGCCTGAAGAAAAAGAATTTTGTGCCTAGAATTTTGTATCTAGCTAAACTAACTTGCATTTAACATGACAATCAAAGGACATTTTTGGATATTAAAGCACTCAAAGTTTGCACTGAAGCTTACCAACATGGATGTACTTCAGAAAGGAAAAAACAAGCTATTCGCCATAGCAGTGATATATAAGCAACATTGTTGGGAAAAATTTTATAAATTTTTTGTTTCACAAATAAGAAATGAGCAAGAAAAATGTTATTTACTAACAATCTAAGAAGTTACAGGAAAAATAACACCAACATGAGAAGAGGGGAGTGGGAATCTGAGAAAAGTAAAAATATCTTAAGCTTTAAGACTTGGCAAAAAAGGGACTTAGAAACGAGAAACTGATTTTCTAACTGTTTCTAAAATTAATAAGTTTTAAAATTTAAAATAATTAGAAGAACAAACCAGTAGAGGGAAAAATAAAGTATATGTATACACAGACATTAACAGAAGGCATAGGAGGGCTGTAGAACTACTCATGCAGGTCCAAATGCCCTGTCTACTTGTTCCTCTACGGCTTGAGTATTGACTCAATCTAAACCTTTGCTAAAATCTTACATCTCTCTTTCTCCCCACCCATAATCCCAAACAAATTTATATTACAGCATCTATAATCCTTCATTATGTTTGTTGTTTATAAACCAATCTTGCTCATTAGGTATAAATTCTTAAGGACTAAAACAGCCTCCTTCTCATTTCTATATCCCTTCCTATATCACAGTTACTCAATGTTTGTTGAATGGATGAAAATAGAGGCAACTTTTACATACTTAAAACAACTAAAGACTGGATTGTACATGACCAAGGTTATAATTTATAATAAATTATTTGTTACAAGAGGTTAAAGACCATGTCTAAGTTACTATTGCACCTCTGATAAGGTCATTCTTGGATCTTTTTGTTAAGTTTAGAAATCAGCTGAAATCAGGATATAGGAGGACATACTAGACAGTATTAAGGTGACTTCCATCTCCAGAGCTCAAAGTTTAGAGAATAACTTTAAGAGACACTTTGACTGATTGTCCCTGAAATCGTACAACACCTGCAGAAGCTCTATGTCTTCATGGTTTTCAGACCCAGGAGTATTCTCCATCAATATGGCGGACATCACTCGCACATTCATTTTCACCATATCCAATTCACTGTGCAATTTTCCAATCTGTAGAGAGCAACGCAGTCACCAGTCAATAGGACACACAAAGAAGTGGGACACACAAAGAATAACTATCTGTTTCCTGCCCCGATGGGACATTTGCTGGAAGAAAAAATGCTTTTGTAAACTTTAATATTTTCAAACTTAAATTTAATTTCATATAAATATACATATAGTTATTTTACAAATGTATACATAGGCACTTTTTAAAAGGACTTGAAATCTCTTGTAATAAACCCCAAAATATGCTTTAGGAATTTTAAAAATGAAGGAAAATAAAAAGATTAAAACTCAATATGGAGAAGTGAGAAGTACTAGGTACCTAGCAGAATAAGGTACCAGAAACCTGGCTAAAACGGCAAAAGTTATCCTGCACTTATTGGCAACCAACAAGATAAAAGAAAAACAAATTAAATTTATCTATTTCTGATGGCATTAAAGAAGAAAGAATAAAGAAACACTCTTTTATCTTGTATTAAATTCTAAGAGGAATTATGTGAATTTTTATATAAGAAAAAAAGAATAATAATACAAAGTCTTCAATTATAGTTCCTTTACAGCAGGACAGAAATGAGCTTCATATAATAATTGTTTATCTGTACCTTGGATAAACTGATACACACAAACAAGTAAATGGAATTCAGTTGGCATAATAAATACAAATAATAAGACTACCATTTACTAAACTCTCTGAAATATGTGACAGTCCTACCAGAAGTAACAGGAATTGGCTGATGGACACTAGATCCAGTCCACAGTCAAGGCTCCAAAAAAGCTATGAAAGCCACTAGGCAAGCACAGCTCTTACAAAGTTGGGCTTTGGAAGCAGACAGAATCCATGGTATTAATTCTTTCTGGAACTTAACTGTGATAAGTCACATAGTATTACTAAGCCTCAGTCTCTACCTCTGTAAAATGAGTGTACCTACATCTCAACGCTGTTAATCAGAAAAGACAAACTGTATATAAGGTGCTTACAAATCAGGAAAAGACATCAATATATACAGTGATGGCTGTTGTTACCTGTTCTGGGACCAATGTAATAGTCGAGTTCTTCGGAGCAATTACAGAAGAAAGAGCTGGTGCAGTAGGGACAGATGTTGGTGGATTTGATGAGAGTTGAGCAGTCTATGAGTATGAAATATGGTAGTATTATTATGTGAATTAACATAGCCACCCAATGAGAAGTTTTTTCCATTTAGCTAACTTAAGCACTCTCAAACAAAGTCCTATGTACAGGTTATCTTCCCAGAATAAATAATCAACTACACAACCCGTCAGCATTTTGCGAAGTACACTAAGCAACTGAGATGCCCATAATAAAGAAGGTATTCAGCAAAAGGTGGCTGCTATTAGGATTATCATTTACAATTTAATAAAATGCCCTTGGTTTTTACCAAGGGTCTAAGTGATAAACTGCCATGTGAGATTACTGATGCTTTCTCTTTGGGTTCTTAAAAACAAATGGTAGCTCAATTCATCTTAAGCCTTTTTAAGCCACAGCTGACAAGGCATCTCCTTCTCCATCAATGACCCTCTCTGGGTCAATGCCTCATCTCCAACCTTAGGTGGAGAGGTAACTCAAGGTTCTAGGCCAGTGCTTCTCAACATTAATGTGCAGAGAAAACACCTGGAAATCTTGTAAAAAAGGAGATTCTGATTATCTAGGGTAGAGCATGCCAAACAAGCTTTCGGATTATACCCCAAATCACACTTTAACAAAATCCCAAGTTTCCGTTATTCTATGAGATATTGCAATATTCTAATAAATTCATCTTTTTGCTTAAGCTGGGTAGAGTTAGGGTTGTCTCCTGCAATGAGAAAAGACCCAAGTGATATGCTATTATACTCTCCATGGGCCAAAGAAAGGTCTCCCACCTCCTGTCTTGCTGTTTCAGCCTCTGCTTCTGAGGGAGGAAACTGAACACCTTTTTTAAGCAGGTCGAGGTATACTTCTTTCACTTCACTTACATCCACACCTCCTGGGAAACCCTGTGACCAAGTCTGAATTAAGAGATGAAAAGTTCCAGAGTTAAAACAGCAACAAAATCAAAACACAGTTTTTAAGCTCCTGATAGAAAATGAGAGATCAATAATTATGTACCTCACTCAGAAAGAGAAAGCTATTTTTGAATGCCATGGGCAAAATGCTCATTTTCAAAGGCTAGGAAAATATAAAATATTTTAAATCAGACTTCCATGCGTCAAAATCTTGAAGAAACCCTGGGATATATACTATCAATTGTTTTTTGCTGCTCTGAATCCAAAATTAATAGATTCCAAAACAACATCAGTAGCTCTTTTCCAAGTAACCTTGAACTTGTCAGTTATCTGGAACAGTTTCACTATCTGCAAAATGAACATATACACATCACTGTCTTTCCTAGTTGGCATAGATAAAAGAGAAATTGAGAGGAAAGTAGGGAAATGACTACAAATTCTTCAGAAAAAGGGCACCACTCAATGCCAACAAATTATTATTACATAGACACTAAAATAGCAAAAATGCTTTTCTGGCTCAATCCTAGACTTATAAAAGATAAATGAAACAATCAGGAGGTATGCTATTTAATCCCTAAACTAGAAATTTTCCATTCCATGAGGTATACAACAGACTTACCTTAATGAAATTCAAGATTCTATTCTGAATGTCTAATGGCAAGGTGTATCTGGGATTCAGCAGCTTAACTAAATTCTCTTTAACAAACTCCTTCTTCACAATCAGAGACTGGAAACTTGGACCACAGTTCTGCACGCACATGTCAATAAGCTAAATTAGAGAAAAATTAAACATTATATTTATCTGGCAAAACCACCTCCTAAAAATGTTAAGGGAAAAACTGCTAAATGATTTCCACCAGCATCCTAATTAACAAACATAATTTAGTATATACTAAAATATATGGAAAAATGTTAGGTTCTGGGGATACGTGGAAGTATAAGCATAATGTAACAGTCTAGAGGACAGACTTTTTGAGGAGACCCAGCACACCCAGAAAGGCGTTAACAGCAATACAGAATACTAAATGCTAAATGCTGAAGAGAAATGCAGGCCAAACATGAGCTATGCATGGGATAATATCTGTCCCAGTTTTCCCGGGGTAGCACAGGTATATTCCCAATGTCCTGTTTATTCCCAAAGATGACACACCCTTTCACTTTCAAAAATGCCCTGGTTTGGATAAATGAGACAGTCACCCTAGCTATAGGCCCCTATAGACAAGAGTAATTATTTAGGGCCAGGTGTTCTTACAAGACTTTTGGAAAAGGCTGATTGGAAGCTGGGCTTTGCAAAATGGCTAAGAACAGTAAAAATGAGTATAGAGCTATATTCTAGACAGAGTAATGGTATGAAAAATATATAAATGTGGGAAAGTGTGTAGATTACGAAGAGGGAGATAAGTACTCTGGTCTTTCTCTAGTAGAGGTATCTTGATATAGGTAAATTGGGGACACTGGAAAGATAGCGTGGATAAAGTCCACCCAGACTGTAGAGAATTTTGTGTGGCAGTGCAAAGAGTGTGGACATTATGTTGAAGGCATAAGAAGTTATGGAGGGTCTCTATTAGTTTGTCACCATCAAATCTTTAACCTGAACTTGAGGAAAAGCTTAATGTGTGCAAAGTGATATGCTGGATAGGTTGTCAGGCAGCACTCTGCAAAGGCAACTGGAGGGAGAAGAAACCTGAAATAATAAAAAGATCCAGTAGCAACCCACTAGTACAGACATAATAAAGAAAAGGCCTAAACTAAGATGATGTGGGTACAAGAAAAGAAGTCATGACAGAATTATGAAGAAAGAACTTTGAATGACGGTGCTTGTCAAAAAAGGAAGATGACTGAAAGTTAAGTGATTCTCATTCTATGAGATTGAGGACCGCTGTGATGGAAAATTGGAAGAGGTGGTGGTATGACTGATCTAGGGGTGAAAATGATGGATTGAAATTTAGATATTTTGAGTTTAAAAGATAAGGGACATTTAAGTGGATGTTTGTTTAGCAGTGAGCTGGGCACACCCAGCTACAGTTCAAGAGAGTGAAAAGTCATCAAGGCTGTCTTGATGAGCAGAGAGGAGGAATGGCTGGAACACGGTGGTTCACCTACTAACGGACCAAAGCAAATCCAAGGAAGGCAATCAAAGAGTAACTGACAGAAAATGAAGCACAAAATCAGGAGTACTTAAGGCATTCCTTTGGTAAAGTCAAAAGAAAAGTTTCCTGGAGGATGGGGTGCTACACAGTTAAGGATATGAACTGAGGAACATCAGCTCCCTTGAAAAATACATTTTCAATAAAGCAACATGAACAGAAACAACTAAGAAAGAATGAGCCGATACTGAAGAACTGCATGCAGAAAGTAGATTTCTAAAAGTAATCTAAAAGCAAAATTAAATCGCTAGTTTCCATGCTACCACCTCAAATTAGAAAGGTCATAGAAACCATAACATGACCAGGATAATCATCTTTGCATAATAGAAGCCCTAAAAATGGATTTCATGCCATGCTTTGTATTTTCAGTCTCTCTTTAATGGCAATACACAAAGCAGCAGCAGGTATAAAAGCTATAGTTTTAAGGCAACATTACCAAGGAAGCAATCAGATAATAGAGAAGCTGAGCACAAGCAGCTGTATGACACACAGGGAAAACTCTGAAAGCAAAGGAAAATAAAAACAAACTCCAAAACATATTAAGATGAATCTATACTGATACAGGTTGGTGAGATAGAGTTAGAAAGTTGAATAACATGCTATTTAGCTTGATGGATGATTATAATGAGCTTTTAATGGGTGAAATGCTGAAAGGAAAAGTGCCTCTAGCTCAGTGTGAGTTTATAGAAATACTTCACCTAATTAGTTGTGCAGTCTTAGGCAAATACCTAGCCTCCAAGACTCACTCTCCCTAGGTGTATTTCTTGCTAAATAATTAGCAAACCAATTTTTTTTTTTTTGAGACAGGGTCTCACTCTGTCACCTAGGCTAGAGTGCAGTGGTGCCATCTGAGCTTACTGCACTGGGGTCAGGTGATTCTCACGCCACAGCCTCCCGAGTAGTCGGGATTACAGGTGTGTACCACCATGCCCAGCTAATTTTTGTATTTTTAGTAGAGATGGGGTTTCACCATGTTGACCAAGCTGGTCTCGAACTCCTAGCCTCAAGTGATCTGCCTGCCCCAGCCTCCTAAAGCGCTGGGATTACAGGCATGAGCCACCAAGCCTGGCCCTCACAAATTAATTTTTATCTTTGGTGCAACAAGATTTTATGATAATGGGTAACACTCCCAGGAGGTACATGCACAAAATCAAAGAGTCACGATGAAATGCTGAAAATGTGAACATCTGGAGATCAGCAATTATGCCTTTTGTGTTTTCCCATTAGAATCAAGAATGTCAGGACTAATTACTTGTACATAATCTCCTCTATTATGTCACCAGGACCTCTTTCACCCTGCAACTCACTCAGATAAGTAATAAAACCTACTGTGGCAAATTGGAAAAATTAAATATGTTGTTTTCACATATTCTGAAATTGGATTTTGGTGCAAATGTATTCAGAAAACCTATCTTTGGAAATAAGACAAATAAGAATCCATAATCTGTGGTGGGACTGAAAACCCAGGAGCCAAGGAACCAAGAGAGACTAAAGTCTCTTCACTGATCTCGTCAGCTTGGCTGGACAAATAATTTATCCTAAGCCTCAGTGTCCTTGTCTGCAAAATGGACACAATCTCTCCCTGTAGAGACTTGTTGTAAGGCCCAAATGAAACATAACAAAGAGCCTGCCACAAAGCAGGACCTCAATACATGGCAACTATTTAGATCATCTTCCATGGAGAATTTCCTAGTAGGAGTGAATGTGATGATTAAGTGATGTAAGCATTTTCAGAGAGGGCTGGAAGAAAAAGAGGTAGTTGACAGTTTTCTTACTGTAAATTTCCAAACAACCTGGGCAGAGTGACGACAACCAGGTTTCTGGGTCATGAATAGTGCCTACACCCAGGATGGAGTGCAGTGGCACAAGCTAGGCTGACTGCAACCTTCGCCTTCTGGGTTCAAGCAATTTTCCTGGGATTACAGGAGCCTACCGCCATGCCCAGCTAATTTTTCTATTTTCAGTAGAGACGGGGTTTCATATGTTGCTCAGGCTGGTCTCAAATGCCCGACCTCAAGTGATCCACCTGCCTCAGCCTCCCAAAGTGCTAGGATTACAGGCGTAAGTTGTTTCATTGGTAAATTTGCCAAAGGAGAATAAACCAAGCTTTTTCTTCATTATTATTTTCATCCACATTTTACACCTCTTATAAAACCCCTGAAGTTCACTGCTTAGGGAGTGCTCCACAGAGGCCTATTAACTAATTGATTCTCAGGAACCTGTTCAACCACTTTCCATTTGACAATAATAGTAGCCTCTTGCTGAGATTTATCACAATTGACTCATTCAAAAACAGATTACTCTCTGGCTCAGAGTAATAAAGCCTGGAACAAAATTCTGCTGAAATACAAAACAAACTGCTCTACTGACCGATGGTAGGAAATCATAGTACAGTCAGATTCCATCAAAGGCCTAATCAAGGCTAACACATCCATGGAGAACTCAACATGACAGATAACATAAAGAATATTTATAATTGAATTTGACAGGCTCTCATCACTTTAATAAAATAGAAATGTCATATATGAGGATTACTTTTTAGAGAGTTTACTGGTAAACTTGTAATTGCTTTTGACAGACATAGGCAACTCCTTCTGTGACTAATTTCCCTCATAATTAAATTTGGCTTACGTGACTATTAAAGTCAGTCCTGAGGCTTTAAGCACACCTCTATAATGCAGTGAGTGGTCTGAGGTGAGGTGACTAGGACATTAAATATACAATTCGGGAAATCAGTATGAAAATATGAAGAGTCAAAGGCCTATTTAAAGAAAATCCTATTTAAAGGAAAAGCCAAGTGTTTTTCCCAACTTCGGTGCACTGTGATCCCACTGTGTTTTCTGACCTCTGACTTGTGACTCTTGCCTGTTCTTAGGCACAGGCTTTAGACTCTTTTGTTCTCACATACTGGACAGAAACCATGAGGTAAGGGAGCTAAAGATCTGAGGTGGAACAGATAATGGGAACAGGAAGCTAGTTGGTAATCAGGCTTGAGAGATTAGACTACGTGATGAGAAGGAAGAGCAACAGCGGAAGCCCAAAGAGAAACAAGGCCAGAGGCACAACACTCTGGAATAACCCAACTTCCCCAAGGAGGGTCCCTGGTCCATTGTGATAGGGAAGGAACCATGATGGAAGAAGATAATGGAGGTAGGATTAAGAAGCAACCACAGAAACATCAAGCAGGCTGGGCAAAATAGAGAAAGCGGCAAACTGTTATAAATAGTGAATAACTATAAAAAGCAAAATAGTAATACCCCATGCTGAAATAGAGAAGGGGGCATAAATTCATCTTCTACCCTTCTCTTCCTTACTAAATCTCCTAACCTTTGGGATCCTTGAGATATGCTAGATGAGGGCACATCTACCCATCTCTCTACTCTGGTTCCACAGTACCTTCCATTAACCCTTGAGTCTTCTGTTTAGCTGTGTGTATGGGGGTGGGGTCCATTAATCCAGTCAACACCTGCTGTAGCTGGCCCTGTACTACACAGGAAGAAACTAAAGAAACAAAGGAAACACAGTAGCCTGCTCTTTTAAGAGGCTTGATTTGTTCTAAGAAACAAAGTGGTATGAGGCAAGGGCATGGAATTTAGAATCTGAGGACTGGGGTCAAATCTTGCTTATGCTATGTAATAGCCATTTTCATCCTGGAAATAAATCAGTTTCTCTTAGTCTCAATTTCTTCGTCTGTGAAATGGAGTTAATAATACAACTACTTCACAGGGTTGTCGAGAGCATCGGTCAGGTGCCAGGCATTTCTATCAGTGACCCATTGTTCTGGGATTTTTACAGAAGTGCCGCACTCCTCTCTCCACAGTCTCCTCCATTCTGTGACCTTCAAGAGTTAAGGACAAGTGAGAGGTCAAAAAAAGGTGAAGGAGGAAAATGCCTCTAAAACTATATTCAGATCCCAACGTGACGGGTTTCTTTAATGATCAAATCATGAAGACCGTTCATTGTATTTCTGCTCATTCAGTGAGCCTATGCAAGATGTGCATTTTCTTCTACATGTAACTAGAAACTAGGAGCTATGCTCACATATGGCCCAGAGTCCTTTTGATAAAGACTCTAATGCATCTAAGGCAGTGTGGTGCTGGCTGATTACTGCGTGACCATGCACAAACTTGGGCTGGGCTGAGATAAACAAAGGCGTGCAGAAGAAATCAGAAAGCCACACAGCTCACTCTCAGGCAGCAGGCAGGGCTTGCAACACATACTAAAGTAAAAAAGAAAACTCACCAGCGTGACTGAAGAGGTCATATGGCCAAGGATGGTGGGAAAATGGGAACACATCAAATAAGAGTCCACACTTAAATCACAGACAATACAACACACAGGAGAATTGCTTAAACCAACATAGAACATTCTCCAAATCATGCCACACAGCAGAACTGGGTTGGAATTTAATGAGTCGAGAGCATCTCAGGATTCCACAAAGCTGTTCAAGTGAGGTAGAAGGCTAATGGGGAGGTATTTTTCAATATTTCGATTCTCCTCATCTTCACTTACAGTTAATTAATAACATGCACAAACTATTTTTTTTTTTTTTTGAGAGGGAGTCTTGCTCTGTTGCTAAGGCTGGAGTGCAGTGTGCAGCCTCAGCATCCCAGGTTCAAGCAAGTCTCCTGTCTCAGCCTCCTGAGTAGCTGGGACTATAGGCATGCCACCACACCCAGCTAATTTTAGTGTTTTTAATAGAGATGGCATGTGATCAGGCTGGTCTTGAACTCCTGACCTCAGGTGATCCACCTGTCTCGGCCTCCCAAAGTGCTGGGATTACAAGTGTGAGCCACCGTGCCCAGCCATAAACTTTTTTTTTAAGAGTTGAGGTTTCTCTTTGTCACTCAGGCTGACTTGCAGTGGCATGATCATAGCTCATTGCCATCTTGAATTCCTGGGCTCAAGTGATTGCTCCGCCTCAGCCTCCTAAGTGGCTGGCAATACAGATGCAGGCCACCATACCTGACTAATTTTTAAATATTTTGTAGAGATGGGGTCTCACCATCTTACCCAGGCTGTTCTCAAACTCCTGGGCTCAAGCAAGCCTCCCACCTCCCAAAGTGCTGGGATTATAGGCGTGAGCCACCACACCCAGCCAATACACAAACTTCTTGATCAGTTCACCATGCATAATACATGTTAACCACAAACTTCCTATCTCCTGACCAAGAAAAATTTATTTTTCAGGAACCAGCTGTTTTCATGAAATTAAATGCTATTAGAAACAACTAAACTTTCTTTGTTCTGCAATTCTCATAAATTAAAAGTTTTAACTCATACTGTACACAACTCTTAGCTAACCTATTAGTTTTCTCAGAATACTTGCTTTTCTTATTTTTTACCCAGGATTAAAAATGTAACTACTGCTTGAGAAATCCTAGAGTTTTAATTATAAAATTAAAGTACTTACTGACAAGGTAAGTTGAATTTCTTTATGATTGTAGTTTTTGGAAATCCTTTTCTTCAAGGCTTTCACTGCATCTTTTGGCCTATGGCAACAAATACACTGAAATCACCAATTTAGGCAAGAAAACAAGAAGTTTTCTGCTGAAAACAAGAAGTCTCTCTAAAAAGCAACATGCATTTGGAGAGAGGAATGGCTAAGGAGCAGAAAACCAATGCCTTGGTTCTACTGTGGGACCCTAATCCAATGACTTAACTTCTTGAAACTAAATTTCTTCATGCATACAGGCAGACAATACCACCAACCCCCTTATGAAAATTACATAAAATATTTTTGTACAAGACTATTACCTATAAAGTACTACCCATGAAATGTGCTCAATCCTGTATCCTTCTATCAATGCACAGAACCAATTTATAGGAAATGCAACTTCTGAAACAATGAAAGCTACCATTTTCATTAAAACAATTAGTATTTCCTGAGCACCTCATAGACAGGGGATATAAGAGGAATTACAACAAACTAGGTCAGCTGCCAATACGCCACAATTTTATGTTATAAAGAAAGAACTGTTTAGAAGGGTCCAGATGTACGATGTACTTTAAGATTCTCTTTTTGTATCATCAATGAATTGGTAAACACGGTAAACTGGATTATAGGGAAAAAGCCATAAACACTTAAAAATGCTAACCATAAGCACTTTTCATTTATTTATGATCAATAATTAAGTAACTAAATCTCTTTTACTGTCAGTTATCATTTTAATATGTACTGGAATATTACCAGAATTGTATTCCTTATAATTACCTTGTAATTGACTAAATACAAACCAGTTTGCTCTTCTTATGACTTTTTCCTTATGACTTCAATTCTCCAAAGTTTAAGAAGCAGAACAAAAGATAGCACATGCTATAAGAATACAGCTTAAACATGGGTGAGTTGATATTTAGAAGGAAAAAAAAACTGTCCTGTGACAGGGAGGAAAAAAGACTGCGAGATTGTTTCCTGGTTACTAAAGACAACTGCCCAAAAATAGTTTACCACCAGGAGTCAACCAGCTTCTTGATAATATTTGACACTTTCATCAAATACTGACAATGGAAGCTGGAGATATTCCTAAAGAAGGAAACAGTCTCTTTTTTTCAATCTTTTAAACAGAAGGAATTTGAGTTTCACACTGACAAAATTTGAAACTCTTAAAGAAACTGCCAAGAGGAGAAAAATTATAGTGGATTTATGGATACTCCCTCCATATGTTGAAGCAAGCAGCTGCCCCAATATTTTAACCTGACAAGTCTTCAAAAGGTAGAGGGCGCCTAATGGATGATGAAAACACTCTTGCAACAAGAAAACTGAAACATTTGCAAGAGAAAACGTGCTGTAGTTCTGATGCTTCTTATCAGAGGCAAATACATGGAAAATAGGCTGTACTCACCCATCCTGCGTGGTGTTAATTATGTCACAGATGTTCATGAACTGGCCCCAATCTTCAGTCTGAACTCCAGCAAATGTAGCCTTTTCTGCCAAGAAAAAGCTGTTGAGTCTGAGCTACAACAGAATAAAAAATGTCTGGTATTCTTTAATAATCTGCCTAGGCTACATTAGTAAGTGCCATTAAGTTTATATTGCCAAAGGGCAACGTGATTTTTTCCGGAACAGCTCTCAGAAACTCTGGAATCAATCAGAACCCAAGTTCAGAGCGCTGCTGCAGCAACAATAGCAAGTGACCTATTAATAAAGACTGCAAACATAACACCTGGCCACAGGCCCAGAACAGGCCAGCTAAATCTCTGACTGCCTGGCTTTCAGAGAAAGGGATCTAGGGCTTAGTGAGCAGCTACCTACAAGGTGAACTGCATAGTGCTAAGTATTTTATCATAGAGATGGTGAGATAGAAGTTCAGCGAGGTTAGGAAATTACCAAAGTTACACAGGCAGTATAAAGTAGAACTGGCATTCAAATCTAGGTTGTTTAATCCCACTGTTTGGTTTTTTTAAAAATAATTTATTCTCTGGGGACAGGAGGAAAGAACTTTTAAAGGAGAGAAGTAATCCATTGGTCTTAGGAGCTAAAACATTGGCACAAATCCAAATAAAAGTAATACATTTATTCTCCGATCATCTTAATCTCACGATTTCTTCTAATTTTACCAGTCATTATAACTTCAACCAATACTTGCAAAGACACTGCTTAACCACATAAAAACCTCCATTACATACACTTTTACTATCAGTCTTAATTATTTCAAACCGGCACTGAATAACTATCTGGACTAATAATAATGAGCATCTAAACTAACCACAGCTGGACGAGGCTGACCAGAATGCTTCTACACTTGGAACCCTATAATTAGATAATATGGCATCTTTCCCTCTCCAGACAGCCCCTTTAAGAATACAAGATTAGTTATCTGGAAAGGGTAATGGAACACTCACTATGAATGTGCTACCATCTTCCCAAGAGAAAGGACAAGATACCTAATCATGAAAATACAGGGTTCTGGGGGAAATGGAGAAAAAACAAAAAGGCTAGAGAAGGGGAAGAAAGAATAAGGACTTGTCTGGGGGAACCCCAAAGTTTAGCTTGCTTTCAAACAAGGAAAAGAACCACTTGAATTTGGCTCCGAATAAACAAAGCCGACCAATCTTGTGCTGTTAAGTATCTGTTGTTCAGTCTGCCAGATGTTTCCTCTCCATTCCTCGCTCTTCCTCCCAATCTTCTTATCTTTCTAGAAAACTCCCATTCACCCTTCAAGAGCCACAGCAGAATTCATTTCCCCCTTTTTGTAAGTTTTGTGTGTTTTGCATTTTCTTGCATTGCAAAGGTGCTGCACAAACTGTGCCCATATTCCCTACAAGAAAGTGAGTTTCCTCAGGTTTGAGACCACCTCTTACATTGGCCTCACCAGTTCGTGATCCAGGTCCAGGCACATAGCTAAGAGTTAGTCCATGTTTACGGAATTAAAAAATTAAGTAGATGAACTGCTGAAATTTCTTCCGCCTATGATGGGTCTGAACCCATTTCTCCTCAGGGTTCATTCTAATATCCAACAAAGTACAGCCATTAAGGGAAAACATCTCCTCAATGGTAGCTATTCTGACCATCTTATAAAGATGTGTAAACTGGCCGGGTGTGATGGCTCACGCCTGCAATCCCAGCACTTTGGGAGGCCTAAGTGGGCAGATCAGAAGGTCAGGAGTTCGAGACCAGCCAGGCCAACATAGTGAAACTTGTCTCTACTAAAAATACAAAAATTAGCCGGCATGGTGGCAGGCACCTGTAATATCAGCTACTCCGGAGGCTGAGGCGGGAGAATTGCTTGAACCTGGGAAGCAGAGGTTGCAGTGAGTCGAGATCGGGCCACTGCACTTTAGCCCGGGCAGTGCGAGACTATGCCTCAAAAAAAAAAAAAAAGTGTAAACTAAGGTTATGTTTAAGTGGTGTGCTCAGTGTCACAGCAATTAGTTGAGCTGTGACCTAAATTTTCCAAATCTGGGCCTCTATACTACAACTACTAGGTTCTCAGGATTTCATCGCCCCACTTTGCCTGGTATTAATATGCAATCGTGCCTCACCCAGTTCCCAAGGAAGGAATCAGGAAAAAGAGGGAGGAGTGAGGTGGTGCTGGTAAGAGTCCAATCATTGGCTTCTACATACATCATGCACGGTACATCCAGAGGAGAGACAAATCATTTAGGTGGATGCCGGTGTAGTCCCTAGCGGCCTGCTAGACACCTCTGTGACCCTAGATGGCTCCTCTGTTCCCCTCCTCTTCACTCCAATGCCAAGTATCATTGTCTCTGTTTGCCCAGAAAAGCGATCCAGGTTGTGTAAACTTGGCGCTAGAGAAAACTGGTTTGGGGAGACCTGCTCCTCACAGCAAGGTCACATCACCTAGTCTCCTAGAGCCTCCTCTTCTGATCTGTAAAACGGGCATAACAATACCGTGCCCCGGAGAGTGTGCCTTTAGGAAAAACTTTCCCCAGGCCGAGAAGTTTCTGGTGTCTCCTTGTGGAGGCCCAACACTCCATGCCTGACTCCCGCGGTTCACCTGCTTGGTTCCGCTCCCTAGGAGGCATCGAAAGGAAGGTACATTTTTGAGGACTGAGGTGCTAGAGTGAGTTGGCCAAGAAGGAAACAACGAAAGGGGGCCGGGCTGGAATGCGGGTGCCCTGGGAAAGTTGCGGGGGGAGGGGAGGAATTTTCTCCAAGTTGGACTAACTCGGTCCTCTGCAGGCTGAGAATGGATCAAGCAGGAAAGGATCCCACGGTCCCCCGCCTGCCTGGGCGTCTCTCCCCGCGCCTCCTTACCTATGAGGTGGCCCACGGAGGTCGCGTAGGGATCCCGGTGACTCTTGCCAAACGCCATGGTATCGCCAGGGGGCCGGGTCCAGGAAATCCGCCTCCACAGCTCTCCGGCTCCCGACTCCACCCGCTGGGTACCCTTGGCTCCTCCTCTTCGCCCGAGCGCTTCCCGGGCTCTGGCTGAGGCCGTGCGTCCTGCGCCGCCACTGCGGGGCGCGGGTACTGAGCGTGAGGCGCGGAGCGTGAGGCGCCGAGCGTGAGGCGCGGGGCGCCGAGCGAGGGGCAGGGACGCGAGGGCGGGGCTTCGGGACGCCCTGCGCACCTGTAGCGCGCCCTGAGGGACACGCGAGGAGGAGGCGGCGCTGCCAGCTGCAGGTGGTACAGGCGGGCAGCGGCGGGCGTGCAGAGCCTGCGAGTGTGACGCGGCCGCCCGCTCGGATCCCAGGTGGGCTTTTCGCCACGCAAAAGAGGAGCCAGGCAGTCCGGGATCTCCAGCCTGGGAATTAGAGACCCAGGTTCTGATCCCGCCGCTTGCTGGGCAGAGTGCCACTCCTCTGTGCGCCTCTTTGGCTCCCCTTTGTAAACCAAAGATAATAGAAGGTTTATAACACAAATCTGAGAATTGTGAGAATTAAACTGATTCTTGAACGTAAACCGATTAGGTTGGTGTCTGGTCCCCACAAAATAGTTAACCATTGAATAATTTGAATAACTGGAAGTATTTACCCTCGACCTGCTCCACCCTAGAGATCCGGGCAGGGAGGTGTGCGACCTGCCCTTAAAAGCTGTAGGTGTTGTCTAGGAGGAAAGATAGGCTTCGAATTTAGAGCTTCTCAGGAGGAGGCCCTCTTTGTTTTTCTCCTGTTTCCTCCAGGGACCACAGGGCGCCGCCAGACAAGCTCTTGGTTTCTAACCCCACCTCCAGCCTGATTCTAAAAATGGGAGAGGGGCTTTCCTTTTCCTCTGGCAAGGAGTATGTTTGGCTTTAGACCTGCTTTGGAATGTAGGTCCCAGTTTGAGAAGCCCAACACCTTTCCAGCTGCCCTTTCAGAACCAGAATTTATTTCCTATTCCTTTGCATTCAGTTAATATCAGATTAGCGATGTTAGATATCTCCGGCCAGCAGAAGCCTGCCAGAGAGTGAGGTATTCCCAGGCGATGTCAGATAGCCATAGATGAACTCCCTGTGCTTGTAGATCCTGTTTCCTGTAGTCTAACTGGCACCCATTTCAAGTCTGTTTTTAGTCCTGGAGATGGTGACTATGGAGACGAAGGGGACCTGGTTTGACTTATGTCCGTGGTCTTGTGAATTTTGAGATAGAGGTCAAAACCAATTGCCATGCGCTCCAAGGTGCTAACATTTAATTATTTATCTCTAACTCAATTATTTATAATTTTTCTTGACTGAAGTGAGCCAAAACCTGAGATTCTAAAATCTAGAATGAAATATTCTTGTTGTGATGATATTTCTCATAATGGGTTTTGTCCCACCTGTAACTAATATTCTCCACCTGCCTATTCAGGGCAAGTAGCTATTTCAAATAGTGCTGTTTATCAACTTCCTTAGTCATCACTACAGCCTCTGCTGACACATCTCTTTTGTGACATCACCAATCTAATCTGTATTCTATGCTACAGCCTCTAGCAAAATATTTTGTCTTTTCTGCAACCTACAATCAACCTACGATCTCTGAAAAAGAAAGCCAATTTTAGCTTAGGCCAATGTTGGTGTCAGTGGCCTTCCACCAGACAATGAGAACTAGGAAGGAACCCAGCATCCAAAGAGATAGATATTTTACATACTTTTATGTGGGTTTTCTTCTCCTCCCTCTTCCCTCCTCCCTCCTCCCTTCTCCCTCTTCCTTCTTCCTGTGTCTGATTTCCTTACATTACAGGACTCAGGCACTGAGAACAGGAGAAGCAGTAGCAAGGAGTATCTTTTGGACTTGATGCTTGGGTGAACAGAACCAAGGTTGATGAGTACTACCTGCATTCCATCTTAGCAATGCCTGGCAGAAGTTTTTCTCTCTCCCTGTGCCCTCCAGGGTGTTGTGGTGGTTGTTGCAGCTTTCTCTTCCTATACTCTGTTCCTTTCTCCATGATCCCTCTTCTCTCCAGGGGTGAAAATCAATGTGATTAATGTTAGCATAGTCTAGCAGGAGGGACAATAGAATTCACAGCTAAGTTAAGGTCAGAGAAGGAGCAGAATCTCACAAGGGTAAAATGACACCAGGAGTAGAATCTTACCACAATTTCAATTCCATGAACACTTAGTAAACATTTGTTTATTTAAAATGTGCTAAGTGTCTGCAACTAGAAATCTATCTTAATCTTCACATTCCTGGGAGATGGGTAGTATTAACCTCATTTTTCAAATATATAATCTGAGATTCAGAAAGATCAAGCTTATAAAAGACTTGACTAAAGTTTGACTCATGACATGGCTGCCTAGTTTTAAAGCCTATAGTATTGTCACTAGGTGAATCCGTTTATTGAAACTGATATCTTACTTTTTTAAAGAATCTGCTTGATTCAGTGCAAGACCTCTTGAAGAATACAGGAATAGGGGAAGTCATATACTCTGCTGCCACAGGGTCATCCTTTTTTTTTTTGTATTTGTTCAAGAGCGAATATTTTCTGTGCTAGAGCTCCGAGCACTTTGGGAGGCCAAGGCAGGTGGATCCCTTGAGGTCAGAAGTTTGAGATCAGCCTGGCCAACAAGGTGAAACCTTGTCTGTAGTAAAAATACAAAAATTAGCTGGGTGTTTTTGTGGCCAACTGTAATCCCAGCTACTGGGGAGGAGAATCATTTGAACCCGGGAGGTGGAGGTTGCAGTGAGCTGAGATTGTGCCACTGCACTCCAGCCTGGGCGACCGGGTAAGACTCCATCTCAATTAAAAAAAAAAAAAAAAAGAAAACCAAAGTAAATAATTTTTTTACATAGTCACATTGCTAGGGAAGGACTGTCCAATTCTAGAACCTGTGACTTGACCAGCTGTGCTATGTCATCTCTCAAGGAAAGAGCTCTGAATGGTAGGTCGTGCCCTTCACTAGTTCCCATTTTGAAAGAAGTGGGTTTAAGGGGGCAGTGTCTGTAGAATGAAGTGACCGAACTTGGCATTTACACCTGTATAGAAGACAAAGATAACCCACCATCATGCTTCATGCAGCTAAGAGATTTTTGCCTTCTCATTTGATTCTTTTTATAACCACTAAAACGTTTAGATTGTCAGAGCAGAACATGACCTCAGAAATTATACAGTCTCTATTCCTATTATAGGTGAAAACAGTGATACCCAGAGAAAGGAAGTGACTAGCCTGGGGGCCTTCAGGTAGACTAGCAGAATGCAACACAAAAACCTTAAGGCCAAAATTCTGCCCCTTACAGGCACCTCCTGTGTTCCTTGATTTAATATTTGAATGTGTTCCCTATAACCCTTGTGTATCCTCTAGCCTTCTCATACTTCTTCTCTTCTTCCATGGGTCTAGTTCCAAACACTACCTACTCTCTCCCCTAACTCTCCCACTATAATAGCTATGTGATCTTCAGCTTCAATAACCAGCCCCATCCTCTTTGACCCTCTGCACCACCCATGTGATAGCCCTTCCTTGTTAGCCAGCTTTACCTTTCAGGGCACTTCTCTATCCTACTTTTTTTTCTCTCTTTCTTTCTGACTACTAATTCTCAATGATCTTCATTTTGTTCTATTTTCCTCTCCATTCTGCTAGACCTAAGTAAGTCTCTCCATACTTCTGAGGTCTGCCTTTTTCTCTTTCTGCATTTCTTTCATCCCACCTTCTCCTTGTCCCTTCTTTATGAAGTCTTTTCTGACAACTCTCAAAAGAATTGAACCTTTGTTTCCTGTCCCAGTACAGATTTCTGTCTTATAGTCCACAACATATTATACCACTGATTTGGTTAGAAATGTGTTCCCTGCCTCCTAGATATAGGCCCTACAAAGGAAAAGGATCTATTTGTAGGACTTGGTATCCTGACATTCAACAGACCTTAAGGGATTTTTTTTTTTTTTTTTTTGAGACGGAGTCTGACTTTGCGACCCAGGCTAGAGTGCAGTAATGCAGTCTCAGCTCACTGCAACCTTCGCCTCCCAGGTTCAAGCAATTCTCCTGCGTTAGCCTCCCAAGTACCTGGGATTACAGGCACAGGCCACCATGTCTAGCTAATTTTTGTATTTTTATTAAAGACAGTATTTCACCATGTTGACCAGGCTGCTCTTGAACTCCTGACTTCAAGTGGTCCTCCTGCCTTTGCCTCCTAAAGCACTGGGATTACAGGCATGAGCCACTGTGCCCAGCATAAGGGATGCTTATTGAACATATTAATGAATTACTCTTCAAAAATCTTAAGTTGCTCTGTCCTTTCTGAGATCCAGACCTCAATTCCCTCCTGGATGCCTTGTTGAAACTTGAACTCAGTATTTCTAGAATTATACTCATCCTCTTTCTCAATTATCTCAATATCCTACCTTACTTACTTGTTTTGACTATAGCAGTCATTCTCAACTGCATGCATAAAAATTCCTGGGTTGCTATAAAGAGTAATGATATTTAGGTTCCACCTCAGAGATTCTGATTTAACTAGTTGGATGCCTTAAGGTCATAAAGAATTTTAAAAGTTTCTGGATAGGCCAATGGTGTTATAAATTCCCAAATAGAAAATCTCGAAGTTATCCCTAGCTTTCATTTCAGTTTTTTCTGGATTTCTCTATGTTCTTCTTTACCTCTCTTTCTCCTTGCTTCTTCTTTATAGACTTTGTCCAGTCCAGAAATTGTCAATGTCATAAGCCTTTATACTGTTTAGGGATGAAACTAGATTGAAGTTCAGGCTTTCCTGAACACAACCAAGTTCCTATGCATCTAAAGACATATTATTTCTCCTTAAAATTGACATTCTTTTGCCCAATGTCTTACCCATTGTTTCTGAAAACCACATATACATAGATATGTCTTCACTTTATTTCCAGTTCTTATTTTATAAGTAGGTACACAGACAGACAGACAGACAGACAGACACATAGATGAGATGAGTTCTTACTATGTAGCCCAGTCTGGTCTTGAACTCCTGAGCTCAAGGGATCCTCCTACCTCATAGCCTCCCAAAGTGTAGGGATTATAGGCCTGAGCCACTGCACCTAGCATATTTCCAGTTATTTCTTAATATACTATATCTTTGCAACTCCTTATTGTGGAAATTAAAGAACAGCCTTTCTTTTCCAGCTCTTAGGATAACCCTCCATCAGCTTCACATGAGAAGGTTCCTCCCAACCACAACCCCAGGACTGTTTTCTCCCATTTTCATGGGTTTTAGGCTGCACTCAGAGATGCAAGATGAGAGAGGACAAGACACAGGAAGAGTGAAGAGAGGAAACAGTCATTGACTTCTTACTGTCCAAGCACTGTCCAAAGTGCTTTGATATCTCCAATAAACTTCAGAATTATTTTTTTTTAAATAATTACTCTTATTTCATGAACTAACTTGCCTAAAGTCACTCTGAATACGGAGGTGAATTTGGGTTTTTCTCATGCAACGGAAAAAAAGCTTAGGCCTTTTTCCATTGCATCACGCTGCCAGCCCCTGCTTTCCCCACCAGCAAGGATCCATTGCTGATCTTAGAGAGTATCTGAAGCAACAAGCAATGCCAAATAGAAGTCTATTGACTGGTTTTAAACCATATTCGTTCTCCAAACATTAATCTTTAAATCACAAAAAGAAAGGTTCATTGGTTTCTCTCATCATCCATACAATTAAGAAGCTCCATTGAAAGAGAGGACTAAAGGGCACCTGTTGGTTATATTTGCATCTCAGTGGATTCCTGTGAAGCTTAAAACCAGAGTTTTATCTGGAAAATAAACCAAAGGAGTCAATAGTTTCAAAACCCGAGCAGCCAGCTTTCTGAGTTTTACAATATCATCAGTGCACACAACTCATTTGGGGTTTATCATTTAATTCCTGTGTGTTCCTTTGGGATCCTAGCTTCAGTTTGCAAGTCAGATTAACTGGGCTCAAATCAGTTCTCAGGTGATAAAAATCATTTTGAATTCATAGGGTTGTTTTGAAAAATAAAAAGATAGTGTATTTATAGCACTTAGAATGAATCTGGGCATATAATAAAGCTCAGTAAATATTAACTGGTTATCAAGATCATTTCCCCATCCCATCTACCAGGTAGCCTAAAATTTCCACTATTAGAAAATGGCCTTGGAGGTTTGGCAATGTCTCCGTAAAAGCCACTACTTAAAGAGGCTCTTTGGGAAAAAAAATGTCCTATCAGCATCTATTAGCATCAGTATAATTACACATTTGTTTTTTGTTAGCATATTATGAATAATGTGCAACTTGGTGATCAATTTACTTTGAAAAGGTCTCATAGGAATGGGGCTCTAAAAAGAGACCATGAGCTGGGATTTTGTGGCGGGGGTTGTGAAAGGCTAGCTGCTTTGAGGTTTGTTTTACAGGAGAGCCTTGGAAAAAAAGGGATGTACAGCAAGGGAAACACGTTTAATTTCAATGTCAAATTTGGTTCAAATCCCAGGGCTACCGTTTACTAATTGATCTTTGACAGGCAAATCATCCTTTCAGAACCTTAGTTTCTTTATCTGTAATAATGGAACTAATTGAACGTAACTCAAAAAGTAGGCCTCAAGATTAAATGAGGTGACATTTGAATGCTTTTAATAAATGCCTGGAATGTCCTTGGTGTTCAATAACTGTTAAAGCCCAAAGCTTAAAGTAGGCTTCTCTTCCCTATTTTCCATCATATCATCTTGGTTATGTCCTTTATAACACTGTTTATAATCTGAAATTGTTTTGTGCAATTATTTGTTTACTTGCCTTGCAAGACTTAATGCTGCTCCCTCGCTCCACAAAACATACCCTTGTGATTCTATATTGTGCTGCAGGCACAACCCTCCAGGCCAACTGTTTCCCTCAGGCCTGAAAGCATACCTACCCAAAAGAACAGATTTGATGGTCCATTTGTCCTATAACCTACTTAGTCCAGCTATAACATCTTTTACAAAGACATCATCTTGCCAATATTAAGAACAGTCCTCTCACCTTACCTTCTTTTCTCTTCTAATACTGTCATTCTTGACCTCTGCCTGCTCCTTGGATGCATTTCTTCTCCTACCTACTGTGATGTCATGTGCAACTCCCCTGTATTTCTTCTAATTCTACCTACAGTGCTGATTTAAAGCCTCCTTGCCTTCCCCACCTCTCTTTATCCTCTTATCCTGGGTTATTGCCTTCATAGCATTTACTGCTATTTGAAATGCTTTCATTTCTTCATTTGTTTGCATGTTTATAGATGTCTTCTTATCTGGCTTGGGGAAGACAGTGAAAGTTCTGTGTTGCCCATCACTGCGCTACTCAGTGACTGCAACACCGCCTTGTACGTTCTATAGTTCATTAAACCTAAAATTCTTTCTGTGATAAGATGCAGTATTTTTTAGGGACAACAAAAAAGGAAAAAAAGCTTCCAGTTGAACTGTGAGATACTGCTTTCTTATTACTTATAATTTTTATTTCGTGTTTATTTAAATAATGTTTTAAGGGTTATTGGACATGATTTTTTGCATGTATGACCCTTTTACATGTATGAGAAAGAAAATCTAAGAAAAAAAAATTTAAAAGATGGCCAAGCATGATGGTTCACACCTGTAATCCCAGCATTTTGGGAGGCTCAGGTGTGTGGATCACCTGAGGTCACGAGTTCATCAGCCTGCCAACATGGTGAAACACTGTGTCTACTAAAAATAGAAAAATTAGCCAGGTGTGGTAGTGGGCACCTGTAATCCCAGCTACTTGGGAGGTTGAGGCAGGAGAATAAGATGTACCCAGGAGGCAGAGGTTGCAGTGAGTCGAGATTGTGCCATGGTACTCCAGCTTGGGTGATAAGAGCAAAACTCTGTCTCATAATTAATTAATTATCAAAGATATTTCTTCTTCCCATACAGAATCCAACACTCCAAACTAACTCCTTGACAGAGACATCAATAAGTTTTTCCACACCCTGTACTCTTTTATGCCATATCAGTACTGGCGATACTGCATTTCTTTAGAGAGCACTGCTATTGTCTCCCAATAGTTTATTCTAAGCTGTTGACACGCATTTTAGACTGTGATGGTGGTGCTTTTTTGATCTTACTAGACAGTATCAATGAAAGGTTTTCCAGGCAACAAACAGGACTCATTTTTCTTTCCAAAATGGTCCTTAAATAGATTTGGAACTGAAATATCAAGGGTGTCAGTGTCCCATGAGCCACCAGAAATGACAAGCAGATTACACATGCTTACACAATGACAACTGTGTATGCATTTCTGCTGTTGCCTGGCTGATAGAGATTAAAACATACCACAGGTCGTGAGATGCATTAGAAATGTTTTTATTTTAATTTTTATTTTGGAGATGGAGTTTTTCTCTGTCAGCTAGGCTGGAGTGCAGTCGTGCCATCTCAGCTCACTGTAACCTCTGCCTTCCAGGTTCAAATGCTTCTCCTGCCTCAGGATCCCGAGTAGCAGGGATTACAGGCACCTGCCACAATGCCTGGCTAATTTTTTTGTTTTGTATTTTTAGTAGAGACAGGGTTTCACCATGTTGGCCAGGCTGGTCTTGAACTCCTGACCTCAGGTGATCCACCCATCTTGGCCTCCCAAAGTGCTGGGATTACAGGCGTGAGCCGCCACACCCGGCCCCATTAGAAATGTTTAAAATATGGAGGAAGAAAATACATCTTACAATAGTTGAGATTCTCTAGTATGTTCTCTGTAGATATTTGCTCAATGAATTAATATGTAAACAGAAGCAGTGTTACTGTTGTGTAAGCCAACTAAAGTCTAAAATAAATCACTTAAGACAGAAATCCCATGTATTAAGCAATTCTTTGTTTCATTTTTTATTATTGGCTCATCAAGATTGAGCAATTATTTCATCTACTTAAATTTTAGAGTCTGTAATAAATTCTTGTCATTATAATGCAATCGAGAGCAAGTTTTAAAATTTTGAATATACTTTTTCACTTCTAATGTTACTCATCATTCATTGTTTATTAGAAGCTGACTGTGGTATACTTTAAATTATCTGCTTTAAAAAGATAACAAGTATTACACAGGTTTTTCAGTGGGGTGCCCTGGATTTCTCATGTTTGAAAAATAGAAAATATTTTATGCAGGTAGTTTTTTTTAACCATGAGGGGGCAGCCTTGTTTAACTTATCAAATTCTCCCAAAGACCTAGCTGGGCAGCCACATTCTACAGAGTGATTCACTGGAGCGGGAGGAGGGCTCTAGGAACCCCAGCCAGCTGTTTTCAGGGTGTTTTATTTGCTAAAGGCTAGTTGCTCTTTGGGAAGCACATTGATGCTGCTCACCGATTTTGCTTCCTGAGGATCTTACATTGGCAGTGAAACCTGGTATTACTTATTTAGCAGGCAGATGGGGCCTCCAGGGGAAGGAATTGTTTGAGAAGGTTGACATGTGTCAGAAATTAGGTGGCTACAGGAGGGGATGCTTTCATAAAGGCCATGTCTGGGATTTGAATCTCTGATAACACATAACATTTCTACAGTTGTGCAAACTTTGTTTTTTTGTGTGTGGTTTTTGTTGTTGTATTTTGTTTTGTTTGTTTGTTTTGAGATGGAGTCTCACTCTATTGCCCAGGCTGAAGTTCAGTGGCCGATCTTGGCTCACTTCACTGCAGCCTCTGCCTCTTGGTTCAAGAGATTCTCTTGCCTCAGCCTCCCAAGTAGCTGGGATTACAGGCATGTGCCACTATGCCCAGTTAATTTTTTTTGTTGTTTTGTACTTTTAGTAGAGACAGGATTTCACCATATTGGCCAGGCTGCTCTCAAACTCCTGACCTCCAGTCATCTGCCTGCCTCAACCTCACAAGTGCTAGGATTATAGGTGTGAGCCACCACACCTGGCCCAAATTTGATACATTGTAGAGGCTGTTTGGAGGGGCAAAACCATTAAGAAAGGGGAGAGGTTGAAGATGGGTCTAACAAGAATGGATGTCATGATCGATCAGCGTAGATGGTCAAGGAGACAAAAGGGTATAGTGACTTATATTTTACATTTTTATTAGATCATTTATTCCCTCCTTCCTTTATCACACATTATTGAATTTTATACAGAGGCACAATATAAACTCTTAAGCCAGTGAGGGAAACTTCCTTCTAAGCAGATCATTGCAGTTCAGTCTAAATGGTAAATAAAAATATGGACACGGTGTCATGGGAGTACAAACTAGAAATTAACTTTGCATGGAGAATTGAGTCCTGGATTAAAGATCTGGGCAGCATAGGGTTAGACCCAGGCCTGTTAGTGTAGGCCTGAGCACAAATAATATAATGACCAAGAGGGGAAGACAGCTCTAGTCAGTCTGAATCTAACATATTCTGTGCCTTACTCGTTTATAGAGAGAACTTTTACTTTTCAGAGCTAGCCCGTCTCTATAGTGGTGAGAGCAGTTATTAAGGTATTTCTAATTTCTCTTACAGTTAAAAGTCCTTCTATGTTGGCTTTACCAACTGAGCAATGAGAATATATGGCAGCGTGCACTCATTCATTCCACAAACACCTAATGAAGTTTCTAAATGCGCCAGTCATGATGCTAGGAATTAGTGGTATATGAACAAGCTGAAATCCAATCTCTGCATACCAAGTGCTCACAATCAAGTAAGGAAGAAGTTATAAATTAGTGTACAAAGTTAATTCTTCATGCAGATAGACAGAAAATTTACATTTCCTCAAGTCCTTAAGCCTAGTAATCACACAGTGTTTCCTCATTAGCTTCTTAATCATAAAAAGATTAAGATGAACTTCAAAAACAGTAGGGATGAAACTGGTAGAAATCATAGTATTTCTATTGGTCTTAGCCCCAAGTTACAAAGTGAATATCCTACCATGTTCCTTACAAAAACATAAGAACAACAACAATAACATCGGTTACATTCAGGGCTAAATAGGAATGGAAAACAGGTCATGTACGGATTTGATTTTGCTGTATCAGTGGTTTGCATCACGATTAGAGGTGCATTCCAATTCATGCAGAAAAAAGTTATTAAAGAGATAGTCAATATAGATAATCAATTTCACTTGTACATGCATTAATTTATATCTTATTCACTTAAAATCATACTTATATACAAGCATATACTTGTATGTGTTTATGTTTATTTAGTGTATGGCATGTATATGGACCCAAGAAGACCACTGTGCAGCTTCCTGGAGTCCTCTGGCCTCAGAATATCTTCTATACTCCTGAGCCTTTCCTAAGAAAACCCATTTATAGCTTCTTTCCTGTACACTTTCTTACACTGAACACTTATACATATTCTCAATCAGGAATCAGCAAATATTGTCTCTAAGAGGCCAGACAGTAAGCATTTTAAGCTCTGCTGGCAACTGGTCAACTCTGCCTGCCATTGTAGCACAAAAGCAATCATAGACAATACATAAAATAATGAATGTACAAAGATAGATGGCAGGTCAGATTTTCCCTGAAGGTCATACTTTGAAAATCCCTGTTCTAAATCATTCGACCTCACCATTTTAGCTGATTTGATTAGGAGGGGGTATCCAAAGTAAGGGTGACAAATCTGTTAGCCAGTCCCAATATGTTGCCCTGACAGGGACCTTGTATGAGATCTTTGTAACAATTGGTGTCTCTAGATAGGCAGACAGATGGACAGACAGAGCAATTATTAGTAGGATCAGCTGCATCAGGAGCCAAGAGTAGTCAAAAGCTATCAGTAAAATAAAATAAAAATATTTTTAAAAGATAAGCAACTAGAGGGTGGGGTAGTTGGTTAATAGGATCAAGACTAGAAACTTTGAGAAAATTCACATTGTTGGGGGTTGTAGGTCTTGGGAATTGTGTGTCCTAAAAAAATCTTACCACTATTAATCTGCATTCTAGCTTCCATCTAGCCATTCCTGGGTTCTTTGAGGAGTTATGTTGTTCTTATTTCCACATGTAGCCTCATAGATGATTTCCCGTTGCTAGAGGTAACCTCGATGAATATCTATTTCTGGCAACGCCGAAGAGCCTAGGTGACATTCTCTTCTTTCTGTAGGTTGGGAACCAGAAGTGAGGATCCAATATTTATCAGCAAATATGGGCTATGTTAGGAGATTTCTCAATTATTTGTTTTATACTTTCTGCCTCGTCTCTGAATGGATTGAGTAAATCTAAGTCTTTTTTTTTTTTTTTTTGAAAATGCACAGCCAGTTTCTCTAGGGACATTTGACAAGGAGAAAGCATGGATGCATACCCACTTCAGGCCTGACAGTCCTGCTCAGTGAGGCATCAGGGCTCCATATGGTGAAAATTGTTCCATGACAAGTCTGGTTTATTCCAGTTGTTGCTTCTATTGAAAATCTTGAGGAAAACCTTTTCATATTTCTCACCTGAGTGCAGTGAAGGTTTCTGGACTACCTGGGAAAAGGTTTAAAGGAAGGTTACATTATTAATCAATATGCTTTTATGCCCAGTTATCCCTGACCAGAGATGAGTTCTTCACATTGCTCTTAACAATCCCTGGAACTTAATTCAACTCTTGTCATCTCTGACAGTGTTTTATGGTCTCCTGCTCTGGCTGCCAATCCTAAGATAACTTCAATTTTGGAAGAAATTTCCATTTTCTTCTTCTACCATATGAGAAAAAAGGTACAATTTTGCAGCTATTCAGGGTAGAAAGATGTTTTATCATTGAGGGAGTGAATTCTTGGATGTGTTAATATTTCTCCTTTCATAGTTATCTTGAAGGACATTTTATTTCTGGCTCATTCTTATTTTTTTATTTTTATTTTTTTGAGATGGAGTCTCACTCTGTTGCCCAGGCTGGAGTGCAGTGCTGTGATCTCGGCTCATTGCAACCTCTGCTTCTGAGATTCAAGTGATTCTCCTGCTTCAGCCCCTGGAGTAGCTGGGATTACCAGGCTGAGCCACCACGCCTGGCTAATTTTTTGTAATTTTAGTAGAGATGGGGTTTCGCCATGGTGGCCAGGCTGTTCTTGAACTCCAGACCTCAAGTGATCCACCTGCCTCAGCCTCCCAAAGTGCCGGGATTACAGGTGTGAGCCACAGCACCCAGCCTCATCTCATTAAAAAAAAAAAAAAATTCGTTAATTGCCAAACGTTGCATAAAACATTCCACCTTGCTTTCAGAAGCTGTTTTTTAATAAATCTGGATGTACATTAAAGTTACGGATCCCTTAGGTATAACCTCTTGGTAACAGGAGAAAATAGGCATGACTACCATTATCTTTCGTTGGAGGCTAATGAGCATTGGTAACATATCTGACATTTGCACACTTGCTATGTGCTAGTCACTGAGGCACAGAGTATTGATACCTTGCCCAAGGTCTCACAGTAAGAAGCAGATACATGTGCAGCGCTATCCCGCTTTCATGAAGTTAGGTGTATAAGCTCAGGCTCCAGAAAACTTAAAGGACGTCTTCATCCACAGAGCATGGAGATCTGAAGGGAAAACCCAGGTGTGAGCAATGAGATATTTGATCTCTCTAAAATTTCCTCTTTTTTCTGTAAGTAGAAGAAATAGGCTCCCCTGAGGATTATATTTCAAGTAAAAAGTCAAGTAGTCACTGCAACGTATTGATCCCCACTGTGTGGCAGCCCTCTATTAGGCACTTTCACCATGAGGTTACAGATCAGAAAAAGGCAGTTCAGAGGCTAGCTGATGAGAGATGGACAGAGGCCTGCCTGGGGTATACACTTGTTTTGCATGAAGCTTGTCTTTTCTTTATACAGAGCAGTGCTCCATGCTGCTTACATGGCTGTTTCGTATCCTAATTAATTTTGGGGCTCTCTGTTGGATTTTAATTACAGACCTATTAATTCATGGGAAGAGTAGACAGATGTTATAGGTTGATCATAGCAAATTAATAGGCAAGCGCTGAGTAGAAAGTCCTGAAGACTCTTAGTAATTGACTCACAAAAAAACTTGTCACTTGGAAGTTGGAAATACAACCAGAATATCTGTAGCTACCTAGTATTTTTAAAAGGAAAGACACCAAGGCTGAAAACACTGATTTCAGTTTGGACTTGCATTTTCTATTGAGGTGGGAAGGGAGAGTTAGGGATGTCATTAATAGAATGAATGAGAATGAGATTGGGCTGGGTCATCTGGAAAAACTTGAGCAAAGCCCCCTGGAATGATATAAACATAATGTTGGCAAAAAAAGAGTAAACAGACATTTTATTTCCAGCAGGATTTGTCCTCAAACCTCATTACAGTCATGCAACACATAAAAACACTAAGGTCAGTGACAGGTGGCATATCCGATGGTGGTCCCATGAGATTATAATGGAGCTAAAAAATTCTTCTCACCTGGTGACATCACAGCCATCCTAACATTGTAATGCAAAGCATAACTCATGTGTTTGCGGTGACACTGGTGTAAACAAACCTATTGCTCCGCTAGGTGAATAAAATTATAGCACATACAATTATGCACAGTTCATAATACTTGATAATAGTACTAAACAACTATGTTACTGGTTTATATATTTACTATGCTTTTATCATTACTTTAGAGTATATTCCTTCTACCTATTAAGAAAAGTTAAATGTAAAACAGCCTCAGGCAGGTCTTTCAACAGGTATATAGAAGAAGACATTGTTTTTTTTTGTTTGTTTATTTTTTAGGCAGAGTTTGTTTGTTTATTTTTTGTTTGTTTATTTATTGTTTGTTATTGTTTATTTTTTAGGCAGAGTTTCGCTCTTGTTGTCCAGACTAGAGTGCAATGGCATGATCTTGGCTCACTGCAACCTCTGCGCCCTGGGTTCAAGCAATTCTCCTGCCTCAGCCTCCTGAGTAGCTGGGATTACAGGCACCCACCACCCGCCACCCGCCTGGCTAATTTTTTGTATTTTTAGTAGACATGGGGTTTTGCTATATTGACCAGGCTGGTCTAAAACTCCTGACCTCAGGTGATCCACCTGCACTGACCTCCCAAAGTGCTGGGATTACAGGCGTGAGACATGAGCCATCACAGCCAGCCCAGAAGAAAGCATTGTTATCACAGGAGATGACAGCTCCATGCATGCTATTGCCCCTGAAGACAGTGGGATATGTGGAGGTGGAAGACAATGATATTGATGATCCTGACCCTGTGTAGGCCTAGGATAATGTGTATGTTTGTGTCTTAGTTTTTAACAAAAAAAAATTTAAAAAGCAAAATAATAATTAAAAAAATAAAAAATATATAAAGGATATATGAAAAAGGATACAAAGAAAGAAAATATTTTTGTATGGCTGTACAATGTGTTTCTTTTAAGCTAAATGTTATTACAAAAGAGTCAAAAATTTTAAAAATTAAAATGTATATAAAGTGTATTACTCAGGGTTCTCTAAAGGAACAGAACTAATAGGATATATATACATATATATGAATATATATAAAGGGGAATTTATTAAGTATTAATTTACATGATCACAGGGTCCCACAATAGGCTGTCTGCAACCTTGAGGAGCAAGGAGAGCCAGTCCCTGCCTCAAAACTGAGGAACTTGGAGTCTGATGTTTGAGGGCAGGAAGCATCCAACACGGGAAAAAGATGTAGGCTGGAAGGCAAAGCCAATCTTGTCTTTTCATGTTTTTTTGCCTGCCTTATATTCACTGGCAGCTGATTAGATGGTGCCCACCAGATTAAGGGTGGGTCTGCCTCCCCAGCCCACTGACTCAAATGTTAATTTCCTTTGGCAACACCCTCACACACATGCCAGGATCAACACTTCGCATCCTAGAATCCAGTGAAGTTGACCCTCAGTATTAACCATCACATAGAGTAAAAAAGTTACAGTAAGCTAAGGTTAATTTATTATTAAAGCAAATATTTAAAATAAATGTAGTGTGGCCTAAGTGTGCAGTGTTTCTATAGTCTACAGTGGTGTACAGTAATATCCTAGGCTTTAACATTCACTCACCACTCACTCCTAAACTACCCAGAGCAGCTTCTAGTCCTGCAAACTCCATTCATGGTAGTTGCCCCTATAGGTGTAGCATTTTTTAATCTTTTATACTGAATTTTTACTGTACCTTTTCTATGCTTAAATGTGTTTAGATATGCAAATACTTACCATTGTATTCCAATTGCCTACAGTCTTCAGTAGAGTAACATGTTGTGTAGGTTTGTAGCCTAGGAGCAATAGGCTATACCATCTAGCCTAGGTTTATAGTAGGCTAAACCATTTAGGTTTGTGTAAGTACACTTTGTGGTGTTTGCACAATGATGAAATCACCTAAGGAGACATTTCTCGGAACTTTTCCTTGTCATTAATTGATGCATGCCTGTGTAAAACTTTAGAAAGAATTTAAATTATGGAGAATTCATTTTAGCCTTAGTTAAAAGGCTAGAACCAAAGCTGGGGAAATGACCATTTTTTCCTCTAAGTTCACTTCCAGTTTTGGAACTTTGTCCCATTGTGGAGAGGAGCCATGCCAAAAAAGCGGGAGTGCAAAAAAGCCACTTTGCCCCAATGCAAAGATGTCCATGCCCTGGCTGTGCGCTGGCCTAGCCCTGGGAAAGGGGACATCAGAAGTGACAGAGCTGGTCAGCCTCTTCTCATTTGGAAACAGCCCTGGCTATAGCTGGTGTTTGAAGGAACCCTACAGAAAGGGGAGGGAAATCCATACAAATAAGGTGACATTTTATCATATGTTAAAGCTTCTGCCCTTCAGAGCACAGCCTGCCAACTAAGTCTGTCATCCAGCACTCCTGCCCTTGGAAGCTGAAGTGTTTTCCTCCTCACCCTGACTCATCCCTGGGCAGGCGTAAAAGGAGGATGGGGAGAAGAAAGGAGCTTGAGTTGTCCATCGAGGTCAATGCCTGTCTCTGCTGGGAAATCAAACCACCCAAGTGTTGAGATTATAAGGCAGGATTTCTTTCTGTCAACAAAAGCATCCTTTTAGGTATGAATTGGAATTACAGAGAAAAGAATTTAGAGCCTCGAGAACTTCCTAATTAGTAGAGTGGTGAGATGGTAGAATAAACAAAGATAATGGAAAATCTAACACCTAAAAGGAAAAGGCAAACAAATGTAATATGTAGCATTATTACAGTAAGTTATTACAAATGTAATAAGTAACAAGAAGAAATTGAGTAGACCTCCTACCTTTTCAATATAATTCTTACCAGTCTTTTAAGACCTTCAAATTAGGTGTCCCTTGTATTTTCTTCCAACACACACTTGCATATTTACTATGATATCTGTTCATGGACAGAGAATGTAGTCTATTCTGTGTCTAAATATTGCTTTTCCTTACAGAAACATGGTGTTATTTTTAAGAAGAGTTACCAAAACAACTAAATTCTAAATTTTGCTTTTCCTTACAGAAACATGGTGTTATTTTTAAGAAGAGTTCCCAAAACAACTACAGTCGTGCATCACTTGACAATGGAAATATGTTCTGAGAAATGTGTCATTGGGTGATTATATTCTTGGTTGTCTGAACATCATAGAATGTACTTACACAAACCTACATGGTACAGCTGATTACACACCTGGTCTATTTGGTAGCCTATCGTTCCTAGGCTGCAAATCTGCATGGCATGTTACTGTACTGAAGGCTATTAGAACACAATGATAAGTATTTGCATATCTAAACATATTTAAACATGGAAAAGGTACAGTAAAAATACGACATAAAAGTTAAAAACTGCTACACCTGCATAGAGCACTAACTGAATAGAGCTTGCAGGACTGGAAGTTGTGAGACAGAGAGAGTGACGAGTGAATGTGAAAGTCTAGGACATTATTGTGCACTATTGTAAATGATAAAAGCAGTGTACACTTAGGCTACACTAAATTTATTTTAAGTTTTTTCTTCAGTAATTAACTTGAGCTTACTGTAACTTTTTTACCTCATAAACTTTTACTTTTTTTTTTTCAACTTTTTTCTCCTTTGTAATAACATTTAGCTTTAAACACAAACACATTAAACATCTGTACAAAATATTTCTTTATATTCTTATTCTATAACCTTTTTTCTTTTTGAACAGTTCTTTCTCCCTTCCCCTTTTCCTTCCTCCCCTTTCTCCCCTTCCTGCCCTTCCTTTTCTCCCTTCCCCTCCTCCCTCCCCCCTCCCTCCCTCCCTTCTTCCTTCCTTCCTTCTTTCCTTCCTTCCTTCCTTCCTTCCTTCCTTCCTTCCTTCCTTCCTTCTTTCATTTCTCTCTCTCTCCTCTCTCTCTCTGGCTGAATACAGGGTCTTGCTCTGTTGCTTATGCTGGAATACAGTGGCACAATCTTGGTTCACTATAGCCTCAATCTCTCAGGTTCAATTGCTCCTCCCACCTCAGCCACCTGAGTAGCTGAAACTACAGGCACACACCACCATGGCTAACTTTGTATTTTTTGCAGAGGTGTGGTTTCATCATGTTGCTCAGCTAGTCTAGAACTTGTGGCCTCAAGCCATCTGCCTGCCTCAGCATCCCAAAGTGCTGGGATTACAGGCGTGAGCCACCACACCCAGACTGTAAGGTCTTTTCTATTTTTAAAATTTTTATTTATTTATTTATTTTACTTTTTAAATGTTTTCGTTAAAAACAAAGACATAAACACACACATCAGCCTAGGCCTACACAGGGTCAGGATCATCAATTTCAGTATCTTTCACCCCTACATCTTGTCCCACTGGAAGGTCTTCAGGGGAAATAACATATGTAGAACTGTCATCTCCTATGATAACAATGCCTTTTTCTGGAATGCCTCGTAAGGACCTGCCCGAGGCTGTTTAACAGTTAACTATTTTTTTTTTTTAAATAAGTAGGAGTACACTCTAAAGTAATGATAAAAAGTATAGAATAGCAAATACATAAACCAGTAACATAGTTGTGTATTAACATGATGGACTGTATATAATTGTCATTAGGTGATAGGAATTTTTTAGGTCCATTATAATCTTATGGGACCACTACTGTGTATGCGGTCCTTCACTGACCAAAACATCATTATGTTGTATATGACTATATTCAAATGGTATAAAATCAGCTGAGTGTGGTAGGTCACACCTGTAATCCTAGCACTTTGGGAGGCCAAGGCGGATTGATCACTTGAGGTCAGGAGTTTGAGACCAGCCTGGCCAACATGGTGAAACCCCATATCTACTAAAATTACAAAAATTAGCCAGGTGCGGTGGCACATGCTTGTAGTCCCAGCTACTCGGGAGGCCGAGACACAAGAATCACTTCAACTCAGGATGCAGAGGTTGCAGTGAGCCAAGATCACGCCAGTGCACTCCATCCTGGGTGACAGAGCAAGACTCTGTCTCAAAAATAAAAATAAATAAATAAAATTGATGTTATTTTTCCTAAAAATTTTTAATAATGAGTGTTTCCATAGGCTAAATGCATAGTTATAATCCTCAAACATCACTGAGCTGATCCAGCATTTAACTGTCTGAAGTAAAGTGTCTTTTTTCTCCTTTAACCACCAGCACCCTCATTATTAGAATGTCTCGTACATTCTTTTTTAATGACTTGTTATATCTCTTGTTATTGCAAAATGAAGCTCAGAGCCTCTCAAACAAAGTAGCTGCAATCAGCCAGCAAAAGCATTCTTACTACACTATGTGGATGACAGATTTTTTTCTCTTTATTCACATTGCTAGTTGTTGGCCATGCCTTTACAACCAATACTTGTCCTTGCAATGCAAATAGTGTTCCTAATTTCTCAATTTTATAATAGGCAAGTCATGTTATGAAAACATAAATTGCAAGAGAACTGCCTGTTTCAGAATTGTGTTTTCCACAACTGGCTGCACACCAAAATCACCTGAGGAACTGTTAAACATCAGAGCTTCTTACTTGCACATCAGATGAGCAGAATCAGAATCTCTGGGAGTAGAGTCTGGGAATCTGTGTTTTCCAAAAGCTTTCCCCAGGATTTAGGTGTACTGCCAGCTTTGGAAACCACTATACAAAATGACCTCCTGTAGTCTCTCTCTCATTGTTTGAAAATCCTTTGAATGAAAAAGAAAATCAAAACTCTTTTTTTTTCCCAATTAAGATTCTTGCAAATAATAATTTGCCCAATTAATTAATATATAAAGAAGGAAAATAATTTGTTGTTATTCATTTGTTTGGGGAGGATATAAATTTATTGAGAGACATCCTTAGAAGAAATCATATGTAATTTTCTTTACAATGACCATGCAAGGAATAAATGTTTCCCAATAAAATGGAAGTGTCCAGTTGAGGCTGACCAAGGGTTTGGTGAGACAATGGATGTAAAAGTATCACAACAAAGATTGACACATTATAGATTAATAAGTGCTCAATAGGAATATTCTTCCTTGTAGACTTTACTCTCATATTTTCTCAGTCTCTGTCTTTCTTTGTAGATCTCCCAGCCTCCTTCTATTTTCCATTAATATGAAGAATAAAACATATAACATTATTTTAAAAGTCAGAGATTATATAATATTAGATGTTATTCTCTGGAATGTAATTGGAATGAAATGTGATATTTCCAGTTTTACTGATTCACTGTTCCCTTAACTAGTCTCTAATGAATTAGCTTCTCTATATTAGAAGCTAATTTTTCTCTGTTTTCTTGAAGATTAGCAACTGTTCAAACAAGAGTAGATCAATTTCTTCTTTTTGATTCCAAAGAATTTTGTACCTAAGCTATAGAGTTATCACACACTGGCTTTTATTTTAATTACCTAAATGTACATTCATTTTTCTCCATTTTGATTACTCTTTGTAAATCTCCATAGTTGCTTACCCATTGTAGACACTCATTGAATGTTACTCTGGTCTATGTATTTATCACAATTGTGATTGGTTGGATTTGGGGGTATTATTTGCTCCCTGCCTGCCTTCTCTCTTGTATGATAAAGCTCTCTGAGTCAGTACTGTCTCTTACATGGTGACGAGAAAGTGCCTTAACTTTCAAATGGTCTTCCAATTTCTTTCCATTTCTCTGTCGTCCTTCACAAGTTGTTTATTTTTTGCTTTCTCTACTTCCTTACCTCACATTCTCTTCTGAACACATTCTAAGTGTTTTCTTTCACTGCTTGGATACCTCTTTCATTATGATTACCAGTGATCCAAGAGGGCCCATCTCTTTGTCTTGTATTATTGATTCCTCTGCAGCATTCAAAAAAGCTGATACTTCCTTTTTGAAAGATTCTTTCCACTTGATTCTGTGACCCCAAACACTTAGTTTCTTTAGTTTCTTCCTAATCTTAAACATTGCACTTTTTTCAGTGGTTCTGCCCCTCAGTCAGATCAGTAAAGTTAGATGCCCCAGGGCTCCGTTCTGGGTGCTTTTTTCTTCTTTATTCACATACTCTTCCTCAGGTGATCTCATCTCATCCCGTGCGTTTGGATGAAATATACAGTCTATGTACAGATGAATCCAAAAACATACTTTTGTTGGTACATTTTCTTGGAACTCCTGACTTTTCCATCAAACTGCCTAACTGACACAGCCAAATAAATCCATTAGCCATGTCAAACACAACATGACTGAAAGAGAACTTATTTCACCCCCAAATACCCTCCTTATCCAGTCTTCTTTACTTTCCCTAATAAGATTACAGTGTGCCATGTTGCGTGGGACCCAAACCTGGACCTTATCCTTGATCTCTCACTTTCTTTTGCCTGCCACTCAGTGAATATTGTGGATTCCCAAGATGTAACCTTAATCTATCCATTTCTCTTTGTCTCCATCCCTGGCACCCTAATCTAAGATACCCTAATTTCTAGCTGAAAAAGCCTTTTGGCTCATTGCCCTGCTCCAAGTCTTGCATCTCTATATTCCACTTTCTCCAAAGTAGATAAACTTTTAAAAACACAAATCTGGTTATGTCATACATCCTCTCCCCGTGACTTAAACCTATCAATGGCTTTGACTCCACAGTTTAGACTAAAATTCAAATTATCTGTCTTGATCTATAAAATTTTATACTAGTGGTTCTTAAGCTTGTGCATGCATCATAGTCACCAGAAGGTCTATTAAAACCTAGAGCGATGAGCCCCATCCCAGAGTTTCCGATTTGGTAAACATGGAATGTAGGTAGAGAATTTACATTTCTAACAAGTTCCCAGGTGACATGTGTGCTCCCGGTTTGGGGACCAAACTTTGTAAACCAGTACTCCATACAACCTGCCCTTGCCTACTTCTGATCTGAGCCCCTGTTAACTTTCTTCTCTTTTCTCTATGCTCCATCCATGCTGGCCGTCTTTCTCCACAATTATAACTTTCTTTTTTTTAATTCTAATTTTTTAGTTTCTTTAGAGACAGGGTATCCCTCTGTTGCTGAGGCTGGAGTGTAGTAGCATGATCATAGTTCATGTAACTTCAAACTCCTGGGTTCAAGCAGTCCTCCTGCCTCAGCCTCCTGTGTAGCTAGGACTACAGATGTATGTAGTCCTACCAGACTAAATTAGAATTTTCATATTAATATTCAGTCTTTCTGGAATATTCTCTTTCCAATCTTGATTTTGGGACTGATGGTTCTTTCTTGTTATTGAAATCTTAAATCACTAACATAGAAAGGGCCTTCCTCACTGCCCAATCTAAAGAATTCCCCAAACTCTGTATTAGTCCATTTTTGGTGCTGATGAAGACATACCTGAGACTGGGTAATTTGCCAAAGAAAGAAGTTTAATTGGACTTACAGTTCTAGGTGGTTGGGGGAAGCCTCACAATCATGGCGGAAGGCAAGAAGGAGCAAGTCACATCTTATGTGGATGGTGGCAGGCAAAGAGAGAGCTTGTGCAGGAAAACTCCCCCTCAAAATAACCATCAGATGTTGTGAGACTTACTCACTGTTACGAGAACAGCTCGGGAAAGACCTGGTCCCATGATTCTCCCACTGGGTCCTTCTGACAACACATGAGAATTCAAGATGAGATTTGGGTGGGGACACAGCCAAACCATATCATTCTACTCCTGACCCTCCCAAATCTCATGTCCTCACATTTCAAAACCAATCATGCTTTCCCAATATTCCCCCAAAGCCTTAACTCATTTCATCATTAACTCAGAAGTCCACAGTCCAAAGTCTCTTCAGAGACAAGACAAGTCCCCTCTGCCTATGAGCCTGTAAAATCAAAAGCAAGTTAGTTACTTCCTAGATACAGGGAGTACAGGCATTGGATAAATACAGCCATTCCAAATGGGAGACATTGGCCAAAGCAGAGGGACTATAGGCCCCAGGCAAGTCGGAAATCCAGCAGCCAGTCAAATCTTAAAGTTCCAAAATGATCTTCTTTGACTCCAGGTTTCACATTCAGGTCACACTGATGCAAGAGGTGGGTTCCCATGGTCTTGGAAAGCTCTGCCCCGGTGACTTTGCAGGGTATAGAGCTTTCCTCCTGGCTGCTCTCATAGGCTGGCATCGTCTGTGGCCTTTCCAGGTGCACAGTGCAAGCTGTCAGTGGATCTACCATTCTGGGGTCTGGAGGATGGTGGCCTTCTTCTCATAGCTCCACTAGATGGTGCCCCAGTAGGGACTCTGTGTGGAGGCTCCAACCCCATATTTCCCTTCTGCACTGCCCTAGCAGAGGTTCTTCATGTGGGCTCCGACCCTGCAGAAAACTTTTGCCTGGGCTTCCAGGTGTTTCCATATATCTTCTGAAATCTAGTCGGAGGTTCTCAAACCTCAATTCGTGACTTCTGTGCACCCGCAGGCCCAATATTACATGGAAGCTGCAAAGGCTTGGGGCTTCCACCATCTGAAGAAACAGCCCAACCTGTGCCTTGGTCCCTTTTAGTCATGGCCGGAGTGGCTGGGACCCGGTGCACCAAGTCCATAGACTGCACACTGCATAGAGACCCTGACCCTGGCCCACGAAACCACTTTCTCCTAGGCCTCAGGGCCTGTGATGGGAAGGGCTTCTGTGAATACCTCAGACATACCCTAGAGACATTTTCCCCATTGCGCTGGGGATTAACATTCAGCTCCTTGTTACTTATGCAAATTTCTGCTGCTGGCTTCAATTTCTCCTCAGAAAGTGGGTTTTCCTTTTCTATCACATTGTCAGGCTATAAATTTCCCAAACTTTTATTTTCTGCTCCTTTATAAAAATGAATGCCTTTAATAGCACCCAAGTCACCCCTTGAATGCTTTGCTGCTTAGAAATTTCTTCTGCCAGATATCCTAAATCATCTCTCTCAAGTTCAAAGTTCCACAGATCTCTAGGACAGGGGCAAAATGCCACCAGACTCTTTGCTAAAACATAACAAGAGTCACCTTTGTGCCAGTTCCCAACAAGTTTCTCATCTCATCTGAGACCACCTCAGCCTGGACCTTACTGCCCATATCTCTATCAGGCTTTTGATCAAGGCCATTTAACAAGTCTCTAGGAAGCTCCAAACTCTCATATTTTCCTGTCTTCTTCTGAGCCCTGTAAACTGTTTCAACCTCTGCTTATTACCTAGTTAGAAAGTTGCTTCCACATTTTTAGGTATGTTTTCAGCAGTTCCCCACTCTACTGGTACAAATTTACTGTATAAGTCTGTTTTCACACTGCTGACAAAGACATACCCAAGACTAGGCAATTTACAAAAGAGATTTAATTGGACTTATAGTTTTACATGGCTGGGGAGGCCTCACAATCATGGTGGAAGGCAAGGAGGAGTAAGTCACATTTTATGTGAATGGCGAGGGGCAAAGAGAGCTTGTGGAAGAAAACTCCCCCTTATGATAAGATCTCACCAACAGATCTCATGAGACTTACTGTCACAAGAACAGCACAGGAAAAACCTGCCCCCTTGATCTAATTACCTCCCACTGGGCCCCTCCCACAACACGTGGAAATTCAAGATAAGATTTGGGTGGGGACATAGCCAAATCATATCACTGTCTTTATCAAATCACTCTAATATAATATTCTGCACAGCACTTATCACCATCTTATTTTTCTTCATTATTTGTTCATTTTAAGTAAACTCCATGAGACCATGGGTATTATCTGTTTGATCTAACACTGTAGCCTCAGCAACTGAGAAAAATGCATGACACAGAGCAAATGCTCAATAAATAAACGCTAAATGATTGAGGAAGGGCTCTTAAAATATTTAATACATGAATGAGCAAAGACAACACTGAGCACACTTAAACTCAACCACTGGTGAGCTTTTGTAGAAGAGAATTCCACAGAGAAGAATGGGCCAAGAGTCCTCCCTTTACCTCTCTTGCATTCCTCAGCCCAGCTTCCTTCTTTGGAGAGCTAATAGTTTGATTGGATCTAGTTCGTCACTTCTCTGAATTAATGGTTCTTGTATTTGGGTATTAGAAACAAGTCCTTTATAGAGATGAGAGAAGTAATTGTGTAAATTTGACAGCGCAGCAGAAGAGGTATGCTTTTACTTAAAAGAAGTAAAAATAATAATGATGAATAATTATAATAATAAAAGTAATTAATGACAGATTTCAGGGTAGGTGTAATGGCTCATGCCTATAATCCCAACATTTTGAGAGGCTGAGGCAAACAGATGACTCGAGCTGAAGAAGTTTTTGGTTTATTTTTTTGAGATGGAGTCTTGCTCTGTCACTCAGGTTGTAGTGCAGTGGCACAATCTCAGCTCACTGCAACCTCCACCTCCCAGGTTCAAGCAATTCTCCTGTCTCAGCCTCTCAAGTAGCTAGGACTACAGGTGCATGGCACCATGCCCCAGTAATTTTTGTATTTTTAGTAGGGACACTGTTTCACCATATTGGTCAGGCTGGTCCTGAACTCCTGAGCTCAGGTGATTCACCCACCTTGGCCTCCCGAAGTGTAGGGGCTACAGGCGTGAGCCACAGTGCTCGGCCGAGCCCAAGGAGTTTGAGACCAGCTCTGGCAACATGGCAAAACCCCGTCTCTACAAACAAACAAACAAAACACAAAATGGTGCATGGCTGTAGTCCTACCTACTTGAGAGGCGGAGGTGGGAGGATCACCCGAGCCTGGGAAGCCAAGGCTGCAGTGATTATATTACTGCACTCCAGCCTGGGTGACAGAGTGAGGCCCTGTCTCAAAAACAAAAATAAATAAATAATTAAAAAGAAATGGATTGCGAATTAAAATTTTAAAACAAATTAAAAACAAATCAGTAGCACATGTCAAGTCTGGGAAATATACTTACTTTAAACGGTTACTTTCTGTTATTCTCTATTTGAGTCCTCTGTTTTTTTCACAGAATTTATCATAACTCAATTTTATTTTTGTTTGTTTTTTGGTCTAGTTTTCTCACTTAAACTTAGTATGAGGTCTATAAACAATTGTGAAACAATGAATTAATGTTTCTGTTATAGTATATCTCACATTATCTTCACTCTTGATCTATCTTCCTTAAAGTTTTGAGGGTGGGAAAATATCTTTTTATTGTCATATTGGCAACCCAATGCCGGTCATTTAGAAGGCACGAAATAAATGCTTGCTGAATTGAATTGTTTCCCCTTTCCAGAGGTGAAAATGTACATCTGCCAGTCAACTGGTAACTTCTATGAATTTATTGATCTGCTTAGGTCAGAGTATGATGAATCAGTGCTAAATGCCATGGTGTGCTGAGACTGATTCCTACTGGTCCACAAGATCTAATTCCTATGTTGTTAAGAATCTTGTGAGCTGACTGATGTCACGTTGGTACCTTGAAAACAGCCATGGTGGGAATATTAATAAATGCAAATTTTATTTATTAGAAATCAGCAAATGTCGGGAGGCTGAGGTGGGAGGATCACTTGAGCCCAGGAGTTCAAGGAGGCAGTGATCTGAGGTCACACCACTGCACTCTGACCTGGGGCACAGAGTGAGACACTGTCTCATATAAAAGGAAAAAAGGAAAAAATAAAGAGAAAGCAATCAGCAAATGCAACAAACCAGATATTTTATTTCTTTGGTTTATTCGTTTTATAGCCAATTGTTCCATTGCTGTCTGAGCATAAGAATAGTAAACAAGTATTGATTTCTTTTCTGCCTAGTTTCCATCTCTCAATTTTCTGATACCAGACCCTGGCTGAAATGACTGGTCTAAGACTTTAAGAAATAACTGAAGCTTTGTACCCTTTCACCATCACCTGCCTGTTGGCAAGATAAATAAGTTCTAGAAGTCTCTTACATAGCATAATGCCTATAGCTAATAATACTGTATTGTAGACTTAAAAATTGCTAAGAAGGTAGAGCTTATGTAAGTGTTTTTACCAGATGCACACACACACATAAAATAATAATAAAGGAAATGGCAGGAAACTTTGGGAAGTGATGGATGTTTATGGCCTTGGTGGTGATGATTTCATAGTTTATACTCATCCCCAAATTCGTTGAGTTGTATACATTAAATATATACAGCTTTTTAATCTGTCAATCATACATCCATAAAGTGGTTTAAAAAAGGTAAACATAGGATACAAGTTGATCCCTGATCTCTGTTATAATTGTTCCTTATGGTTTCCGAACAGGACTGGGAAGGAAAAGTCCCCTTTGTCCTGGTGATAAAGCTGTGAAGATTAGAATTAGGACTGTTCTTCAGGCTGCTGCATCGTTGCCTTCCCTATGGTTTAGTGATCGTAAGCCAGTGAGTTCTGCATTCTGCCAATCCTCCCTGGCCCTTGCCTTTTTTTTTGTTTTTAAACTTGTTTTAATTGGGTTTTAGTCATTTATACACTAAAGAATCTGCCGAATACAATACAGATAATCAAAGGTAATAGTTTATTAAAAGTGTACCTGTAAATGGGATGCAGCATAGAACAGTGGAGTTATTAAACCAGAAAACCTGAGTTAGTTGGCATGCCAGTTCCATCAATTAGTAGCTGTGAAAATTATTTAGCCTCCGTGGACTTTCATTTCTTTAAATGTAAAATGAGAATAAGACGCCTACTCTGATTTTTCCCCAAGGTTTCTAAACTGATCAAACATGACAATAGATGTGAAAGTGTTTTATAAAACATTACGATACCTGTATCTGTGATAGTATTATTAACCTCATTTTATAAAGCATAATGATACCTGTATCTGTGATAGTATTATTAACCTCATGAAGAAAGAATGTGATTTATCGAACAAATTGAGCATTAGAAAGTATTTCTGGTATTACTGAATAGAATAATTTATAAATGTTGAAAATTTTTAATGTCTTTGGTTATTAGGTTGTACAAAAGTGTGCCAAACACTAGGAATAAGCAACAATAGCAGCCAAACTTGTTATTGTCCTCAAATGCTTATTTTTAGAATAGTTTGGAGTGATAATATGGGAGAAGAAAACATGGACTAGGAAGCCAAGAAAACTGGATCATGATACTGACTCAGTCACTAATCAACACATGACTTGAGACATGTCATTGCACTTCCCTGGACCTCAGTATTCCCACTTGAACAATGAAGCATTTGGCCTAGTTCTCTAAAATGCCTTCTGGCTCAGTAAGTCAATAATCCTAATTGAGTAGACAGGGCATGCACACATGAACAGGTATAAGAATGCTTACAAAGTAATTTACCAGTAAGTACATGTAAGCAAAGGGAGTGTGTATTAAGAATTTAAGTGGGTCAACTGAAAGAATGACCCTGCCTGAGTGGTCCTACTCAGGAAAAGTATTGACCTCTTGACTGATGAGTGCTATCTCATTGAACTGCTTATGATAGTAAATGAAAAAATAAATGTTCATCACATGAAACTGAACTGCATGCATTGACGTCTCCACAATAGATGCACAAATCAAGTGAAGTTCTACTTGGTGTTGCTAGTGCCAGACACTCATATTCATTGTTTCCCTTCATTCCAGAGAAGTTTAGTAACTTGCCAAAGGTCACTCAGGTAGCAAGTGATATAATAAAAATCAAATGTAATTGTTTTGATGCTAAGTTCAATGTTCCCACTGCAGTACCATTACTGACTACCATCCACTTGACTCTACCCCATTGCTTGTAAACAGATTTGACTCTAGACCTCAAAAAACCTGGTCAACCATCTCTATTTGTCCCCTCCACAACTTTTGACTTACATAATGCTTTTCTGTTTTACAAAATTAAGTTTTTTTTTTTTTTTTTTTTTTTTTTGCATCTCCATTATTTTTTCTGTTACTGAAATTCCAGGAGCTGGCAGTTGCAGTTCCTACTGATTTCCCGTATACCAGTAGGGACGAGTAACCTCAATACATATGTCACTTGCTTGGGCAGCTTCCTGTCCTTCAATTCCCTACACCCAGATGACTCTTCCAACAATAATTCCTTTATAGTAAAGCATTCTTCTCAATTTTGAAGATGGAGAATTCTTTGTAAGAGAGAAAACATTATTACTAAGTTTCTTTGTAATACTTCTTGCTCTTTCATCTTGTTAGTCTTTACCACAGCCTCACTCTGTTTTGGCCACTGGAGTATTTCCTTGAGTTCCTACTAATAGATTAATGCATGGTGCTTTATTAAGATGTATGGATGTGTCACTCTAGTGCCATGCTGAGTATCAGCTGCTCTAGGGGCAGCTGCTGTTCTTCCCTTGACGTGAATCCTTCCATAAGCTCTGCAAAAAATTAAATGATTAGGCCATTCTGCTAGTGCCTAAGGCAACTTCCTGCATTCCCCCTTGTGAGTCCTCTATGGGAAATATTCCATACAATGAGATGAAAATAAACAGAGGGAAGTAAGTATATCTATCATGTGCCAGGCCAGATACTCTGTTTCAGAAAGCTCAGAAACAATAATGAGAAGTTATATTCTTTCTCAGTCAGAGCCAATTGCTTAGTTTTCAGATTGCACACAGTGAGCTGGAATCAACTAGGGAATGTCAGTCTTCATGAGTGTGCATTTGCTGCAGTTATTCAGTAGGTTCGCCCTTGAAAGCATGACTCTTCTTTCAGCTCTGCTCATTAGAGTGTTCTGTAGACAGACCAGAGGTAACATGTCATGCATGCAGGTTAAAATAATCCTTAAAATTAGAATTATATAAAGGGTGCTCCCACTAATTGCCATATTTTGTTCACTCTGAGAAGGCATGAATGTAACTGGTGGAATCCACTTGGTTCAGATTGCTATGTTTTACAATTCCTAAGAGAGGTATTTAACTTGGGGCTTTCTGAAGGTGACAAAAGATTAGCTGAGAATGATCAACTCCAAGGTGTATAATGGAAAAACCTCTGTTTAGCTTAGTATGCATTCTTTTACAGGGGAGGAATTTTTGAGATTTAGCATCTCATCATTAATTATTTTTAAAAACATAAAACCATTTACTCATAAGTTGAGGAAACAATTTTGTTTTTGCTATTGACTAAATGATAATATTTGGTTTACTACATATGGCAGTCCTATTTGGAATCCAGGTTATACAAAATACTTTTCTGTTATTAAACTTTAAACGTAAGTCAAATAAATATAACATGTATTTTATTTTATTAAAGTCAAGCTGATTGATGTTTAATATGTATTCAGTAAGAGGCTGGGTGTGGTGGCATATGCCTGTAATCCCAGGACTTTGGGAGAAGATCAAGGAGGGCGTATCACCTGAGGTCATGAGCTATAGACCAGCCTGGCCATCATGGTGAAACCCCATCTCTGCTAAATAAAAAAAAAAGAAAAAAAATACAAAAATTAGCATGATGGTGCATGCCTGTAGTCCCAGCTACTCTGGAGGCTGAAGCGTGAAAATCGCTTGAACCCAGAGGCAGAAGTTACAGTGAGCCAAGACCGTGCCCCAGCACTCCAGCCTGGGTGACAGAGTGAGACTCCGCTCCCCTCCAAAAAAGAAATAATAATAATAATTTGTATACTGTAAGATTCATCCTTTTTGATAAAGTTTTATGAATTTTGACAAAAATATACAGTTGTATAACTGCATCCACAATCACAATGTACATCAAAATGTTCCATCACTCACATTTCCTTCATGTCCCTTTGTAGTTAATCTCCACCTCCCCCAACTCTTAAGCCTTTGACAACTATTTGTGCATTTCTTTAACTGTAGTTTTGTCTTTTCTAAAATGTCACATAAACGATATGTATAGTATGTTCTTTTTAAATCTGGCATCTTTCACTTAGCATACAGCTTTTGAGCTTCATCCTTGGTGCATGCATCAATAATTTGTTCCTTTTTGCTTTTAAGTAAGATTCTATTGTATAGACATGCCACACTTTATTCACTTATAAGTTAATAAGCATTTTCCTGCCAGTGTTGGCTAATACCAATAAAGTGACTATGAACATTCATGAAGTTTTTGTGTACACATATGCTTTCATTTCCCTTAGGTAACTACCTAGAAGTGGAATAGTTGGGTCATGTACTGAGTGTATATTTAACTTTTTAAGAAGTTGCCAACTGTCTTCCAAAGTGTTGCATGATTTTACATTTCTTTTTTTAGTTTTAAATGATTTTTAAAAAATTTATGTGAAATAAAGACAACCCATATCGTTGACTTAAAAGTATTCTATTTCACATTATATTCAAGACTAAACATCTTCCAAACCATATTCATGAAGCTGATATGTGCTTTGCCAGTTTTCAAGAAATATCAGTTAAACAGTGATTAAATTTCAAGGTATCAGCTAAACGTCCACTGAACATCTCCACTTGCAGTTAGCATTAGACTAAGTGCTTAAGGACAAGTAGTTTGATGCATTAAGTTAAGAAATACATATTTAAGACTTATAATATTATTTGCAGAATTCTTGGCATAATTATTTAAGTTCCTTCTGGTGAGAAACTTGAGTTTTGTGTTTTCTTTCTTTCAGTTCCAAAAGCTCCGTTTTGAGCTCTCCAGGCTTTGGTGAAATTTCAGGTATGGGCAGGTCCAGTTGATAGTACCTGTGTACCACTTCTGTCCCTGCGCACATGGCCAGGAGGCTGGCTGCGAGCATTTTCAGGTAGGTGGACATGGGCATGCCTGCAGGCATGGTCCGAGGGCATGAACTGCAGGAGTGCTGGGCAGCAGGTCTAAGGGCAGACAGGGATTTTACATTCTTATTAGCAGTGTGTGAGAAATACAGTTGCTTTACATCCTCACCAACATGTAGCATGGTCAGTCTTTTTAATGTAGCCCTTCTAACAGGTGTATAGTAATATCTCATTGTGGTTTTAATTTGCACTTTCCTAACAACTAATGAAATTATTAGGTATGAGTAGGTGTTCAACAAATCACAAGATGTGCAGCATATTTCCATATACTTATTTGCTATTCATTTATTTTCTTTGATAAAGTGTCTAAAACCTTTCCCTTTTTAATTGGGTTGTTTCTAATTATTAAGTTGTGAAAGTTCTTTATATATTCTGGATATCAGTCCATTTTCTGATATGTATATTTTCCAAATATTTCCCCATTTATGGCTTTTATTTTTGCTTTCTTAACAGTGTTGTTCAAAAAGAAAATCTCAATTATTATTAAATAAAAGCTTTCTTTTATCAATTTTTCTTTGATAGACTATGCTTTTTGTACCTATCTAAGAATTCTTTGTCTAGCCCTCATATATAGCCTTTAATAAGGAAAATAATTCTTTATAAAATCCAGAGAAAAGTTCTCTATGGCTGCAAAACTTTGCTGAAATTTACATCTCTGCAAATATCTTTGAGTTAAATCTCTCTTATAGTTACACTAAATCTTTCTAACTGAATTATTTTGGTTCACAGTGCTCTTTTCCTAGTAAGAATTTCTCTGTGTTTGTAGAGCTGCCTGTAGACATTTTTCTTTTTCTTTTGAAATGGGGTCTCTCTCTGTAGCCCAGGATGGAGTACAGTGGCATAGTCTCAGCTCACTGCAGCCTCAGCCTCCCAGGTTCAAGCCATCCTCCCACCTCAGCCTCTCAAGTAGCTGCGGCCACAGAGGTGCGCCACCACACCTGGCTAATTTTTGTATATTTGTAGAGACAGATTTCTCCATGTTGCCCAGGCTCGTCTCGAACTCCTGGACTCAAGGTATCCACCTGCCTTGGACTCCCAAAGTGCTGGGATTACAGGTGGGACCCACTACACCTGGTTGATATTTTTCTTATTATGCATGTCAGTCACTATTAGATACTAAGGCATACATAAAGATTTTTGCATGGTCACTATCAAGAACATATTTTCTCTTGCAATAACTTATTTAGTGTTCTTTGACCTATTTTTGCTTTTTAATTGTTTATCTGTAAATCCATTAGCCTGCAGTTTAATGACATGTTGAAAATCCCTTTTATTTTATATAAAGACTGAGTCAACTTTATAATAAAGAATGCTGTGTGTATTTCCTAAAGTGTTGATTTAGTTAAGTAAAATAGTGGAATTTTATTGTTGGCAATAATTATCATTGTGTTGTTAAATGTATTCTTGCTTTTTTGCCTCAGTTTTTTAAGGAGTCTTTTCTTACAATTTAATTTTTGATATGGCATACTATAGTTCACAAAACATTTGAAAGTTGTGTAAGATTCTGCACAGAAACAAATCATAGCAACAGAATTAGAAATTTACCTCACTGGGCAAATTTGTGTTTGCCTTAGTACTTAATATTGATTATGCCAGTTAAGAATATTCATGATTCGTTAATGAAAAAAAAATCGTTTTGATACCTTCTCTACATAGGCAGTTACTTCCTCATTCAGTTGTATTACCAGGAAAGCCACTGGGCCTCTGTGCTACATTTCATCGTGCCAATGTCTATTTCTTGTTTTAGATTATGAGTTTCTTGAGGACAGGGACAATGGTTTATTTGACTTCATATCCCCAGTATCCCTTACAGGACCTTCACACAGATGCTGTAAATCTGAAAGTGTGTTACTAAAATGGATTAGTGAAAAGTAATAAAACATTAATTTTCTGTATTCATGTGTTCTCCTAGAAACAAAGGGCAGTATTCATGGAGATCGAAAGCTGAGTCTGGCATCAGTCTTGGGTTCAAATCTCAACTCTGTCACACAATGGCTATACTACCTTTGACAACTAGTTTACCTTTTGTACATCAGTTTCCTCATTTGTAATACAGAGATTGTGACACTCAGCTTCAGGTTGTTTTGTGTGTTTAATGAGTCACACAAAGTGCACAGCACAGGGCATTCAATACATGGGAGCTCTTTGTAATGGTAGCATAAAAATGTGTTTCCATATTTGTGTTTCCATCATTGTAGTATTCTGTCTGACAAAAATGTAAGACATTGAGCTTTACAGGTAACCATCAAAATGCAGTATTTGTTTTAGAGCAAACATGTTTTTCTGTATCCTTTAAACCATCTAGAATTTTCCTTACCTGTCCAAATTCCACTCTCAGTATTACAGATCCTATTGTGTCAGCTGATGTCTGCTTCACTTGCATTTTCTTAATGGTGTGTTATAGTTGAGTCTCATATCAGCTGGAAAGGTTATGACTTCCCAAATGAAAAGTTCAAAAAGTCGTTTCTGTATTCCACTCACAAACGTAGGGCTCTCATCTGGTTTCTGCTTTATTCAGAGACAGATAAATTCACTACCAAATACTGGAAAGCTATCATAAACATTTAAAATATGTTTGTAAAAATGTTATTATAATTTTAAAATATTTTAAAGTATTGTCTGCCTACACCCACATGCCTATGGAATGCTGTAGCTGAATACATTTTATACCTTTCATTCATTCACTCATCTATTTTTCAATTTAAACATTTCTTAAATACCTACTGTATGTTAGCTCACTGTATGAGTTCAGTCCTAGGGATTCTTAATAATATGCAAACTTGCTTCTCGCAAGTGTCTTAAATCATAAAATTATGCATTAAGTTCACCTAGAAAGTCTGTATTTTTTGAAAAGTAACCCATCCAGTAACATTTTTATGTTCAAATAACTGCAAGGGCACAATATGTGTTTTTAAAGTTTTAAAAATCAATCTTTGGAGAGTGATAGATTTAAACTAGCTTTACACTCATGCAATTACCCTTCAGCCAGCTTTCAAGAGTACCCCCAACCCATTTCAATTTCACATCCTCTAACCCCCCATGGATATTAAGACATTGTATCTGTGCCATCAGTTTTCAGATTTCTTGTGAACTGAAGAATTCAAGCATGGCAGAGACAATCTTCCCTAGGACACCCTGTTACTCATCATTTCTCCAGTGTATGTTCATGCCGATCCTTAGTTTGGCTCAATAGAGCTAAATACATATATTGCTGCATCTGATAATTTAACACAAGAAAGCGCAGCTTCCTAGAATTGTCTGGGTATCGTTTTACAAGAATTTTTGTTTTTATGATCAGATGCCCTCCATGTGAAACAGGCAGGTCATTGTGGCCTCAGGTGATGTGATTTTGTCTCTCATTTCCCCTTTTTGTTCTCTGAACCCCTTTCCTTGCCTCCCTCCTCTTTGACAGCTCACTCCCCACCAACATACACACTTATAAAACGCACACACCTAGGTATTCAATACTGCAATTTTCCTGCAGTCTTAGGCTAATGTTTCCATTAGTTTGTCTTTGCTTCTTAGGGGCAGGATAATTGATTTGCCTATATCCAGATCTATACATTATGTATTAGTAGATGGGAAATCACACTCAAATGGTAGGACTTGGCAGGAGGCATCAACACAGATTAGCTCAAGCTGATCAAATAATAACCACAAGTCAGCTCTGCTCTCTGCTCAATGAGTCTCCAGAGGAACATCACAGGAATTTTTTCTGTTTTTCAGAATGGCTTTCCCTCTCTTGTACTCTTAATAAAAACATTTATTCCCTGGGCATCCTAGGGTAAAATTTAGTCCTGATCAGCAACAGTCATCATCACATTAAACATTAAAGGGGAGAAATGCAATGGGGCTGTCAGAGTTCAGGGAATAATGGAGAGAGAATTAAACTGGCATTAAAGCAGCAATTAAGCACTTGCTAGGCAAAGTGTGGAATCCAAGGAAAACCAGAGGGAGTTAGTAACTGACAGGTTGGCCCTGAGAAGAGGAAAGGTATTGGTGCATCTGCTGAATCTACAAATAGAATCCGAGAAGGAGGAGTTGCCAGAATTTTCTGGCTGAGGGAAAACGTTTTATCAGCAATGGGCTGTAGGCCAGCAGTGTAAATTTCCACTTAAGTCTGAATATCTGAAAAGGGCCCTTGCTCTTTTTATTTGTCATTTAACAGATAGAATCTGTCTGGGTGTTTGACCGGGTTGAGTCATGGCCTCTTTCAGAACCAAAGAAAAAGGGATGAGGGGTTTTCAAGTTCCTTGTCATTAGAATGTCTTATTAGAATTGAAATTTTTGCTTAGCCTACAGCTTTACAGTGTTTAGGAATGCTGTGACCTCCTGCATGTGTCTTAACCTTGTCCCAGTGGGCTGGAGGGTTGACGCTAAGGGGCAGCAGGAAAAAGGAAGTCAGAATAGTTGGAAGCTACTCTGTAGGCTAAAGTTTCCAACTAGCATTGGTGGAGTGGCTATGTCGTATATGATACACTGAGACCAAGAGAACTTGCAGGGTGGAGATTAACATTCCAGATAAGGGAATTTAGAAGGGTCCCTGGACCAATCAGGGGAGACAGAAACATGTACTATAAACCACAGAATGTGGATCCAGGGAAAGGAAACATGAGAAGCATGGAAAAATCAATGCAAATGGTCAGATTCCACCTTTTAACTTCCTGCTGTTGCATTAAAGGCCAAATGATGAACGGTGGATTCCACTCTTGATTTTGACCTCCTTGACCCCTCCTAGTGTCTGTGACTTCCCTGTCTCTGACTTCCTGTGGGTTAGGGCTGTATGGTGATGAGTACTTGGGCTTAAGCACTTTACAAAGCAATTTCAAATCTCTTCCACCTCTGCCACTGAACAAGCTATGTCACATCAGGCCAATTTACTTACCCTTCTGAGCATCCATCTCTTTGTAAAATATAGAAAATAATTCCTACCTTGCAGAAGTGTTATGAGGGTTAAATGGTAAGAGGTATGTAAAGCCAGTATTTTAGAATCTGACATGGTGAATGTATGATGCTTTACTTATTAACCTGGCCTCTTACCAATTGTCTGACAGCATCCGACCTGGGTTTGTGTGCTCTAGAAGCCCATTGGTTTGTTGGCTTCTAACTGGAGAGGATAATTCCTAGAAGACACCAGTTCCCTGGATGTTCCTAGCCAAGCACCATAGCACTTCTGGAGCTGAGGGTTATTTGCCATTTTAGGGGTTCCATCAAAGAGTGCTCTTTAGTTATCTCAGTCATCCCAACTTGTGGGTTGTCCCTTAGCCTTTTGTTAGTTTATTAAAAGATCTAAACTCTTCAGGAAGCCTAAGCAGCATTTCTTCCCCACCTTTTAGTGATTCTTCTACAACCAGGGATAATTTTAGGCTTGATTCACATGGTGGATGACAAAGAGTTAACTCAAGAGCTAGTGAAAAAAATCCTGACATTACCTATTTTTAAAACACCGCTATTAAGGTCCAATACAGTTTTTCTAGGCATTAAGCACTTGGCTAAGTGTTTCAACATCAACTGATATATGGGATAATGCACTTTGAATTCAGTCCAAATAGCATATTTAAATAGCCAAGTACCATTTAATATTCCCAGGCATGGAATAGAAAAATGATGTTTCTGCTTATTTCCTTTTCTTTGGTAGTCTCCCTACATAAGGCAGACAAGGATCTGTAAACACAAACAATAAGAAACTCGCCTTAAAACAAATAGGTGGTTGCAATAACTGTGATCTAGGAGGAATAACTGACCTTTACTGGCATACAGTTTGCTTTGCCTGAAGAAATTCGATTTTTCAATGTGATATTCTTGGGTAAATCTCCTTTGTTGAGAGCATTTTTTTAAACACATGGGGCTGTCAACTCTTGCCTTGCTCTGCCTGCCCTTATTTCTCTTTCACTTCAAATTGAAAATATCCTACTCTAAGCACTTCATTTCTAGTGTTATTCCAGATCAATCTGATGGAGGCCAGACCTGCCCTGTGAATGAGATGGCCACGGGCCAAACTTGAGCCTGCCCTTTGACCAGGGACTCAACTAGCCAGCCAGTGAGGGGCTTCTGTATTTTCTGGGCCATAGTGAAGAGATCAGTGGCAACATTGCCACACTGTTTTCATCATTATGACTCTAAATTTCCCATTTTGTATAAAGGAAGAATCTGTGCTTGTTCCAATAGCACCATCTTGAAATAAGATGTTTAAAGTCATGAGAGAATTAAAGATGAGATCAGAAATATCAACGACTTGGTAATATAAAAATGTAAGGACAGCCATTTGTGAATAAGTTTCTAATTATTTCTTTCAAGAATTCCTTCTTACTTGGAAACCAAGAGAGTGCTGCCATGATTATAAGTAAAGTCAGTCCATTGAAGGGAGATGGATTAGAGAGTAGGACCTTTCACCAAAGCAGTTTGTGGGCTTGGAATGTTAGCACCAGATATTGCTCAATGATTCCATTAGGTTGGGTCCATATGGAGACAGAAACCTGTGACTATCAGATGGCAAACATTGAGTTGTTGGAAAATTCCTAATTCTACCAGATTCCTTCTTAGAATTCTTTCTACTCTCTAACTCTCTGATTCTGTTTTTGTTTAACTAGAGCAGTTGGCTCTAGGAACTTGGGTTAATCACTTTCCTCTTGAAAAAACAGACCAGATTTCTTACAGAAAATACTTGAGTAGGAGTAAATATGGAGGTTGTGAAGATAAAGTCATCTTTTCAGAATGGGGTCGGGTGAAGGAGGCAACTAGTAACTGTCTTTTTTTAAAAAAATCACCCATGCCAGGTGCTTTTCACTCATCATCTCACTTGCTGTTTAAGCAAACTTGGAAACATTGAGGTATTTTATCTATTAGCAAACAGATCAGAGAGCTTAACTGACTTTGTGAATAAGTGGCAGAGATAAGATTTGAACCAGGTCTGTCTAACTCTAGAGCACATGCTCTCTCTGTTGAAATCCACTGCATACGGCAGATATTGCAGTGGAGGAGGAAATAAAGTCAAATGAATTTGGACCTGGAAATGTAAGTGCCTCTGTGGGGATATGTGAACTCTTTTGGAGGAAAGAAAATGCTAGTAAAGCCTTAAGGATGCATAGGACTCTAAGAGATGAGGGTTGAAGAGAAGTGGTCAGGAGAGGGGTAGGCAATAGACTGCAAAATGAGCAAGTGAATGAAAGGAAGGAAAATGCGTTGTTCCAAAATGGCGGAAAATTCAGTGTAACTCAAATGTAGGCTGTGGGAGATGAGTAAGTCTGTCCAAGGAATGATAAGACTGAAAAGATGGGCGAAGGGCTTTAATTCCACAGTACAGTGTGTGATTCAGTTCCAAGTGGCTTACACTGTCAGTGATGTGAGTTCAGAGAAGGGAAAATGTCGCATGAGCATTTGTTCCTTGAATCATTTTGTGGAGGAAATTCTATGCTGACAGTGCCTACCCCTGGCTCTGTTTCCCATGAGATCTTTGAAAACACAGACTCTAGATCTATACGTAGCAGAGCGCTTAGTAAGTCAGCTAGTGGATCAAGAAAAATTCTGTCATTCCTCAAACCCAGGGTTATCTGTTCCCTCAGCCAGCATAGCTGCCAGAGATTCTAGAGAAGTCTGAAAGGGCTTACCCATTCATAGGCATATCAGGTAAGGCAGCTTAGAAGCTGTTTGTGAGAAGATAACAGGCTTCTAAAGGGAGCAAGGGAAATGACAGAGAAAACAAAACAGAAAAAAACTATGTGTGTTTGTACACGTGTACATATATGCATTATGTATGTATATGCATATTATAGAGAGGTGTGTTTATGTGTATATATATGTATTATGTTTATATATGCATATTATATATATAGCAGTGTGTGTGTGTGTGTGTGTGTGTGTGTGTGTGTGTGTGTGTGTGTATTGTCTTCTTGGCTGGGCCTTATCATTGTGTTAAGGAAAAGAATTCTTCACTAAAAGAAAATTGACATTAGAATTGAGCTGGGGAATTTTACTCAATCAGGGCTGTTTTCAAATAGGGCACATAGTCTCGGGTGAGTTTGCAGAGTTCAGGTTTGAGTGCACAGCCAGATGTCTGCATTGGGGATTTAGAGCAAGGCCAAATAAGCAGACACCCAGCTTTGCAGACAGCTATCTGTCTCCAGTCCCAGAAGCAATGAAGGACTCATGGCGCACAGACGAGTTATTCTTATATTAGCTGCTGAGAACTCGTGTAGGCTCGACTTTGGCCTGTCAATGTGCCTGTGTGGCAGTGGAATACAGTGAATGTAGTGGACTGATTTAGCAGTCAGATCTACATTAAAATTAATTCATTTACTTAGCACAGATTTATTAAGCCCTTATGTGCCAAGACCTGTGTTAGAAGATTACCTAAACTAGAAAATAAGACAGAAAATATTTCTCTTTAAGGAACTTGCATTCCCATTGATCTATAGATTTCATGCCGTCTATTCAATACCATGCACAGAAAATCTTTTCCAGAGAGGGTTCTATTGCAGGGGTTGGCATATTATGGCCCGCAGTCCAAATCTGGCTTACTACGTATTTTTGTACAACCCAAGAATTAAGAATGTTTTTTACATTTGTTGGAGAAAAAATTTTAAAAACATTTTGTTATGTGAAAAGTATATGAAATTCAAACTTTATTGTCCATAAATAAAGTGTTATTAGGACACAGATATAACCATTTTCTTATATTAAATATATTCACTTGGCCCTTGAACAACTCATGAGTTTGGACTAACTGAACAGGCCTACTTTTATGAAGTTTTTTACAATAAATCTCTTCTGCTTCCCCTTTTACCTCCTCCACCTCTGCCATGCCTGAGAGACAGCAAGACTAACCCCTCCTCTTCAGCCTACTCAATGTGAAGATAATGAGGATGATGACCTTTAGGATGATCCACTTCTACTTTAATGAAGAGAAAAGATATTTTCCCTTCCTTATGATTTTCTTAATAAACATTTTCTTTTCTGTAGCTTACTTCATTGTAAGAATACAGTATATAATACATACATGAAATGCATGTTAATTGACTATGTTACTGGTTTAAGGTTTCCAGTCAACGGTAGGCTTTTAGTAGTTACATTTTTGGGGAGTCGCAAGTTATAGGCAGATTTTTGATTGTCCAGGGGATCAGTACCCCTAACCTCTGCATTGTTCAAAGGCCAGCTGTAGTCTGTGGCTGCTTTCACATAGCAGAACTGAGTAGTTGTAGACAGAGACTGCAAGGCTTGCAAAGTCTAAAATGTTTACTATCTGGCCCTTTACAGATCCCTGGTTTAAAGTCTCTGCATATCCACACAACATTCTTCTCACTGTTCACTCCACTCAGGCTGTGTCCATCCTTTTAGGGTGACTGCTTTTGATTAGCAAAACAATGTTTTTCAAGTTGCCAGATCCAGGGATTTCTTGTTACTTGACCTTTCAACAGCATTAAACACAGTTGGTGCTTCTTTTAACCCTTTTTTCTCCAGGCTCCCATGACAATGTAGCCTCATTTTTTCTCACCTTACTGCCCACTGTGCCAACCGCATTCTCAGTAAAGCCCAAGGTATAGAAAAGTTCATTGTACTTGGACAGCCTGTACTTGCTTTGCATGAGACATTCTAAAGTTATAAAACCCCTCCATGGAGCTACATCCGCATCTGCCTACATCCTCCTTCAGGTTGGCTCCCCAAAGTTCGGCTATCACCCTGCTACCAGCTATTCAAACAGGGAAATGTCAGTGCATTTTAGGATCACTGTTCATGTCTTGTGGTTCTGTGATGTGCCTAGATCTCCACTCTCTGCTCCACTCAGGGAAGTAACTGGATTAGGGGAAAAGTAAGGAACACAAAGTTAGGGCATTATCCTATGCAGCACAATTCTCTGTAACATGAATAACAGAATGGCAAAACAATTATAACCTTCAGGCTGAGCACAGTGCCTCATGCCTGTAATCCCAGCACTTTGGGAGGCTGAGGTGGGCGGATCATGAGGCCAGGAGTTCAAGACCTGCCTGGGCAACATGGTGAAACCCCCATCTCTACTAAAGATACAAAAAATTAGCTAGTGTGGTGGTGGGTATGCATTTGTAATCCCAGCTACTTGGGAGGTTGAGGCAGGAGAATCCCTTGAACCCGGGAGGCGGAGGTTGCATTGAACCGAGATTGCGCCATTATACTCCAGCCCGGGTGACAGGGTAGGGTTTTTTGTGAAAAAAAAAAAAAAAAAAAAAAAAAGAATTATAACCTTCAGTAGGAAAGAAGAAAACCCTCAGCTGTCTGAGGCATAAGCAGGTTTTATAACCCTATGTGAAGAAAATGAAGCACAAGTATCTGTACCCAGATGTTTCTCCCCAGAGCGGGACTTCCCCACTCTTGGGTAGGTTGCATTCCTTCTGTGTGCATGTTCTAGTTCCACCAGCATTGTCTCATACCTCCTAGGTGGATTTCCACTTGTAGGATGGAGGGCAGTTTAGTATTACCTAGGGCATTCTCCAGCCCCTCTGAGCTGCCTGTTTGGATTGTCCAAGTATCTCTCAAGATTCCAATTATTGTTATCAATAGTTCCCCAGGTACAAATTTCCATAGGTATGAAGTGGGTTGCCCTAACTCCATATTCCACACAAGTCATGTTGTTTTAAGTGTCATTTTGTAAATCTTGAGGTTATTCAGAAATGCATATGTCATGTTATCTCAGCAACACTTATACTGTGCACAGGGTAGGATTTGCTGATGGTATAAAACAGAATTTTGGGTCTTGGAGTCCCAGTGAAGCCTCTATAAAACCCCTAGCACAAGAGGGTGTGTCGTTTAAATGACATATTGCTTTTTAAACCTACGTCTTAAAATGGTTAAGGAGTGCTAGAAGCCCTGAACCTGATTGCCTTGGGTTGATAAATACGAATGCTTTAATTTGTGGAGCTGAGCTGAACTTTGGATTCCTGTGGCCCACCAAGCACTACCTCCCTCTGAGGCCCAGGGTGACAGCAGGCATGTCTTGGACTCTTTCAAGGAAGCAGAGCCTTCTCTGCTTGCCTGAGGCCTTGTCCCTCATTATGTTCTCAAATCAGAGCCCTTGGGATTCACTGGAGGCTTTGTCCTTTATTTGCTTGCCTTTTCTGGGAACAACCAGGTCATTTTGAGTTTTATTGTTATCCTGTTTGGTTTGGTTATTTCATTTAGAAGGATTTTCTAGAGTAAATACCTCCCTCATCTCCTCTTGTCATTCTCAGGAGCATATTTTCTCTCACCCTGCACTGCAACGGTAAAAGGCAGCTGCTGTCATGGGCATCATAAAGCGTGATGAATAGTTAGTCTTTTTGAATCTGGCATAGGATGACTTTCTTTACTTTCTATTCTATTGTGCAGGGAATTAAATGTTCTCTATGAAATCGTGTTACTCTGGAAAAACATCCAGCAGCTTTCAGTCACTCATTGCACTTGTGACCAAGCAATGCAGTGTTGGGAAGACTAATAATTCGTGGGGCTTGGAGGAGGGAGGGAAGAAGTACAGGCATTGTCTCAAGGCCCAGAAACTTATCTCAGGTTACAATATCAAGTGAATGGCTTAACTCTGAGGTTTGTTCTAAAAGAATCCTTGAAGGATCATGTATAATTTTTAACATATTTGAAAGTATACATTGGGCTCTCCCCAAAGAACAATTTCATTAATTGCTGATGTTACAATCTAGAATCATTTCCTTTCTTATATTACAGAGCATGCTTCCAAAGTATCTTCTTTATATATGTTCAATTAACAAATAATTTTAAGTAACAATAAAACAGAAATATCTTTTTTTTTTTTTTTTTGAGAAATAGAGTTTGTTGCCAAGCATGGTTAAAATCTGATCTGGATCTAAATGATAAAAAAGAAAATCTCCATATCAGCAACCCAATATTATTTAGAATTTACATATGATTTTCTACCTGATGTATATAATATATATATTATGTATTATATATTTTATTGTATATCATATATACCATATATTTTATTGTACTTTATATATGACATATAATATATATAATATATATAATATATATGATATATGATATATAATATAGATCATATTATATATATCATATATATGATATATAATATATATCATTCATATAATATATATCATATATATAAAAAGTACAATAAAAAATATATATATTCTGTACCCCAGAACCTAAAGTACAATAAAAAATATATATTTATATATATATATTTATTAATATATATTATATATTTATAAATATATATTTTTAAAATATATTTAAAATATATAAAAAATAATATATATTTATATATAATACATAATATATATTATATATAATACATAATATATATTATATAT